>NC_085139.1:223706626-224006626 GCF_024139115.2 Armigeres subalbatus
TCGGTCGCTACGTAGGGGGAGATCCCCAAGCGCCGGACACCTCCCAATACCGGACACTTCTAAAAACGGCACTTGCAGAGATCTCTCCATAATCTTTATGTAATACAAAAGTAAGCTATTGAAAAGTTCGTTATCTGCATGGAATAGCAGATCCTCATGTTGTAAACTTTGTACAAAGTTTGAAATTGAACAAAAATGTCAAATATTTTCATGTTTCGCCTTATTTTAGAAGGTTTGAATCAACAATATTAAAATTTAGGAATGCATTCTGATTATATCGTGATGATCAATATTAGTCATATTTAAAATAGCGATCATGATTTGTTCGATATATAATGTATCTATGATGCAATATCAATTTCTGTATCCGATAGCTGTCCCCCGGGTCTGGACAGTGATTTTTTTCATGTAATAAAATAGCCATTCTTTGCACCTGTTTTGCTAAACTTGCTTCAATTCAATTGTTTTTTTTTTTGCTGAGGTATCGGAAAGCCACAGAAATAAGCAGAAGCGCAAACTGAAGATGTCACTGAATATCAAGAGATTTTTGAGTAGAATGTAAGAAATTTAGCTGGAGAGTCAAATTTCAAATAAGCTCAACTAACACGTGTTAATATCTACAACTTGAAGCAAGTGAAAAATATTAATGTTTGGAACTTGGTCATATTTGAACATGATGAAATAGTGTCCGGTGCTCGGGGACACTTTTCTGAACCGTGAAAATTTTCACCAAAAATCATCTTCAAAAAACATCGTCCTAAAAAAGTTTAAATGGTCAAGTATAGTTTGTATGAATCGTTAATGATCATATTTTGTTTATATGGTGTACAAGTAAACATAATCCGGACAATTAGAGAGTTTTTAGTTAAATGGCTCATGTGTCCGGCACTGGCGGATCTCCCCCTATTGTTCTTGGCGTTCCTCTGCGACTCAAGAAGTTTCTGAATGCGATTATGCAGGAATCGGTTCTAAGCGAGTTTGCCAACTCGATATGAATCGCTCGTGTCGTAAGGCAAATGACGTTCATTCCCCATCTCTTCTCCGTTCTTCTTCCAATAACGACTTCCATAGGGCCGAAGTAATCAACTCCTACATGTGTGAAGGGATGTGTGTAGGCAGCTAACCGTTCTGTAGAAAGGTCCGCCATGATTGGAGGTTGAGGGATCTTCTTCTTCTTCTTCTTCTTATTGGCATTACATCCCACGCTGGGACAGAGCCGCCTTGCGGCTTAGTGTTCATTAAGCACTTCCACAATTATTAACTGCAAGGTTTCTAAGCCAAGTTACCATTTTTGCATTCGTAAATCATGAGGCTAACACGATGATACTTTTATGCCCAGGGAAGTCGATACAATTTCCAATCCGAAAATTGCCTAGACCGGCACCGGGAATCGAACCCAGCCACCCTCAGCATGGTCTTGCTTTGTAGCCGCACGTCTTACCGCACGACTAAGGAGGGCACTAACGAGGTTGAGGAGGTTGAGGGATACTGGATTCGTTTTTACATCGTTGGCAGCTTTTTCTGATTGTTGCATACCGAACACGGATCCGAGGAATGACGAACCGTTGACGTAATTCGTTAATAATGGTTGCGTGGTTTTGGTGATGATATTTTTCGTGATAGTGGGTCATCAATAGGGTGGTTACGGAATGGTTGTTCGGGAGTATCACTGGGTTCTTTGCTTCCTCGGTGGCGTATTGGCAGGCCGCTATTCTACTACGCATTCGCATTACTCCACTGTTGTCCAACCAAGGTGATAGCTTGAAAAGTCGACTGCTTTTCGGGAGCGTTCTGTCTTCTAAGGCGTTATTGCGATTGTTGACCAGAAAAGCAACTTCTTCAGAGTAACCTTTCTTTTGAACAATACGATACAAGAAACTTTCAGCTGCGTGCAGTTCGTCTCTGCGGAATGTACCAAGGACAGTTGGTATTCTGGAGCGCTTTCGACGACAGTTTTCCACGAAACGGTGGACGTAGGCAACCACGTTGTTCAGTCACTTCCAACTCGAGAAATTACCGACGATTATCAAAGGGTTGGGGGAGTAGTGGTTCGCTATGAAAGATGACCGCAATTCGTTGTTGGTACAGTGTGATTTCGAAGAAGCTTTGGGCCATTCCGCTTCACAGCGATTTAGGAATTCAGGACCTCTGAACCACCTGGAGGCTGGGGAAAGATCGCTATGTTTAGTTTTGAAGGCACCCAGCGCCAATCCGCAGCTTCGTGAGGTCGACTCGCTGACTCGAGCCACGAAGGTAGTATACCGTCGATGATCGGAATTAATCCAACTCAGGACATCACGAGAGTCCGTCCAGTAGAATACTCGGTGAGTCGAAATAGAAAGAGATTGCGTAACGGTTTGGGCTAGTCTTGCCCCTATGAGAGCTGCCTGAAGTTCCAGCCTTGGGATGGAGTGAAACTTCAGTGGTGCCACCCTAGTCTTAGCCGTAGATAGGGAGCAGCAGACGATGCCATGTTGTCCGAAGCAGAGCAATATCGCTGCAGCTGTGCCGTTCTCGCTGGCATCTACGAAAGAATGCAGTTGTATCTCACAATCCGCGGGGAATAATGTCGATCGAGAACATCGTGGAATTCTGACGCTTTCTATTTGAGGCAACACTTTCAGCCATATGATCCACTTCTAGTACAATGCGTCACCGATTTCTTCGTCTCATTGGATTCCAGCTCGCCACACTTCCTGAAGAAGGACTTTTAAATACATGAGGAAGTGAGAAATCAATCCAAGTGGGTCAAAAATGGTCATTAGGACTTGGAGCATCTGGCGTTTCGTAGGTTTACAACGCCGGTAAGCAGGTCTGGATTGTAGCGACTCCACCCAATTTTGTACACGAATTCGTCGGATGTTGTGCACCACCACATACCCAAGGTGCTGGGTATGGTGCTCTGTAGCTATTGGTCCTACAGAAAGGTCCATGTTCTTCTCTGTTGTTCTGCTTTCGTTCAGTATGGTCAACACTTGCGGTGAGTTGCTAATCCAGTTCCGAATTTCGAAGCCGCCAGCAGAGTGTATCTGCCTTATTTCTTGTGCCAGGCGAATGGCATGCTCAGGCGTTTCGGTGCTGAACATAGCATCATCCACGTAGTGGCGTCTCTTTATTACATCAGCTGCCTCTGGAAACTCTCCTGCAAATCGATCCGCGTTGACATTTTTGACGTACTGGGCGCTAGCAGGGGAGCAGCTGGCGCCAAACGACATCACGTTCATCACGTAGACTTGGATTTCGCCTATTTCGTTCTTCCAGAAGAATCGAAGACATTGTTGATCGTCTTCTTGCATAAGGATCTGGTGGTACATTTCCCGTATGTCTCCGGTTACGCCAACTCGGAATTCACGAAACTTTAGCAGAATTGCAAAAAGTGAACACAACTGGTCAGGACCGGTTAGTAGCGTAGAGTTCAAGGAAACACCAAACACTTTTGCATCTCCATCCCAAACAATCCTTAATTTGCCGGGTTTGTTGGGGTTAAATACTGGAAAGATAGGCAAATACCAGACTCTCGAATGGTGTTTGTTTAGGTCCTCGTCTGAAAGTTTGCGTACGTATCCTTTTTCCAAGTACTCGGATATCTTTTGCTGCATGGCATTGGCTAGTTCTGGGTCTTTCTTCATTCGTCTCTCGAGGCCGTAGTACCGATGTAACGCCATTTCTTTGCTATCGGGCAGGCGAACTCCATCATAGCGCCATTCCTCATACCGACGACCATTGAACTTTGTGAGAGATTCCAGAAGTGTGATGGCTCGTTTGTCATCATTGGACAGCGGATCTTTGTTGACCTTCGTGATGCCAAGACTGTCAATCGAGAAGTATTCCTTGACCGCTTTATGTATGTCTTCTTCGGATTGTTGGCTCGAAAACGTGAAACGTGTAGTGAACGAAATTCGAAGGCTCGCTGTGTCCGCATCCACCGTAGATCGTCCACCCCAATCTAGTTTTGACAGCCAAGGGTTCGTCCAAGCTTCCTTCCTTACTTTTCAACACCAAGCCGATTGGAGCCGCTTGAGTAGGAGTCAATTGGTAGATTTCGGCAATGCGGATACTTTTGCATTATCTCCTTCATGTTTAGTGTTTGATATGGAAGCATCAGCTCTTTCACCGTTCGAACACCATTCATCTGGTACTCTTTGGCGTAGTTTTTCGTTGCGGTTTTTTCAGGTTTACCGCGCGCGAGCTGTTCTCGTTTCGTTCGGTATCACCTGTCCATCGAAGGCAGAACGAGTTGACAGGACCCTCTAGCTTCAATTGGTCAGCTAGCTCTTGATCTAGAAGAGTGACCTCCGATAGTTCGTCAAGAAAGGCATACGTCCTTATAGCACCACCACTACCGTGTAAGACTACAGGAAGATAGCGCAACAATACAGCGTTTGCAGAAGTCTGGTGTGTGTTCAACCTATGTGTTGTACTGGGCCCAGGTTCTGGGGCGCTGGTTGCTGTAGTTGACGGATTACTTGATGTAGGTTGCTGAAATCTGTTGTCGTTATGCAGCAACTGATGATGATAGAAGGAACACCCATTCTTCCCACATGCTTTCGCTTCGCATTTTCCTTCGTGTTGGCGGAGACACCGACGACACAGTCCGAACTCTCTGACCGCAGCCCATTTAGAATCTAGAGATAGTTCGATGAACCGTTTGTACATTGACACCGACTTGCACCTTCCGTTACACACCAGACCAGGCATCGCTGAATAACTTGTGTGGCATTCTTTGCGGAATTTTCACCGCCGAATTTCTCTTTTGCAAAAGTGCGCTATTGCACTCGGAGTGCGTGTGCAGGAAACTACTTGACTTTTTTGAGGCAATGTTCACCGTTTTCGTTGGATTACTTTGCTGTGTATTGTTAAAATGCTGGCAGCTTCAGCCAGCGAGAAAGCCCATTTGCCAGAGGTCGTCAGGTTGACCCTTAGAAGAGATAAGCGGTGGCGAGCCCATTCCAACTTTAGGGTGGGCGGCAGCTTTGTGATCAACTGGTGTAGAAGCGAGACGTCGTCATACATATAATCTTCGAGGCCACAAGCTTCGACTGTTGCGCAAAAGTTCTGTACTTTACTGATTATGGATCGACTGTACGTTTTAATTTCATTTATTGAACGGCACAGTCTTGCACTTATTACAACTAGTTTTTTATGTACCCCATGTCGAATCGTCGGGTAAATAAAAAACTCGATGTAATAAATGCAAGACTGAGTAGCCGTTCAATAAAAGAAAAAAAATTGTTGTACTTTGACGGCAAGGTCAACTAGTGCCTCTGGTCTAGCCTCCTTAATCGGTGGGATACCATTTATTTTGACCGTCAACGTGTGAATGATCGTTTCAGGTTGGCCATACAGCACCCGTAACGTGTTCATCACGTTGGCCACGTTCGTTGGGTGCAACAAGCAGCTCTTGACAGCTTCGTATGCTTTCCCCTTAAGGCACTTCTGTAAGCGGATCATGTTTTCTTCGTTTGAATAGCCGCACATCGCTGTGGTGCTGTCAAATGTTGAAACGAAGATTGGCCAATCCTCTGGATTTCCAGAGAAAGGTGGCAACTCTTTGGACACGGCCTGTCGAGCAGCGAGTTGACTTTGCGACGGAAGGCAAGACTCATAACAAGTAGGTACATAGGAAATATGTTCACTATGCCGGAAAATAAATCCATGAGCGATGAACAGGTTATTAATTTGAATATTGGACTTTTGCTCGACGCTATTTGTAGCATTCGAATGTTTGTGGGTGAGGAGGAGTCTGTAGGGTTCAGAGCAAATAGATGTATGAAATATATATTCTAGACTAACATTTGAAAAGGGCGTAACAGCCAAAATTAATTCCTTCTGATTCTGCGTCCACATATATAGCTATATATGTAGACAAAGAATCAGAAGGAATAAATTTTGGCTGTTACGCCCTTTTCAAATGTTGGTCTAGATATGTGTAAAATAGAACTGTTGCTAAAGGTATTTTATCAAAGCAATCTAGAAACCATGTACAGGTCAGATATGTCTAAACCGTGGACAAATAAAGACGTGAATACGATCCAAGTGTATTTCCTTGTGGTTTCAATCGACTGGACTAGTTCCGGACCGGACTTTACAATCTGGCGACGAGGATGAACTCCGGTAAGAATGAAATTTGGAAAGTTTAAACCTAGGCTAACATAGTTGGACAAGGAAGTTAAATTCTAAAAAAAAAGGTTCTATTAGCAGTACAAATACTGAGCGATTTTTTTTTGCAAATGTGATGGAAAAAATCCAGGACCGGGATGGTTCACAGAAAATGAAAAGAAATGGGAGTTGAATACTCGTTGACAATGCCCGGACTGGGAGAGTCCAATATTAATGGTAAAAAAAAAATAGATCCTGGAACGGGAGGTTCCACTGAAATACAAGAAGTACTGCTAGTTGGCAGAGCCCGGACTGGGAGAGTCCACAATTAGATTTTGTCCCTGGGCTGGGAGAGTCCATAAAAAGTAGATTTTATCCGGAACTGGGAGAGTTCACACAAAAAAAAAAGTGGCTTGAAAAAAAAAATGTTGCTATGGAAAATAAACAAAGGTATCTGTTTGAGAGTTATTTCACTGGTTCAAACATTTGTTAGCCTATGGTCAAGCATGTTTTTTTTTAATACTGTTATATATATTATATATTTATAAAATATTACAGTAATGGAATATGACATTACCTCCATTTCGTTGCGAGCAAATCGAACGATCCAAACTAAGTCGAGAGTGGAAATCGTGGAAAAGTGCGCTAGAATGTTATTTTGAAGCACACTCGATTTTTGACCAACGGATCAAAAGAGCTAAACTGTTGTTCCTTGGTGGACCTCAACTGCAGAGAGTGTTCGAGAATCTCACGGACACAGATAAAATTCCATTGGTGGCAGTTGAAAAGAAATGGTACGATACTGCCATTGAGAAATTGAACGGTTTTTTACAGCCAGCTCGTCAACATACTCTGGAGCGACACCGTCTCCGCGAAATGAAACAATTCAAGGAGGAACGATTCGCTCAATTCGTAATGCGCTTGAAACAACAAGCAGCAGATTGCGGTTTCGATAAGTATTCATCCGAAGTGTCCAAGATTTTAACTGAGATCACATTGATTGATGTCATTGTCCAAGGCTGTACTTCGAGTGAGCTGCGTCGTCGTATATTGAAGGAAGACCAATCTCTAGCCGAAATTGAAGCATTAGGCGCTATGTATGAATGCGTGGATGAGCAGATCAAGAGTTTGGATAAAGCGAACGTTGGGTATCAACATGAGAAGGTGTTCAGAGTAGTCGAAAATCGGAAAATAGAAGAAAAAATGACTGGGGAATGCAAAGCTTCTTGTTTTCGTTGTGGAAACACGGGACATTTTTCGAAATCACTAAATTGCCCCGCTAGGAATAAAACGTGCAGGCGTTGTAAGCGCATTGGACATTTTGAGTCCGTATGCCGTGGAACTCTAAAACGATCAGCAAGTAAATTACCAAGCAACACAACGGAGAAAAAGGTTCGTGCTATCGAGACCGTTTGCGAAAGCAAGAATTCGGATCTATCAAGTACTTCTACAAAGGAAGATGAGGTTTTACAGAGGACTTATTATGCGTTTTATACCGGAAACGAGACGAATATGATAGAGTGCTGTATTGGAGGAGTTAAATGGAATGTGATAATTGACTCCGGATCAGAGTGCAACCTGATTACCCGTAATGCGTGGGAGAAATTCAAAGCGTCTAACATCAATATACACTCGTCTACAAGACACTGCAGTCGCGTGCTCAAAGCATACGGTAGTAACACACCATTGAAGGTATATTTGTATCTAATGTATTATTTTAATATAAGCAATGCAAATTATTTGTATATTGATAGGTTATAGGATCATTCATTGCTGAGGTACGGATCAAGGAACGACATGTGGTAGCAGAATTTTTTGTTGTGGATGGTGGTCAGCAATGCCTTTTAGGAGATAAAACTTCCAAGGAACTTGGAGTTTTGAAAGTAGGTCTAGATATTAACATCGTGAATGAGGAGTTAAAACCGTTCAATAAAATCGATGGGATTCAAGTTCACATCCATGTGGACCCGAGCATTAAGCCAATTTTTCAACCATTGCGAAAAGTTCCTGTTCCTCTTGAAGACGCCGTGAATAAGAAACTCGAACAACTGCTCCAGCGAGACATCATTGAAGTTAAGACGGGACCGACTCAATGGGTGTCTCCATTGGTAGTAGTGGGAAAAGCAAACGGCGAACCAAGGCTATGCTTGGATTTACGAAGAGTAAATGAAGCCGTTCTACGAGAACGATATCCAATGCCTGTCGTGGATGATTATTTGGCAAGAATGGGAAAACAGATGATTCGAAGTAAGCTCGATATTCGTGAAGCATTTCTACAAATTGAATTGGATCCTGTTTCCCGAGATGTCACTACGTTTATCACCAGTAAGGGACTCTTCCGCTTCAAAAGAATGCCCTTTGGTCTTGTTACTGCTCCTGAAACTTTTCAAAGAGTAATGGACGAAATATTGACGGGATGTGAAGGAGTGTACTGGTACCTAGATGATGTCATGGTGGAAGGCACAACTGTGGAAGAACATGATGCAAGATTGAATGAGGTATAAAGCGTTTTTTTTTCTCGGTAAAACTATTCAAACTTTTAAAATATATTAACAAAATAAGAAATTGTTCTATCCATATTTTGTTTTGAATTAATCTGATAAAATCGAAAATAGGCGAGTAACACCTGTTTTTTTTTATTCGTTAGGTTCTGAACCGTTTCAAGAACCGTAACGTTCAACTAAACTGGGAAAAATGTGTCTTTAGGGTGCATGAACTTGAATTTCTTGGTCATATTGTATCGGCTGATGGAATTTCACCAACAAAGGTCAAAGCAGATGCTATTCAAACCTTTCGAATACCAAAGAATCCAGCTGAAGTCAGGAGTTTTCTCGGGCTGGCTAATTATATGAACAAATTTATCTACAATTTGGCTACTATAGATGAGCCATTGCGTAAATTGACTTTGAAAGATGCACCGTTTGATTAGAATGACGAACACAATTACGCTTTTGAAAAGATAAAGGAAAGTATGGCTCGAGCTGGAAAGTTAGGATACTTTAACCTAAGTGACCGTACAGTTGTAACAGCTGATGCAAGTCCTGTAGGACTGGGTGCGATACTAGCTCAATATAAAAGTAATAACCAGATACGTATCGTGAGTTATGCATCGAAATCTCTCACAGACACAGAGACAAGATATTGCCAAACTGAAAAAGAGGCACTGGCTTTAGTTTGGGCGGTAGAACGATTTCAAAGATACCTCATTGGAAGATCTTTCGATTTAGTAACTGATTGTAAAGCATTGCAATATTTATTTACAACTAGATCCCGTCCTTGTGCACGCATTGAACGATGGGTTTTGCGATTGCAATCATTTGACTACAAGATTATCCATGTTCCTGGTGAAAACAATGCAGCAGACGCGTTGTCTCGTTTGGCAACATTAAATGCATTGCCATTTGATCAAAACGAAGAACTAATGATTCGAGAAATAGCAATATCTGCTGCAAATGCAATTGCACTGGATTGGCAGCAAATTGAAGATGTTTGCAAAGAAGACGTTGAAATTCAAAACATTCTCACCCCTTCTCAGATCAGAAACGACAACAAGAGCTTCCTTTATCGTATCGAGTAATAGCGAACGAATTGTGTTGCGTTGGAGAGGTCCTTATGCGAGTGGACAGGCTGGTGGTACCCTGAAGCTACGTGAGGTGGTTTTAAAACTGGCGCATGATGTTCACCCAGGTAGTCGAATGATGAAAAGTCATCTTAGAAGTGCGGTATGGTGGCCTAAGTTAGATCAACAAGTTGATGAGTTTGTAAAAGAACTGCCGAGGATGTTGTTTAGTGTCAGCCCCAGATGCACCGGAACCTATGGTCAGAAAAACTTTACCGTCTGGACCCTGGGAGGATATCGCTATAGACTTCATGGGTCCTCTGCCGGAAGGACAATATTTGTTAGTAGTGGTTGATTATTACTCTCGATTCGTAGAAGTAAAAGAAATGATTTCAATATCTGCCAAGGCAACGGTTCAAGAGTTAAGTGTGATTTTTAGTCGATACGGATTCCCAATAACAATAAGAGCAGACAACGGACCTCAGTTTAGCGAAAACTGTGAAGAGTTGAAATTATTTTGTCGCGAAAATGGAATCAAGTTGGTAAACACTATTCCATATTGGCCACAGCAAAATGGCGAAGTAGAAAGACAGAACCGTTCTATTTTGAAGAGGTTGAAAATATCGCAAGAACTTGGAAAGGACTGGAGAAGGGAGTCAAGCCAATATTTACTGGTTTATCATTCAACAAATCACTCAACTACAGGAAAATCTCCGGCGGAACTGATGTTCGGAAGGCGAATAAGAAATAAGCTGCCACATGTGCCGCTATATCGAATGGATGATGAAGAAATTCGAGAGAGAGACTTGATACACAAAGAGAAAGGAAAGGATTATGCCGATACAAAGAGGAAAGCAAAGCCAAGTGAAATTACAGTTGGAGATTTGGTGCTGCTAAAACGGATGAAGAAATCAAACAAACTTGACACGAATTTTTCAAACGAGCAATATATTGTGACACGCAAAGAAGGAAGCAATTGTACTGTGCAGTCAAAAGAAACAGGAAAACAATACAGAAGAAATGTAAACCATTTGAAGCAAGTGCAGAAGTCATCTGATATACGTGATGAAAATCAAATCAACCAAAACGAGGAAACAAACAATGAGGAAGCAAATAAATCTAAACATAGTGCACTCGAGAAAAGAATTCGTAGCGAACCTGTTCACTTCAAAGATTATATTCCACACTAGTACAATAAAAAAGTTAAAGGAGAGTTGTAGGGTTCAGAGCAAATAGATGTATGAAATATATATGTGTAAAATAGAACTGTTGCTAAAGGTATTTTATCAAAGCAATCTAGAAACCATGTACAGGTCAGATATGTCTAAACCGTGGACAAATAAAGACGTGAATACGATCCAAGTGTATTTCCTTGTGGTTTCAATCGACTGGACTAGTTCCGGACCGGACTTTACAGAGTCGTGGTGGAGACCCGTTAACGGACGGGTGCCATACTGGCTGCCATCTCTCCTCCAACTATGTTGATTGTGTGCGAGTGATCAACTCAAGCAACATCATTCGTGTTCGTTCCTGTTCCTGTAGGCAACCAGATGAACTATCCGGCCATTGCGGCTCCCCGTCGAGCGATTTCAATCCTCCCACCGTTACAACCGCACAAGCGACTGGCAGCAGCAGCTGCGTCGGTTCAAGCTCCAGCACCGCCGGCTCCATCCTACAGCGAATGGCCCCCGCTCCCTCCTCCTGGATTCCGACGCCAGCAAGATGCGCATCCTCATCCTCATCCTCGGTCGTCATCGTCCCGGAAAAATTAGCTTGCTGTCTACAAGCAAATCATCCTCCCTGTGATCGATTACGGCATGCCGGTCAAGGAGAGCTGCACTAAAACGCATCATCTGAAACTCCAACGAGTACAAAACAAGTTCCAGCAGATTTTCAGATCCTCGGACCAAGCTGTGATTGGGGCGCTTGTTCCAATCTAGGTTTTCAAATTTTTATTGTAAATATTTGTGTAAATAGTAGTTAGTTTATCAAATTTCGCGATGCCTCTTCAAGGCTATCTTGCAAATAAGATAAACTTTTATAAATTAAAATAACAATTAATATTAGAAACTTAACTAAAGTTGAAGGGATATGTTATAGATAATAATGTGTATGACAAAAAAATGGAAAATAAATGAATTTTAAATTTAAAAAAACGCTTTTACTGTTTTTACTGTTATAATTGAACACGCTAAAAAAACTCACTCATATTTTTTAGTATGTTTTGCACGAGAAAGGCACCAACACCGCTAGGTGGATTAAACAGGGTTTTTTTGTTATGTAATGGTTCATAAACTCCGCCTCTTTTTCCCTCACCCTCAAGCATTACGTAATTTGTGCACAAAGCCTTACTTGGCTAGCCGCCAGCCGCCCAGTCGAGGATGGAGGGATATTCAATATACTTCACTTTGACCAGTTTTCGAAACTGTGTTTCAAGCGCGTTTGTTTTTAAACTCGGCTGTGCTATCCCTCCTCGGGCTGTGTAGTTTTCCTCGAATCGAGATTCCTAGCACTAGCCTTCAACTATGGTTGATAATATGTTCTATGTACTCTCTCTCTGCGTAGAAAGTACTGCTATTGACTGTTCACCATCGACAATAGCCTTCGTATATTTGCCCTAATCGTTGGGCTTTGTGGGGTGATATGAGAGAACAATAGAAGGAGGTTATCAATGGTCATCAGAAATGCACATAGAAATGTCGGTAAATTGAAAGGTTCCAACAGCTAATTGGAACGGCATTGAGAGGAAATAAATCCCTATATTCAATTCTAACTACATTTCAGTTTACTTGTGTACTCAAATTATATATTTGAATTATATCTTTCAACAAACACAAAAATGTGTGACTCAGCCTTTCGAAAACTAGTGGACTTCATACTGTATCATTTTCTACATTGTCTGTCATCCTTCTGAAAACGTTAAAATTTTCTCAGAAATCATAATAAACAGTTTCCCATTTTTTAAAGCATGTCATATATGAATTCTCGTTTAACTTTTCAAAAGGACCTAAGTAACATTTTTTTCATGAATTAATTTGAGTACTGCAATCAAAAGCTTTCATGTTGTTCTAATGATTGCACTATTCAAATTAATTCATGAAAAAAATGTTACTTAGGCCTTTTGAAAAGTTAAGCGAGAATTGCTGTGTCATCAACTTTTCGTCCACCCAAAACTTACCTCCATCGTATCGCAGATGCTCTGGACGTGGCTGGCGGTGTGCGACGATTGCGGACCGAAAATAGCTGCCACTCCAGCTCGCAACAGATGACACACTGTGGATGGGGGTGGAAAAAATACAAAACGATCACCGATTATTACCGTCCCACTGCGGGTGGTGCGGCGGCGGTGCTGCTGGTGGAGCAGCCCGCGGCATCCCACCGACCGTGCGCTGCGCTGCTTGCAATAATTGCACAAATTTGTGAAAGCTTTTCTCACCTCGCTTCGACGCCAGGAAGCTATCCTGGGGCGAGATCCGTTCGATCTGGGCCGACAGCTTCGAACGCGGCAGAATCGTTCGATCAGAGTTGATTTTCTCGACCGCGTAGCGGAACGCAATCTCCTGGTGGTCGTCATCCGGGTGGAACAGGCCGCCTGTGTCGGGAGAGAAGCGAAGGGAAATGAATCAGTACTTCGTTGGGGGATTCCCGGCGCTGCACGTTGGTTCACTTTTTTGCCACTTTTGCCCTTTTGGATGCACGGGTTGTCTGTAACGAAGTGTTTACTTTACTTCTTGTTTGCTCCCCAATCATCGACGGAAATGATATGACTGGCTGCTGGCTGGTAGGTGTAAATGACGCTGATAAGCCAAGCATACAATTCGATTCATTTTGAAAATAGATTGGTAGAGAAAAGGTGTAACGGAAGTGAAATGGAATTCATGCAAATTTTCCTCGCGTTCGCCACCCCATCAACCCCGCTTTCGGTTTGTTTTCTTGTAAAATAAGTGCAGACACGGGTGTCCATTGAACCGTGAGGACTTCCAAGCCAGATAATGGAAGCGTTCTTCTTCTGAAAAGGGAATCCAATTACCATAGAGAGCGAAAGAATGGATAGATGGAAACGTTGAGAGGTACAATCAGTCAATTGGATTGGAAAATGAAGTAGGTACCGCTCCTTACTTGACAACAACGACTGCAATGGATTTAGTAATCGATTCACACTAGAATAAACACAACATAGCTTAATCGGATTGAGAACTTTCGAACATGGAAAAAACTGGAAACTATAGATTTTCGAATCCATACCGTCGTGCTGTTTCAAATTGGAAACATGGATTGCAATTTGAAGACTGAATTTTCTTTCGACAACACCATTCCAAGCTCTCAAACATCTACAGAGGTTGCTGTCATTCATTTTAAGGGTTATATTTGGTAATTAATTAATGTTGACAATTTAGAAATTACCGTTAAAGCACAAAAATACTACTAAGAGAGTAAGCATTCAAATTTTCTTCAGTAGGTAACAGTTAACAATCTATGTTGAAACGAAGTTATATTATTGGAATAAAGTTCAGAATTGAATTACTTATTGTATTTAGAAAAATGATCTCGCTGAAAAAAAAATCAATCGAATCCTAAGAAATATTGTCCCCCACCAGCAACAATGTTCTTTTCGTTAGGTATAGATTTCACCTCTTCGGGGACCAATTCTCGGTGATTTGTTTTCCATGGTATCCTCCGCCAATATCGTTCCCATCTTCGCCGAAACAACCTGCCCCGACAACACCGACGATTGGTCTACCAACTTAATGGATTTCTCTGATTTTCAATGCTAATTTATGTCTCCGGAGGTTGATTGGATTCAAAGAAAGACGCGAAGCTTTGCTCAGCAACCATCAGATGAGGACGGTTTTTTTTTCGTTGCGACTCCCGTAGAGGGAATATAATGACGACATACGGCTGTGCTGACGATTGAATTACATATTTAGATTCTTGGGTGTGATTTTGAATAGGAATAAATGGAAGGACAAGCTAGAAATAGATCGCGTGAATATTGAAAAATTGAATTGAAATAAAAATGTTCCGGCGCTGCACACAAATAGAACTCTGATGAGACTACCATCGAATAACCAAATAAGGACACGGCATGTATTTCCGTCCATCGTCATAAGGGCTAAAACCAACGTAAGCAACGTCCATTTGCTGGAACTCCACTATAGCAGAACGTTTCTCCGGAGCTTACGATTTGGTACGGATGAGTTTGGCAAAAAAGTATCTCTTTTATCTAGACTATGACGAAAAGACGAAAATGCCTGCCTTAACCCTACACAGATAAAAATATGTTGTGATTTTAAATGTTTTTTCATGCACATATTTGGAGCATGCAAATAAACGTAAAATTCAATCGATCTCACTATTATTTTAAATCGAAATAAATTTAAACGGTGCTTGCTTGTAAAATTCAATCAAATTCTATTGAATATCGAATGTTAATTCGTTTGTTTGGATAAGTTGCTATTTTACACGTCATTGAATTTTCAAAATTATTTGCTGTGTAGGTAAAAAGGAGATTCATTCAAACGAAATGAAATATTGTAGGGTGCTGTCAATACAATACACCGCGAGGCTGTTGCAATGTTTCCAAAAGCGAAGAATTTGCACAAGATTCCACGCGGCGTTTCCCATTCGAAAGGAACAACCGCACCCTAGGAAACGCTGCAATGTTATCTCCCCATAAGAATAGAGTATACGGGCAGCAAAAAGCGTCGTTTCCTTTAGGGAGCGCCGCGTGTACTTTTGGGCAAATGCGTTAATACAGTCGACTCTCTATATCTCGATATCTCTCCCTATGTCGATGGTTTCCTCAGTCCCTTCAATCTGCATACATTTGGGCTTTCTACATCTCAATAACCTCCCTATCTCGATATCTCTCTATCTTGATGTGTGCTAATCATATTTTGTTCAAGATTCACTCTCCTACTACTCATGTTCAAATCTTCAGGCTACTAGACCACCTTTGGACAATAACAAACACATCAACAACAGGAAACGACATTTGTTTTGTTATCGTTTTTCATAGCAACGAGCTTTTTTGGATCTAGTACCCATTTCAATTTTCCTCCCATTCCTCGATCTCTCCCTATCCCTAAGGGTGCTTGGTGGCCTTGTGTCACTGCTTCTGCCTCATAAGCAGGAGATTAAGGGTTTGATCCCTGGCCCTTTCCAATTTCCTATTAGATAATTTCGTTAATCATATAACTCAATCTCTTTGCAAATCAAATTCTCATTGCTAGCAAAGTATGATTCTAAATATAGAATTGTTATAAAAAGTTGCCTGTTACTTAGTAGCAGTAAATAAAATGTAAAAATAGATTGGTATTCATTTGTACCCGCATACGAATGCTATATACGGTCGCTATGCTCGTGCAGCCCTCATACAAGTAAGAATGTGTGAGGTTGATGTGCGGGTAGCGATGGTGTGGTAGACGTGTGCGTGGTATTAGAATCCAATAGCATTCAAATTCTAAATGTAAAAAATGAATCCCATTAGAATTCACTTTAATACTTTCTCATTACTCTAGTACTTCTAATTCTCATTCATGTATTCCTATCCCATAGATCGCATCACTTACCAAAGGGAATCCAGATACTATATCACTTCATACTAACACAATATCCTATCCTAAGTCTATCGTGGAGATGCAGAGGTATACTCGGTCTCTAGTAGCAACGAGAGATGAACTAATAATCCTTCCTTCCCTTGATGATATATTTCAAATAATTTTGCTGAAAAAAAAACATATTTCTCTCACTTATGCTTCTCAAGTTAGGAGTTTGTTACATAAATACGTTAGAACGGTCCCTAAAAACCGGGTTTCTTCCCATAACATGTTTTTATACATTCATTTCTCGCAAAAACTTCGTTCCAAGCAATTTAAGAAACACACTTTCGTTAAAAAACCATGGATCTATGTCTTCTAACCAAAAAAAAAAATATTCGAGATTTTCTACAAAAAGAACGTTTTATTCAAACGATAATATTTGCACATGGAGTATCTCAGCTGTTTACGTACCGAGTCAAATAGTACTCGTAGTAATAGCACCCTTCAAAGGAGGCTTCCGAGCCTCTTGAAAGGAGGCTTCCGAGCCTCTTGAAAGGAGGCTTCCGAGCCTCTTGAAAGGAGGCTTCCGAGCCTCTTGAAAGGAGGCTTCCGAGCCTCTTGAAAGGAGGCTCTCGAGCCTCTTGACCGGAGGCTCTCGAGCCTCTTGAAAGGAGGCTTCTGAGCTCTTGAAAGGGAGGCTTGAGGCCTCTTGAAAGGAGGCTTCGAGCCTCTTGAAAGTGAGGCTTCTGAGCCTCTTGAAAGGAGGCTTCCGAGCCTCTTGAAAGGAGGCTTCCGAGGCCTCTTGAAAGGAGGCTTCTGAGCCTCTTGAAGGAGGCTTCGAGCCTCTTGAAAGGAGGCTTGAGCCTCTTGAAATGAGGCTTCTGAGCCTCTTGAAAGGAGGCTCTGAGCCTCTTGAAAGGAGACTTCCGAGCCTCTTGAAAGGAGGCTTCCAGGCCTCTTGAAGGAGGCTTCCAGGCCTCTTGAAAGGGCTGAGGCCTCTTGAAAGGAGGCGTCAGGCCTCTTGAAGGAGGCTTCTGAGCCTCTTGAAGGAGGCTTCCAGGCCTCTTGAAAGGAGGCTGGGCCTCTTGAAGGAGGCTGAGCCTCTTGAAGGAGGCTGGGCCTCTTGAAGGAGGCTTCAGGCCTCTTGAAAGGAGGCTGAGCCTCTTGAAGGAGGCTTGAGGCCTCTTGAAAGGAGGCTGGGGCCTCTTGAAAGGAGGGCTGAGCCTCTTGAAGGAGGCTTGAGGCCTCTTGAAAGGGAGGCTTCTGAGCTCTTGAAAGGAGGCTTGAGCCTCTTGAAGGAGGCTTCTGAGCCTCTTGAAAGGAGGCTTCCAGGCCTCTTGAAGGAGGCTTGAGCCTCTTGAAAGGAGGCTTCCGGGCCTCTTGAAAGGAGGCTTGAGCCTCTTGAAAGGAGGCTTCTGAGCCTCTTGGAAAGGAGGCTCTGAGCCCTCTTGAAAGGAGGCTCTGGGCCTCTTGAAAGGAGGCTTCGAGCCTCTTGAAGGAGGCTCTGGAGGCCTCTTGAAAGGAGGCCTCTGGAGCCTCTTGAAAGGAGGCTTCCGGGCCTCTTGAAAGGAGGCTGAGCCTCTTGAAAGGAGGCTTCAGGCCTCTTGAGAGGAGGTTTCAGGCCTCTTGAAAGGAGGCCTGAGCTCTTGAAGGAGGCCTGAGCCTCTTGAAAGGAGGCTTCTGAGGCCTATTGAAAGGAGGCGTCTGAGGCCTCTTGAAAGGAGGGCCTGAGCCTCTTGAAAGGGGAGGCTTGAGCCTCTTGAAAGGAGGCTTCCAGGCCTCTTGAAAGGAGGCCTGAGCCTCTTGAAGGAGGCTTCCGAGCCTCTTGAAAGGAGGCTTCTGAGGCCTCTTGAAGGAGGCTTCTGAGCCTCTTGAAAGGGAGGCTTCCGAGCCTCTTGAAAGGAGGCTTCTGAGCCTCTTGAAAGGAGGCTTCTGAGCCCTCTTGAAAGGAGGCTTCTGAGCCTCTTGAAAGGAGGCTCTGAGCCTCTTGAAAGGAGGCTTCTGAGCCTCTTGAAAGGAGGCTTGAGCCTTTGAAAGGAGGCTTCCTGAGCCTCTTGAAAGGAGGCTTCTGAGCCTCTTGAAAGGAGGCTTCTGAGCTCTTGAAAGGAGGCCTGAGCCTCTTGAAAGGAGGCTTCTGACCCTCTTGAAAGGGAGGCTCTGAGCCTCTTGAAAGGAGGCTTCTGAGCCTCTTGAAAGGAGGCTCTGAGCCTCTTGAAAGGAGGCTCTGAGCTCTTGAAAGGAGGCTTCCGAGCCTCTTGAAAGGAGGCTTCTGAGCCTCTTGAAAGGAGGCTTGAGCCTCTTGAAAGGAGGCTTCTGAGCCTCTTGAAAGGAGGCTTCTGGAGCCTCTTGAAAGGAGGCTTCTGAGCCTCTTGAAAGGAGGCTTCCAGAGCCTCTTGAAGCAAACTTGAGTCTCTTGAAAGGAGGCTTCTGAGCCTCTTGAAAGGAGGCTTGAGCCTCTTGAAAGGAGGCTTCCAGGCCTCTTGAAAGGAGGCTCTGAGCCTCTTGAAAGGAGGCTTGAGGCCTCTTGAAAGGGAGGCTTCCAGGCCTCTTGAAAGGAGGCTGGAGCCTCTTGAAAGGAGGCTGAGGCCTCTTGAAAGGAGGCTTCCTGAGCCTCTTGAAAGGAGGGCTGAGGCCTCTTGAAAGGAGGCTTCTGAGCCTCTTGAAAGGAGGCTTCTGAGCCTCTTGAAGGAGGCTTGAGGCCTCTTGAAAGGAGGCTTCCAGAGCCTCTTGAAAGGGAGGCTTCTGAGCCTCTTGAAAGGAGGGCTGAGCCTCTTGAAAGGAGGCTTCCAGGCCTCTTGAAAGGAGGCTCTGAGCCTCTTGAAAGGAGGCTTGAGCCCTCTTGAAGGAGGCTTCCGAGGCCTCTTGAAAGGAGGCTTCCGAGCCTCTTGAAAGGAGGCTTCAGAGCCTCTTGAAAGGAGGCTTCCTGAGCTCTTGAAAGGAGGCTTCAGGCCTCTTGAAAGGAGGCCTGAGGCCTCTTGAAAGGAGGCTTCCGAGCCTCTTGAAAGCAAACTTGAGGCCTCTTGAAAGGGAGGCTTCCAGGCCTCTTGAAAGGAGGCTTGAGCCTCTTGAAAGGAGGCTTCTGAGCCTCTTGAAACGAGGCTTCAGGCCTCTTGAAAGGAGTCTTCTGAGCTCTCTTGAAAGGGAGGCTTCTGAGCCTCTAGAAAGGATGCGTCCGAGCCTCTTGAAAGGAGGCTTCTGAGTTTCTTGAAAGGAGGCTTCTGAGGCCTCTTGAAAGGAGGCTTCCGAGCCTCTTGAAAGGAGGCTTCCTGAGGCCTCTTGAAAGGAGGCGTCCTGAGGCCTCTTGAAAGGAGGCGTCTGAGCCTCTTGAAAGGAGGCGTCAGGCCTCTTGAAAGGAGGCGTCTGAGCCTCTTGAAAGGAGCGTCTGAGCTCTTGAAAGGGAGGCGTCTGAGCCTCTTGAAAGGAGGCGTCTGAGCCTCTTGAAAGGAGGCGTCTGAGGCCTCTTGAAAGGAGGCGTCCGAGCCTCTTGAAAGGAGGCGTCTGAGCCTCTTGAAAGGAGGCGTCTGAGGCCTCTTGAAAGGAGGCGTCAGGCCTCTTGAAAGGAGGCGTCTGAGGCCTCTTGAAAGGAGGCGTCTGGAGCCTCTTGAAAGGAGGCGTCTGAGGCCTCTTGAAAGGAGGCGTCTGAGCCTCTTGAAAGGAGGCGTCTGAGGCCTCTTGAAAGGAGGCGTCAGAGCCTCTTGAAAGGAGGCGTCTGAGCCTCTTGAAGGAGGCGTCTGAGCCTCTTGAAAGGAGGCGTCCGAGCCTCTTGAAAGGAGGCGTCCGAGCCTCTTGAAAGGAGGCGTCTGAGCCTCTTGAAGGAGGCGTCTGAGGCCTCTTGAAAGGAGGCGTCTGAGCCTCTTGAAAGGAGGCGTCTGAGCCTCTTGAAAGGAGGCGTCTGAGCCTCTTGAAAGGAGGCGTCTGAGCCTCTTGAAAGGGAGGCGTCTGAGCCTCTTGAAAGGAGGCGTCTGAGCTCTTGAAAGGAGGCGTCTGAGCCTCTTGAAAGGAGGCGTCTGAGCCTCTTGAAAGGAGGCGTCTGAGCCTCTTGAAAGGAGGCGTCTGAGGCCTCTTGAAAGGAGGCGTCTGAGCCTCTTGAAAGGAGGCGTCTGAGCCTCTTGAAAGGAGGCGTCTGAGCCTCTTGAAAGGAGGCGTCTGAGCCTCTTGAAAGGAGGCGTCTGAGCCTCTTGAAAGGAGGCGTCTGAGGCCTCTTGAAAGGAGGCGTCTGAGCCTCTTGAAAGGAGGCGTCTGAGGCCTCTTGAGAAAGGAGGCGTCCGAGCCTCTTGAAAGGGAGGCGTCCGAGGCCTCTTGAAAGGAGGCGTCCAGGCCTCTTGAAAGGAGGCGTCTGAGGCCTCTTGAAAGGAGGCGTCCGAGGCCTCTTGAAAGGAGGCGTCTGAGCCTCTTGAAAGGAGGCGTCTGAGCCTCTTGAAAGGAGGCGTCTGGAGCCTCTTGAAAGGAGGCGTCTGAGCCTCTTGAAAGGAGGCGTCTGAGCCTCTTGAAAGGAGGCGTCTGAGCCTCTTGAAAGGAGGCGTCTGAGCCTCTTGAAAGGAGGCTTCTGAGCCTCTTGAAAGGAGGCTTCTGAGGCCTCTTGAAAGGAGGCTTCTGCCTCTTGAAAGGAGGCTTTGAGGCCTCTTGAAAGGAGGCTTCTGAGCCTCTTGAAAGGAGGCTTCTGAGCCTCTTGAAAGGAGGCTTGAGCCTCTTGAAGGGAGGCTTCGAGCCTCTTGAAAGGAGGCTTCTGAGCCTCTTGAAAGGAGGCTTCTGAGCCTCTTGAAAGGAGGCCTGAGCCCTCTTGAAGGAGGCTGAGGCTTGAGCCTCTTGAAAGGAGGCTTCCAGCCTCTTGAAAGGGAGGCTTCTGAGCCTCTTGAAAGGAGGCCTGAGCCTCTTGAAAGGAGGCTGGGCCTCTTGAAGGGAGGCTTCCGAGGGCCCCTCTTGAAGGAGGCTTCTGAGCCTCTTGAAGGAGGCTTCTGAGCCTCTTGAAAGGAGGCTTCTGAGCCTCTTGAAAGGAGGCCTGAGCCTCTTGAAAGGAGGCTTCCTGAGCCTCTTGAAAGGAGGCCTGAGCCTCTTGAAAGGAGGCCTGAGCCTCTTGAAAGGAGGCTTCTGAGCCTCTTGAAAGGAGGCTTCTGAGCCTCTTGAAAGGAGGCTTCTGAGCCTCTTGAAAGGAGGCTTCTGAGCCTCTTGAAGGAGGCTTCTGAGCCTCTTGAAGGAGGCCTGAGCCTCTTGAAAGGAGGCTTCTGAGCCTCTTGAAAGGAGGCTTCTGAGCCTCTTGAAAGGAGGCCTGAGCCTCTTGAAGGAGGCTCTGAGCCTCTTGAAAGGAGGCTTGAGCCTCTTGAAAGGAGGCTGAGCCTCTTGAAAGGAGGCTTCTGAGCCTCTTGAAAGGAGGCCTGAGCCTCTTGAAAGGAGGCTTGGAGCCTCTTGAAAGGAGGCCTTGAGCCTCTTGTGAAAGGAGGCTCTGAGCCTCTTGAAAGGAGGCTGGAGCCTCTTGGAAAGGAGGCTTCCTGAGCCTCTCTTGAAGGAGGCTGGAGCCTCTTGAAAGGGAGGCTCTGAGCCTCTTGAAAGGAGGCTTCTGAGCCTCTTGAAAGGAGGCCTGAGCCTCTTGAAAGGAGGCTTCTGAGCCCTCTTGAAAGGAGGCTTCTGAGCCTCTTGAAAGGAGGCTTCTGAGCCTCTTGAAAGGAGGCTTCTGAGCCTCTTGAAAGGAGGCTCTGAGGCCTCTTGAAAGGAGGCTTCTGAGCCTCTTGAAAGGAGGCTTCTGAGCCTCTTGAAAGGAGGCTTCTGAGGCCTCTTGAAGGAGGCTTCCTGAGCCTCTTGAAAGGAGGCTTCTGAGCCTCTTGAAAGGAGGCCTGAGCCTCTTGAAAGGAGGCTGAGGCCTCTTGAAAGGGAGGCTTCGAGCCTCTTGAAAGGAGGCTTCCTGAGCCTCTTGAAAGGAGGCTTCTGAGCCTCTTGAAAGGAGGCTTCTGAGCCTCTTGAAGGAGGCTTCTGAGCCTCTTGAAAGGAGGCTTCCGAGCCTCTTGAAAGGAGGCTTCCGAGCCTCTTGAAAGGAGGCTTCCGAGCCTCTTGAAAGGAGGCGTCCGAGCCTCTTGAAAGGAGGCGTCCGAGCCTCTTGAAAGGAGGCGTCCGAGCCTCTTGAAAGGAGGCGTCCGAGCCTCCCCAAGTAGCACCTGCAACTTACTCCCAATAAACAAATAAACAGAAATGTTGTACATGAATTATATACTTGTTCCAACAGTAACTTTGAGTTTAGATTCAGTTATACTAAAGTTCTGCATGTTTTGGGTTTTGGAAAGTTATATTTCTGAAAGTTTTTCATTTGCATCTTATGTATGACTTAAATAAAACAGCAACAGAATGTTTGATATAATTGCGTTAGATCGAGACCTCTTTATAACCTTCTGCTTGGCGATCAAAAATAGGCCTTCAGAACACGGATGCGGCATTTTTGGTACGAATAGTCAATGATTTTGTAAAACATATTTTTCTTACCTTTAAAAATTTGTTGGCAATAATATGAATAATGTCCATCACCACACAGCGAGAGCAAATAAATCGTAAAATCACAATTTTATTTTGAAAGTTATATTGTTTTTAGTTGCAACTTGGAAGAGTTGTTTATAACTGTATGTTTTTATGCATACCGATTTACAACGGCGTTATAACAAACAGCATTTATTATTAATGTTTACAGTTTCATGTGGTTACATTTGTGTTGTATATTAGTTTTCGGAACAGTTTTATTATTTCTTGTTGCATGCGATATTTTTGACAGATCTATGTACAGTGCCGGGCAAAAAATAGATTTCGCTTTCTAAATAATTAATTAGAATGTTCCTTTCAATCATATCTCTCGTTCAAGCACATAGAAAACATAGGATTTATTATCTTTGAGAAACATTTTCCGTCGAAAACAAATCCTATGCCCTTGAAAGATAAAAAAATGATATGGCATCAGCTCATGAGGAATTTAAATTGGATAAATCCACATTTTCATTTCATCGAGCCAAACTTTTTTTGAACCGGAATTCTATAACTTCTGTATCAGTATTTAATAATTAACTTGTATTACCGATTCAGATGCATTGATTTTTTACATCCATAGATGATTATTTTGAGTTTGAAAATTATTGGGTAACTCGAGGGGATTCTTGATCTCGTATAGCTCCAATATTCCCTTTCATAATAGGAGAAATAAAAGCAGTTTGACTTGTTTAATTTTATTTTCCAACAGTGAACTAGTATGTTAGTAAAAAGAAGCGATGATGGATTGATGGAAATGGAAACAGTTCCCCTGTTTTAAATTTCCCTAAAATTGACTTGATAGTTATGTCCGATATTGGTTTTCCAGTTTATTTGGTGGTTCGGTAAGATAATTTTTTATAATTTGACAATCTTTTACCATATGTTGCGGATTCCGTTTGACTATTTTTTGCGTTTCGACAGTCCTGAAACAAGATCCACAACAAATGCATTGATTTGAGTAGGGTAAAGTGGCCAATAGTGGACCCCCAACCAATAGTGGACCCTCCAGCCATTTTTTCATTATTACAGCACCATGTAAACATTTTGCTATGAAATTCCATCGGGAGACCCTACTTTACAGTCCTATGATTTTATTACATGCATTGGAAATACCATGGAAAGTAAAATTAGATGATTTTTTACAATTCTATAAATAATAAACACAAGAGTGTCCACTATAGGAATATTTTGGGGGGTCCATAATAGGGAAGAAGAACGTCCCGAAACGGGACATGAAAATCAAATGAAGTGTCGACTATAGGGAAGCAATTTCCTATTATGGACCCCCAGGGGGTCTACTATAGGCCGAATTCAGTTAGACTTTAAAATA
This sequence comes from Armigeres subalbatus, assembly GCF_024139115.2. Lineage (NCBI taxonomy): Eukaryota > Metazoa > Arthropoda > Insecta > Diptera > Culicidae > Armigeres > Armigeres subalbatus. The sequence goes on from NC_085139.1 coordinate 223,730,658, forward strand.
TAAATTTCAAAGCATAACGTCGTGTATTTGGGCGTTTTATGTATGTATCGTGAAGAGGAGATGCAGAGCTTGTTGTTAGATATCAAGCAGAATAAATATGTTGAAAACTTATACTCCTTATGTCAGGAAAAGCAAAATTCCCCTACTAGGGGGTCCATTATTGGGCATTCTACCCTACACTCTGTTAGCCCGACATACGATTCTATTAACCACGTATAACCATAATTTCAAATACGAATAACCATTGTATCCTTGATAGTATCTAAATAACTTTATCTATTTATACAGCATTGTATATTTTCCCCGAAAAAAGTTTTTTTTTTCTGAAGGTAACAAAATATTCAACCGTCAGTGTACGGTGAAGATGGCGATCTGAATTATGAAAATCAGTGATGCCCTTTGTTGGCGCTTGAAGCGTATGATACATATGCAATGTTTTCTCCACAAACTAATCGATCATATGATTAGTTTCTCAAGGCGCACCGAAAAATTAAAGCTACATGAGTGTGTTTCACCATAAATTCTGAACCGCTTGTGGAATTGCAATATATGTTTGTGGTGTGAAGAACAATCATAAATTTGGCATTTTATTTTCATTACTTGCATCATGTCTTCTACAGTATACATTTTCAAAATAAACTGAGCAAAACATCTAATCGAAATAAAATGACAGCACGGTTTTCATAAGTGTTATGATTCAGTTATAATTGAGAGATTCAAAATCATTTCATATGAAACCTGAGAAATGTTATATTGACTCCACCTCTTGCGCTTTTTTCGTTGTAAACAAGTCGTATATAAGAGACTGGGAACGAAACTAAGGCTTGTGAAACAGTCATAATTGTATTGCTAATACTGAGTTGGAACAAATTGTGTTGCTTGGGTCTTGAAAGGAGGCGTCCGAGCCTCTTGAAAGGAGGCGTCCGAGCCTCTTGAAAGGAGGCGTCCGAGCCTCTTGAAAGGAGGCGTCCGAGCCTCTTGAAAGGAGGCGTCCGAGCCTCTTGAAAGGAGGCGTCTGAGCCTCTTGAAAGGAGGCGTCTGAGCCTCTTGAAAGGAGGCGTCTGAGCCTCTTGAAAGGGAGGGCGTCTGAGCTCTTGAAAGGAGGCGTCTGAGCCTCTTGAAAGGAGGCTTCTGAGCCTCTTGAAAGGAGGCTCTGAGCTCTTGAAAGGAGGCTTCCGAGCCTCTTGAAAGGAGGCTTCCAAGCCTCTTGAAAGGAGGCTTCCAAGCCTCTTGAAAGGAGGCTTCCAAGCCTCTTGAAAGGAGGCTTCCGAGCCTTTTGAAAGGAGGCTTCCGAGCCTCTTGAAAGGAGACTTCCGAGCCTCTTGAAAGAAGACTTCCAAGCCTCTTGAAAGGAGGCTTCTGAGCCTCTTGAAAGGAGGCTTCTGAGCCTCTTGAAAGGAAGTTTCCAAGCCTCTTGAAAGGAAAGCTTCCAAGCTTCTTGAAATGAGGCTTCCGAGCCCTTGGAAGGAGGCTTCCGAGCCTCTTGGAAGGAGGCTTCCGAGCCTCTTGGAAGGAGGCTTCTGAGGCCTCTTGAAAGGAGGCCTGAGCCTCTTGAAAGGAGGCTTGAGCCTCTTGAAAGGAGGCCTGGAGCCTCTTGAAAGGAGGCTTCCTGAGCCTCTTGAAAGGAGGCCTGAGCCTCTTGAAAGGGAGGCTCTGGAGCTCTCTTGAAAGGAGGCTCTGAGCCTCTTGAAAGGAGGCTTCTGAGCCTCTTGAAAGGAGGCTTCTGAGCCTCTTGAAAGGAGGCTTCCGAGCCTCTTGAAAGGAGGCTTCTGAGCCTCTTGAAAGGGAGGCTTCCTGAGCCTCTTGAAAGGAGGCTTCTGAGCCTCTTGAAAGGAGGCTCTGAGCCTCTTGAAAGGGAGGCTTCTGAGCCTCTTGAAAGGAGGCTTCTGAGCCTCTTGAAAGGAGGCTTCTGAGCCTCTTGAAAGGAGGCTTCCTGAGCCTCTTGAAAGGAGGCTCTGAGCCTCTTGAAAGGAGGCTTCTGAGCCTCTTGAAAGGAGGCTTCTGAGCCTCTTGAAAGGAGGCGTCTGAGCTCTTGAAAGGAGGCGTCTGAGCCTCTTGAAAGGAGGCTTCTGAGGCCCTCTTGAAAGGAGGCGTCTGAGCCTCTTGAAAGGAGGCGTCTGAGCCTCTTGAAAGGAGGCGTCTGAGCCTCTTGAAAGGAGGCTTCTGAGCCTCTTGAAAGGAGGCGTCTGAGCCTCTTGAAAGGAGGCGTCTGAGCCTCTTGAAAGGAGGCGTCTGAGGCCTCTTGAAAGGAGGCGTCTGAGCTCTCTGAAAGGAGGCGTCTGAGCCTCTTGAAAGGAGGCGTCTGAGCCTCTTGAAAGGAGGCGTCTGAGGCCTCTTGAAAGGAGGCGTCTGAGGCCTCTTGAAAGGAGGCGTCTGAGCCTCTTGAAAGGAGGCGTCTGAGCCTCTTGAAAGGAGGCGTCTGAGCCTCTTGAAAGGAGGCTTCTGAGCCTCTTGAAAGGAGGCGTCTGAGGCCTCTTGAAAGGAGGCTTCTGAGGCCTCTTGAAAGGAGGCGTCTGAGGCCCTCTTGAAAGGAGGCGTCTGAGGCCTCTTGAAAGGAGGCCTGAGCCTCTTGAAAGGAGGCTTCCTGAGCCTCTTGAAAGGAGGCGTCTGAGGCCTCTTGAAAGGAGGCGTCTGAGGCCTCTTGAAAGGAGGAGGCGTCTGAGCTCTCTTGAAAGGAGGCTTCTGAGGCCTCTTGAAAGGAGGCTTCTGAGCCTCTTGAAAGGAGGCTTCTGAGCCTCTTGAAAGGAGGCTTCTGAGCCTCTTGAAGGAGGCTTCTGAGCCTCTTGAAAGGAGGCTCTGAGCCTCTTGAAAGGAGGCTTCCTGAGGCCTCTTGAAAGGAGGCTCTGAGCCTCTTGAAAGGAGGCTTCTGAGCCTCTTGAAAGGAGGCTTCTGAGCCTCTTGAAAGGAGGCCTGAGCCTCTTGAAAGGAGGCTTCTGAGCCTCTTGAAAGGAGGCTCTGAGCCTCTTGAAAGGAGGCCTGAGCCTCTTGAAAGGAGGCTTCTGAGCCTCTTGAAAGGAGGCTTTGAGCCTCTTGAAAGGAGGCTTCTGAGCCTCTTGAAAGGAGGCTTCTGAGCCTCTTGAAAGGAGGCTTCTGAGCCTCTTGAAAGGAGGCCTGAGCCTCTTGAAAGGAGGCTCTGAGCTCTTGAAAGGAGGCTTCTGAGCCTCTTGAAAGGAGGCCTGAGCCTCTTGAAAGGAGGCTTCTGAGCCTCTTGAAAGGAGGCTTCTGAGCCTCTTGAAAGGAGGCTTCTGAGGCCTCTTGAAAGGAGGCTTCTGAGCCTCTTGAAAGGAGGCCTGAGCCTCTTGAAAGGAGGCTTCTGAGCTCTTGAAAGGAGGCTTCTGAGCCTCTTGAAAGGAGGCTTCTGAGCCTCTTGAAAGGAGGCTCTGAGCCTCTTGAAAGGAGGCTTCTGAGCTCTTGAAAGGAGGCTCTGAGCCTCTTGAAAGGAGGCTTGAGCCTCTTGAAAGGAGGCTTCTGAGCCTCTTGAAAGGAGGCTTCTGAGCCTCTTGAAAGGAGGCTCTGAGCCTCTTGAAAGGAGGCTTCTGAGCCTCTTGAAAGGAGGCTTCCGAGCCTCTTGAAAGGAGGCTTCCGAGCCTCTTGAAAGGAGGCTTCCGAGCCTCTTGAAAGGAGGCTTCCGAGCCTCTTGAAAGGAGGCTTCCGAGCCTCTTGAAAGGAGGCTTCCGAGCCTCTTGAAAGCAAGGATGTTAACGATCATTCAGTAATTTGCGTTCGATCATTTAGTAGTTTGTCAATAACACATTACAGAAGCTGAATTTCAAAATATGTTGTATGGTGGACTTCTAGTGCGAAGGTTTTTCTACAACTCTGTCTAATAGTTCGCTATTTGAATTCCACTAGTAACGGAGTTATAGCTATAGTTTCAGTAACTTAGACTAAATGATAACAAAATTCCAATCATTTAGTATAAGTTACTGCAACTAGCGCTCTAACTCCGTTATTAGTTGAATTCTAATAACGAACCATTAGGCAAAGTTGTAGAAAAACCTTCGCACTAGAAGTCCACCATACAACATATTTTGAAATTCAGCTTCTGTAATGTGTTATTGACAAACTACTAAATGATCGAACGCAAATTACTGAATGATCGTTAACATCGTTGCTTGAAAGGAGGCTTCCGAGCCTCTTGAAAGGAGGCTTCCGAGCCTCTTGAAAGGAGGCTTTCGAGCCTCTTGAAAGGAGGCTTCCGAACCTCTTGAAAGGAGGCTTCTGAGCCTCTTGAAAGGAGGCTTCTGAGCCTCTTGAAAGGAGGCCTGAGCCTCTTGAAAGGAGGCTTCTGAGCCTCTTGAAAGGAGGCTTCTGAGCCTCTTGAAAGGGAGGCTTCTGGAGCCTCTTGAAAGGAGGCTCTGAGCCTCTTGAAAGGAGGCTCTGAGCCTCTTGAAAGGAGGCTCTGAGCCTCTTGAAAGGAGGCTTCTGAGCCTCTTGAAAGGAGGCCTGAGCTCTTGAAAGGAGGCTTGAGCCTCTTGAAAGGAGGCTTCTGAGCCTCTTGAAAGGAGGCCTGAGCCTCTTGAAAGGAGGCTTCTGAGCCTCTTGAAAGGAGGCTTCTGAGCTCTTTGAAAGGAGGCTTCTGAGCTCTTGAAAGGAGGCTTCTGAGCCTCTTGAAAGGAGGCTTCTGAGCTCTTGAAAGGAGGCTTCTGAGCCTTGAAAGGAGGCCTGAGCCTCTTGAAAGGAGGCTTCTGAGCTCTTGAAAGGAGGCTTCTGAGCCTCTTGAAAGGAGGCTTCTGAGCCTCTTGAAAGGAGGCTTCTGAGCCTTCTTGAAAGGAGGCTTCCTGAGCCTCTTGAAAGGAGGCTCTGAGCCTCTTGAAAGGAGGCTCTGAGCCTCTTGAAAGGAGGCTTCCGAGCCTCTTGAAAGGAGGCTTCCGAGCCTCTTGAAAGGAGGCTTCCGAGCCTCTTGAAAGATTAGATTTTAGTTTAGAAGCATATTTTTAACATATTATTCAACATTTTGTTTCAATCAGGTAGATTGCATTGAAGATTTTTAAAATTTGTTCATTAGACGTTTTGTCCATTTGATCACATCCCTTCTGTGCTGGTTGTGGAGCGCAGGATTCAGTTGGCTTCGATTTAATGACTGCTATGCATATCATGTACAAAACAAATTTAAAAAAAATTGGATCCTAAAGCCCTACCTCGTTTATGGTTGTAAACGATAGTGTATCGGCAGCCCTGGGGTGGCTCAACTCTAATAAATCAAAATACATATAACAGTTGCACATTTCATATTCAACTATTTTAATTTCTGTTAAGGAACTAAATCTATGTTCCAACAATCAGCATATATTTTCATAATACACATATTTGGGAGCCAATTGAAGCTGGTCCTTTTCTGTTATAATCAACGTTTTTTTTTTGCCTGATTATTGAAACAATGAAGAGGAAAAAAATGTGCATAGCACACAATAAAAGCTACTCCTGTATTGAACATATTTTTTATCTTATTTCAACCAGTTTCCATGGGCGAAGTTATTACAAATACCCATTGAAGTAAAACAATGGCACATCAATCAACAACTTGCTGGCACTCCGCAGGACTTGGAAATGTTAAAAATGATGTTCGGCATTATTTCCAATTAATGGTTGGCCAATTTTTACACCTTCGTTTGCGTAAAAAAAAGGAGGGAGGGGGGAACTGCTTTTTATGTTTAAATAATTCAACCAATAACGGGGTAAATAAAATTTGCGCCGGAGGTTTGAACCACGCTGAATTAACTCAACAACTTTGGATGCGAGGATGGGGCGGAGGGAAGGCATGTTCCATCCATACATCATTCGGGCCATGCAGCACAATGCGCTCGCCCAGTGCAGCGGCGAAACTCGAATGTGCATATTTCATTCGAAACGAGGATTCCGAGGTTGTTATCGAGTGCTTTGGGTATGTAGTTCCATCAAGATAAATGTCGGCTGTTCGACGAGCGGTTGGTTACTGGTCGGGGGGGATCGCGGTGGAACTGGAATCATCGATAACTATTGGGTCATTTATGGTCCTTGCGGAGGTTTCGATGTGCCTATTATTGGGTTTTGTATTTATAGCGTAATTGAAAAGTTGGAATGGTATAGTCTCTCTAATTGATGATGTTGTTTGATCAAATTATGTTTGTTGCACTAGAAGTGTAAGCCCAATGGGAGTTATTTCAAATTAATGGTACCACACGTTTCGAGCAATTCTGAATTGCGTGAATTATTCAACCATGGTCTGTTATTACAAATCACACGTAATTTAGGCTTGATAGAAAATATTCAAACTATGTCACAAATTTCAAAGTTTTAGTCGAAACAACGTGTTTATCAATTCATACGCAGTAAGAATGTTACAGCTGCTGATGAAAATCGTAGCTCTTTTCCAGCTTAACGTTAAATCTGAACACTTCCATTACGTCTCGATATCCTCTTGTGTAAACGAAAAATAAAACCTTTTTTCGCAATTCTAAAAAAGTTCTGCTAAAACAAAAACAACTCCTAAATTCCTTCCTTCGTCGTTATCGTCCTCGTTATAGTCCCATGGCGAGCCTAACGAACACTTTTGAAAAAAGCTGCTTTTGTTTTGTTTGATTTCTTGTATTATTTGCTGTGTATCTACGCGAAACCAAAAGGGGTTCCATGAAACACCATGTCCTCTGCCCTTCTACGGCACCTTGCAGCATGAACTTCCATCTTCAGTGATCCTCTCGGTAGCAAGATTCCTGGAACGGCACACCGTCTCACAGGCTCCTCGAGAAAAAAAAAATAACAGTTGCGAAAGATTGAACACACAACGACACAGCTACAGAAGCACGTGCCGAACTGGTGGCGCTTCTGTTGGTTGACGTTGACATTCTATTTCTGCGCCTGTGACGCACTGGAGGAGCTCCCATAATGGGACCCCATTTACTGGAACAAAACCAAACAATTTTCACCGCCCGGCTGAAAGTTGGAATGCGCTACCATATTTTTTTGTCTTGCTCTTTTTCGCTGGTCCCTCGGATTCCGATGGCTGGCTGTAGTTGCGATTTCCAACGCGTTCGCCGGCGTCATCGTGGCATGTATCACCTTCAGAAGCGCAGACTTACAAGAATGTGTCCAAGAACTTAAATCGTACTAGACTAGAAAGTAGGACCGCAGTAATAGGCGTGCGAAGGTCTGTGAGGCTGGGCAAACGGTTAAAAAAACATAGATATGTAGCTTGAAAATTGGAGAGGGAAGAGGGAAAATGAAAAAAGAAACATCGATAATAAACGATGAACAATGAAAAAAATTAGATGAAATTTTGAATTTGAAAAGAGAAAGTCAGAAGATTGAAGATCGAGATAAAATGCGAGGTCATAGAGTTCTCTGCATCTTTCTTAACACCTAAATAGCCAAGCTCTTCAGAAAGGCAAATTTTGAAATTTGAAGAATTGCTTTTGACCAATCAATGTCAAATTTTGAGATAAGGTTCAGTTTTACCTTTCTCGTATACAAAGTATACGTAAAGGCTATAGGATCACTCCAAAACCGAACTTCCGATAGAAGGCTCGTAGACCCATAGTGTAACATTCAATCGACTCAGGTCGACAAATTTAGATGATGTCTGTATGTGTGTTTGTATGTATGTGTGTTTGTGTGTATGTGTGTTTGTGTGTATGTGTACAAAATGTGAGATACATTTTTTTGCTTTAGATTTGATTGTCCGTATTGTACTGACATCTTGACGAAACCAAAAGTGTAAGTGTTTGTCCGTTGCAACTTTTGCAATCAATTATTGTGAATAAATATTTACAGTTTCACTGGAGTACACGTTTCTGTCCAACGTTCGAAAACGAACGCGAGAGAATGAACTCCCGTCGTAGAACCTGTAGTAGGGAAAATTCCAGATTTTTGACAAAGATGTATCCTGCGACAGCCAAATTGTTATTGTTTTTCACGTATAAAATTCTGGAGTCTTCAAAAAAGGTAGAAGATCTCAATGGCTATTATCAGAATCTCACGGAGTTCTTTGGGAAGCTTGTAGCATTTTCGTCTGCGAATCAAAATGTATCAGGCGACAGTTCAATCCTCATGATATACAGTGAACGCTACCTCGATGTTCTGAAACTCGATATTTTCCCTTACTGTCCCTTGAATCTAGCATACTGCGTTTCCTCCGTAAGTCGATATCTTCCTTACTCGATATTCTCTAAGTCAAAGTTATTTTCCAATGCATTTTCATCTCGCTAACTCGATGTTGTTAGAAACAGCTGCACGATTAGAAGTTAGTGAAAAATTAGAAGTGAGGAGTGAGAAATAAGATGTTAGACACGAGAAATTCGAAGTGAGAAATGAGAAGTTAGAAATGAGAAATGAGACGAACAAAGTAAGAAGTTAAAGGTGAGTAGTGGGAAGTGAGAAATGAGAAGGGATAAGTTGGAATTGAGATATTCAAAGTGTCAAGTGGGTAGTAACAAGTCGAAAGTGAAAAGTGATAAAAAGTCAGGAGTGAAATAAGATGTTATATGTGAGAAGTGAGAAGTGAAAAATGAGAAGTGAGAATGGAAAAATGTGTTGTGCGAATTGAGAAGAGAGAAACGAATAGTGAGAAATGAAAAAATAAGAAAATAAGTGAGGAGTGAAAAATTCGCAATGAGAAGTGAGTATTGGGGAGTGGGAAATGAGAAGTGACAAGTGAGAAATTAGAAATTTAAAGTGCGGAGTAGTAGTGAGAAATTAAAAGTAACACATAAGTGAAAAGTTAGAAGTGATAAGTGATAAGTGAGAAATGAGAAGTCAGAAGTGAGATATAAGAAGTTATAAGTGAGAAGTGAGATGTGAAAAGTGAAAAACGAGAAGTGCGAAGTTAGAAGTGAAAAATGAATAGTAGGAAGTGAGTAGTGAGAAAAGGAAAGTGAGAAGCGAGATGTGCGAAGATAAAAGTAAAAAGTACGTAGTGAGAAGTGAAAAATGAGGAGTGAAAAGTTAGTTATGCGAAAAAGCAGTATGAAGTAAAAAGTTAAGACGAAGAAACACGATTCTTTCGCTTTCTTTCTTTTTTCTTCTTAGTTCTTCTGTCTCAACTCACTACTCAACATCCCGCTTCCCACTTCCCAATTATCACTCTCACTTCTCACCCCTTGCTTCTGTGTTTCTCACTACTCACATCCTACTTTTCACTTCGCAACTATCACTTCTCATCACTCACTTCTCACTTCTCATTTCTCACTTTCCACTACTCGCATGTTACCGCACACATCTCACTACTCAATACTCATTTCTCAGTTTTCGCTGTTCACTATTCACTTCAATCATCTCACTTCTCACTTCACTTCGTGAGGAAACAAATTTCAACTATTCGGCCAAACGGATTTCGGCCAAATATTATTCCCTATTTCGATTCCTCCCTAACTCGATGAATATCGAGTAAGGGATATTTTACTCTATCACGAATGAGCGGCTGAAGTCATTGTACAGGACGAAAGGCCTCACTGACCGCTTCTGGGACCGCACGGAGTGTTTAGGAGAACCTGTAGGAGGGGCCATTTTCGTTTGAAGACAAAAGACAAGCGCCAGCAGCTCTATTTTCCTGGTTTTCCTGGTTTGAATCTAGCATACTGCGTTTCCTCCGTAAGTCGATATCTTCCTTACTCGATATTCTCTAAGTCAAAGTTATTTTCCAATGCATTTTCATCTCGCTAACTCGATGTTGTTAGAAACAGCTGCACGATTAGAAGTTAGTGAAAAATTAGAAGTGAGGAGTGAGAAATAAGATGTTAGACACGAGAAATTCGAAGTGAGAAATGAGAAGTTAGAAATGAGAAATGAGACGAACAAAGTAAGAAGTTAGAAGTGAGTAGTGGGAAGTGAGAAATGAGAAGGGATAAGTTGGAATTGAGATATTCAAAGTGCCAAGTGGGTAGTAACAAGTCGAAAGTGAAAAGTGATAAAAAGTCAGGAGTGAAATAAGATGTTATATGTGAGAAGTGAGAAGTGAAAAATGTGAGAATGGAAAAATGTGTTGTGCGAATTGAGAAGAGAGAAACGAATAGTGAGAAAGTTAAGAAAATAAGTGAGGAGTGAAAAATTCGCAATGAGAAGTGAGTATTGGGGAGTGGGAAATGAGAAGTGACAAGTGAGAAATTAGAAATTCAAAGTGCGGAGTAGTAGTGAGAAATTGAAAGTAACACATAAGTGAGAAGTTAGAAGTGATATGTGATAAGTGAGAAATGAGAAGTCAGAAGTGAGATATAAGAAGTTATAAGTGAGAAGTGAGATGTGAAAAGTGAAAAACGAGAAGTGCGAAGTTAGAAGTGAAAAATGAATAGTAGGAAGTGAGCAGTGAGTAGTGAGAAAAGGAAAGTGAGAAGCGAGATGTGCGAAGAAAAAAGTAAAAAGTACGTAGTGAGAAGTGAAAAATGAGGAGTGAAAAGTTAGTTATGCGAAAAAGCAGTATGAAGTAAAAAGTTAGGACGAAGAAACACGATTCTTTCGCTTTCTTTCTTTTTTCTTCTTAGTTCTTCTGTCCCAACTCACTACTCAACATCTCGCTTCCCACTTCCCAATTATCACTCTCACTTCTCACCCCTTGCTTCTGTGTTTCTCACTACTCACATTCTACTTTTCAGTTCGCAACTATCACTTCTCATCACTCACTTCTCACTTCTCATTTCTCACTTTCCACTACTCGCATGTTACCGCACACATCTCACTACTCAATACTCATTTCTCAGTTTTCGCTGTTCATTATTCACTTCAATCATCTCACTTCTCACTTCACCTCGTGAGGAAACAAATTTCAACTATTCTGCCAAACGGCTTTCGGCCAAATATTATTCCCTATCTCGATTCCTCCCTAACTCGATGAATATCGAGTAAGGGATATTTTACTCTATCACGAATGAGCGGCTGAAGTCATTGTACAGGACGAAAGGCCTCACTGACCGCTTCTGGGACCGCACGGAGTGTTTAGGAGAACCTGTAGGAGGGGCCATTTTCGTTTGAAGACAAAAGACAAGCGCCAGCAGCCCTATTTTCCTGGTTTCTCACAAATAATCTTCTTATCAGTCCATAAAAGACAATTGACATCATTTGCCATTTCCGGAACCTCATGCAGTTCCCTGGGGGACTTTGAGGGGGGGGGGGACTTTCGTTTGTGGAACAAAATGTGTCATGCAATAGAACTATCTTCATCGTTTCTTAATTAATCATATGGTGAATCTATGAAGCGAAATAGATCTTATTTGTTATTCCACGAACCACACGAGATGTCCCAAAGGGAACCTCTAAGAAGGGATATTTCCGTTTGCCGATCAAAATGTGTCATGCGCTAAATCATTCTTCACAGTTTCTCACGAATATGCTTCTGGTATCTGTTAAGGTCAAAATACCTCATTGGCAACTCGGGAATGCCCCCGAGGGTTTCTATAGGTACCGTTTAGTGACTAAAACCGTGCCATGTTACAGCTGCATATTCATGGTTTCTTACGAATACACTTTCAATCAGTCTATGAAAGGTAATTTACCTCATTCGCCCTGCCAGAACATCATGGAACGTCCCGGGCGAACATGTAAATGAGGACATTTTTGATTTTAGACCAAAACGTATTATATTATTCTTTATGAATAATCAGTCTAATCAGTGTGGTCGGTGAGTAAATAACGAGTATTGTCGGCGTAGCACCAACTTAGAATTCGGAAGTCGGGACTTCCGAACCGAACTTTATTCCGAAGTTTTATCTGTCAAACTAATTGATGCGTTGTTTAGCGCATCTTTAGTCGAATCCAGCGCACTACTTCCGAAGTTGGGTAGTTGCCTGTATGTGGAGAAAAATCCAACTTCGGTATAAAAAGCGTTCTAACTTTGTTCCGGATAGACAATAAGTAAATGGATTAGTGCGCGATCGGGCCTGTTTCAGGTAAGATGCAGAACGCAGAGAACATCCATAAATTACCTAACGCTTGAAAGGTGAGAAGGAGGTTTGCTCGAAGTGTGACGACCCATACATCATTTTCAGATGTTTCATACAAAAAGTGTGACATAGGGGGGGATTGGAAATTGGCTTATAAATGGTCATTTTTTTTTTTGCTTTTCTTTAATAATTAATGGAAGTTCCCATACACGAAATCCGAGTATGTGCTCGTGCTCAGTAAAGGCTTGTTTGGGCGTTTTTTTATTCTATAAGGATGCAGAAAAATCACGCGATAATCCCGGCCGGTAAATTAATAAATCAGTGCAAACAATGTGTGTGTTTTCTAGAAGTACACAGAACGATCGCCCGATCATCCGAAATAATTTGTTCTGCTTTGTGCGGTCGGTATAAGAACTGGGCATATGCGAAAATGCCCGATTTTTATACAAATATTGTATGAAACCTAACAATTTCGCGAGATTTACTTACAATATTTTTATGTGAGCATATTTTTTTGTACAAGAATCTAACAGTTTCACATATGCCCATTTCTTATACAAGTTTTGGTAGATTCTTATGAAGAATCTTTAGAAAATGTATCGCAGGATGGCTGCATGGATAGGAAATTCAGCAAATATAGGACTGATATGCGATCAGGGGCAATATACTCGGTCTCTAATAGCAACGAGAATCGGACTAACAATCCTTCCCTTCCTATATGACCGTGAGGACCTGGCCGCCGAATTAAATTAGCTTCATTCAATTTTTTCGAACCAACATCGGAGAGCGTGCGAATCATCGAGCCGAACACGGACGAGCGCTGTGCGATCAGCGAGGCTGTCGGATAGCGGCCTAATTCGAAGGCAGTACGTGGGCATATGTGACTACACGAAGACCATGTGGCGTCAGCGGTCCCCGAAGGAGGGAGTTTGAAGTGTACCAGTGAGTAATAGAGTTAAGGGGTATTGAAATATTGAAGAAGGATAAAACGAGAGCAGAAGGAAAACAGAATAAGTCCTACCACTAGTACAAAGCGTGACGTCTCATTTCTTATTCTTTACTTTGCACTTCTCACTCAACATTTCTCACTTCATGTTTCTCAATTTTTATTTCTCACTACTCATTACTCTTCTCATTCATCAATAATCACTTCACTGACTCGCTTTTCCATAATATACCGCTTGGCTTGAGCTTAAAGTGGCGACGAACATAGAACGGTTGGGGATGCGGTCATCTCTTGTAATCTACGGGAATCGTATGACTAAGATCGATACGCTCAGCTCAGCGATGCTTTCAGAGCGGAATTTTCGACTAACCGGCGTTGCATCCAGCGGAATCCACGAGAGCGCCAGCTTTGGAGCCGCCAAATTGACTTAAGATACTTTCTTTGTTTGGTAGGCACTCGATGAACCTACCTGATTCATCATGGCGGGTGGCAATTTCTATGAAATATTGCTCACAAGCTTTCACCTCCATGAAGAGTCTCCGACTAGTGGGACAGCTTTCTATTATCCAGAATCGAGATAACTGTATGTCGACATCTTCCCTTGTGCACAGTAAAGCTATGTCCATTTAGAATCCGGAATTATCTATTGTATTGCAGCGGCACGGAAAGTGACCGCTGCAAGAATTCTACTACAGTGGTTTATCTACCTAAGCGCCCACTTGCTTTGGTATAAATTTCACGATGTTTCGTGCAGCGAGTCAAAAATTATTCCAGATGACAGCCGAAAGGACAGAAAAAAAATCTGCACACCCACGTTGATAATCCTGCTCATCGACGATGGAACCTACGTCAAAATGGATTTCAGACAGCTTCCTAGCTAAAAATTCTAAATGGCGACGGGACGATTGGTAGTTCCTTATTATTTATTTATCATCAGACTAAGGCCGGAGTGGCCTGTGCTGCACATAAAAGACTTCTCCATTCAGCTCGGTTCATGGCTGCACTTCGCCAACCACGCAGTCTGCGGAGGGTCCGCAAGTCGTCCTCCACCTGATCGATCCACCTTGCCCGCTGTGCACCTCGCCTTCTTGTTCCCGTCGGATCGTTGTCGAGAACCATTTTCACCGGATTACTGTCCGACATTCTGGCTACGTGCCCAGCCCACCGCAGTCTTCCGATTTTCGCGGTGTGAACGATGGATGGTTCTCCCAACAGCTGATGCAACTCGTGGTTCATTCGCCTCCTCCACGTACCGTCCGCCATCTGCAACCCACCATAGATGGTACGCAACACTTTCCTTTCGAAAACTCCCAGTGCGCGTTGGTCCTCCACGAGCATCGTCCAGGTCTCGTGTCCGCAGAGAATTACCGGTCTAATAAGCGTTTTGTAGATAGTCAGTTTGGTACGGCGGCGAACTCTATTCGATCGAAGCGTCTTGCGGAGTCCAAAGTACATACGATTTCCTGCCACTATGCGTCTCCGAATTTCTCTGCTGGTATCGTTATCGGCGGTCACCAGTGAGCCGAAGTACACAAATTCTTCTACCACCTCGATTTCGTCACCACAGATAGAAACTCGTGGTGGGTGGCTCACATTGACGTCTCTTGAGCCTCTTCCTATCATGTACTTCGTCTTCGACGTGTTGATGACTAGCCCAATCCGTTTAGCTTCGCTTTTCAGTCTGATGTAGGCTTCCTCCATCCTCTCAAAGTTACGTGCCATGATATCAATGTCATCGGCGAAACCAAATAACTGGACGGACTTCGTGAAAATCGTACCACTCGTGTCAATCCCTGCCCTTCGTATTACTCCCTCCAAAGCGATGTTGAATAGCAGACACGAAAGACCATCACCTTGCCGTAACCCTCTACGCGTTTCGAAGGGACTCTAAAATGCCCCTGAAACTCGAACTACGCACATCACCCGATCCATCGTCGGCTTGATCAACCGTATCAACCCGATCGATTGTATCATATGCGGCTTTGAAGTCGATAAATAGATGATGTGTGAGCACGTTGTATTCGAGGCATTTCTGCAATACCTGACGTATGGCGAACACCTGATCTGTAGTAGAGCGTTCACCCATAAATCCCGCCTGGTACTGCCCCACGAACTCTCTTGCAATTGGTGCTAGTCGGCGGCATAAAATTTGGGAGAGTACCTTGTAGGCGGCGTTCAGCAATGTGATTGCGCGGTAGTTGCTACAATCCAGCTTATCGCCCTTTTTGTAGATGGGACACACGACACCTTCCATCCACTCCTGCGGCAGAACCTCATCCTCCCAAACCTTGGTAATCACCCAATGCAGCGCTCTAGCCAGTGCTTCACCACCGTGTTTAAACAGCTCTCCTGGTAGTTGGTCAACTCCAGGGGCTTTGTTGTTTTTCAGCCGGCCGATCTCCTCCTGGATTTCCTGGAGATTCGGAGCTGGAAGTCGCATGTCCTGCGCGCGTGCTCCTAGGTTCATTACCATACCGCCACCGTTGTCTGCCATATCGCCATTCAGGTGCTCTTCGTAGTGCTGCCGCCACCTTTGGATCACCTCACGCTCGTTCGTAAGAAGGTTCCCGTTTATGTCCTTACACATATCGGGCTGTGGCACGTGGCCCTTACGTGAACGGTTCAACTTCTCATAGAACTTTCGTGCGTTATTAGCGCGGTACAGTTCCTCCGTCTCTTCACGGTCTCGATCTTCCTGCTGGCATTTTTTCATCGAGTTTTGTCTGTTCTGCGCCCGTTTGTATCGTGCCTCGTTCGCCGTCGTGCGGTGTTGCAGCAATCTTGCCCATGCTGCATTCTTCTCCGCAACTAACTGCTCACGTCATACCAGTCGTTTCTCTGATCCGGAGCCACCGTGCCTAGTGCAGCGGTTGCGGTGCTTCCAATGGCGGATCGAATATCTCTCCAGCCATCTTCAAGAGATGCTGCGCCTAGCTGCTCTTCCGTTGGGAGTGCCACTTCCAGCTGCTGCGCGTAGTCTTGGGCTAGTCTACCGTCTTGTAGCCGCCCAATGTTAATCCGCGGCGGACGACTCCGACGCGTGTTGATCACCGTCGAGAGTTTTGAGCGCAGACATACTGCGACGAGATAGTGGTCGGATTCAATATTCGCACTGCGATACGTGCGGACGTTCGTGATGTCAGAGAAGAATTTACCGTCGATTAGAACGTGGTCGATTTGGTTTTCCGTTACTTGATTAGGTGATTTCCATGTGGCCTTGTGGATATTCTTACGGGGGAAGAAAGTGCTTCGGACTACCATTCCGCGGGAGGCTGCAAAGTTTATGCATCGTTGGCCGTTGTCGTTCGATACGGTATGCAGACTATCCAGTCCGATGACCGGTCTATACATTTACTCCCTTCCTACCTGAGCGTTCATGTCATCGATGACGATTTTGACGTCCCGCAGTGACGTCCCATCGTATGTCTGCTCCAGCTGCGCATAGAACGCTTCTTTCTCGTCGTCGGATCTCCCTTCGTGTGGGCAGTGCACGTTGATGATGCTATAGTTGAAGAAACGTCCTTTTATCCTCAGCTTGCACATCCTTGCGTTGATTGGCTGCCACTCAATCACGCGTTGGCGCATCTTTCCCAGCACTATGAAGCCGGTTCCCAGCTTGTTGGTGGTGCCACAGCTTTGGTAGAAAGTAGCCGCTCGATGCCCGCTTTTCCACACTTTCTGTCCTGTCCAGCAGATTTCCTGCAGCGCTACGACATCGAAGTTGCGGGGATGTAATTCATCGTAGATTATCCTGTCGCAACCTGCGAAGCCTAGCGACTTGCAATTCCATGTTCCAAGCTTCCAATCGTGATCCTTTATTCGTCGCCTAGGTCGTTGCCGATTGTATCGAGTCGTATTATCTTCTATGTCGTTCGTAATAGTTGTTTTTAAAGGTGGCTTATTGGGCCTGCGCAAACCTCCTGTCTCGTCGGAGGGCCGTCGTGTCAGGGCTGTTTAGCGTCCCACCTAACACCAGGACTTGGGCGTTCCTGCAAAGTTTAAATTTGCTTTTTGGACAAATGATTTTGGCAAGGGATATGCAGCTGTGGAGCAAAGACCTAAGTGTTTGTGACGGATAAGACAATGGACTCGAAGCTGTACAAGGAGGAATGTCTCAAAAACCACGGTCTACCTTCCATAAAGCCCATAAAGGTCCCGTGAAGTTTTGGCCAGATTTGGCGAGTTGCCACTACACCCGGGAAGTCATCCAGTGGTGCCGCGATAATAATCATCATCGATCGATAAAAACATAAATCCACGCAACTGCCCACAGCTCCGTCCCATCGATACATTTTGGGCAGTAGTGAAGTGGAAGCTTAAAAAAAGTGGAAAAACAGCTCGGGACACGACTCAGGTGACCAAAATGTGGAACAAATGTGCCAAGGAAGTTGGCTCCGGAGGTGTGCAACTTTTGATGGGAGGAATAAAGAAGAAGGTGCAAATTTTCACTAGAAACAAGAAGAAATTATTTGTATCAAAGATTTTTCCCTAAAGTACAGTGAATTATCATTGTTTTGATGCATTAACCTTATTTGTACGTCAATCCGTTACCGAGATACAGATGATTTTATTATTCCGGATTCTAAATGGACATAGCTTTAGTGTGACAGGTTTGGTACATCTGGCTTGAACGGGTTAGGGACAAAACGTCGAAAGACAAAATATTGAAAGGAGAAAATGTCGAAAGACAAAAGGCCGGAAGTCAAAAGGTCGAAGGGACAAAAGGTCGGAAGGACAAAACGTCAAACGGGACAAAATGTCGAAAGGACAAAACGTCGAAAGGGACAAAAGGTCGAACTAGACAAGAAACTGAAACGGAGAGAATCAATCTCGCACATTACATGCTTTATTCATTTCTTAAATCATCTGCTTCTTCTTATTGGCATTACATCCCCCTGGAACATTGCTGCCTCACAGCTTAGTGTTCATTAAGCACTTCCACAGTTGTTAACTGCGTGCTTTTTAAGCCAAGTTACCATTTTTGCATTTGCATATTGTGAGGCTAACTCGATAACACATTTATGTCCAGGAAAGTCGAGAAAATTTCCTAGACCGGGCCGGGAATCGAACCCAGCCACCTTCAACGTGGTGTTGCTTAATTGTAGTTGCGCAACTTACCGCACGGCTGACGAAGGCCCCTTTCTTAAATCAACAATCTTTTCCATCTCCAACAGACCTATCTAGATATTCATAATATTGTTTCATAGCATTTACTCCTTCTTTGAAAATAGCTCATTATTTTACTTTGAATGATGAGATAAGCGTATTACTTCTGCTTGAAGTTAAATGCATTTCACAAATTCCTTTGGATTACACCCAACTTGTTATCAACTTTTTCTTGTTCTACCTTTTGTCCCTTTTGACCTATAGTCCCTTTCGTCCTTTTGTCCTTTCGACCTTCTGTCCCTCTCAACGTTTTGACCTTCGACCTTTTGTCATTTCAACATTTTGTTCTTTCGACCTTTTGTCTTTGGACGTTTTATCATAGATTCGGCTTGTGGTAGATTCAGAGCACTAATTATCCAGCCAAGCACGGTTTGCTAAAGATCTGAAGAAACGGATCCGACTAGTAGTTGACCTTTTCGGAGCAGACTGAAGAGCAGTTGAGCTCCGTGGCCAGGTCGATCCTTTGCAGGCTAGCAAAATCAGGATCAGCGGATAACACATTCCAAGTAGGTGGCAGTTGTGTCATCAGTGCTGGAGGTGTTTTGCTGGTTCCGAACTGAGGGTTTTGCTTGGGGTCGGGTGGCACGATCGTTGGGAAAGGACTGGTGTAATAGAGTGTGGTGCTTCTCGTTGCACCTCCGGCACCTCCGTTTGAACACCTCGCAGTCGTAAATACGGTGGGTTTTTTGGTTTCATTGTTGTTATTTTTTATGAAGTTTTAAGTTCAGAGTGCGGTGTGTTTCATCTGCACCGATAGCGTAAATATCAAAAACCCTACCGACAGTGAGCAGTGGGCTGGTTTGTTCAGCCTACACGCAAGCGGATGTAAGGAAAATAAAGAGATTGTTGCTTCTACAGAAAACTGGCCCGAGTAGCACCCTTCTGGCAGATTTTGTTACCGTTTCTCAAATATGACTAGATGCTGTCGTTCATAAGTAACATTTTCTCTTCTATGACAAACGTGTTGCTCGGAAATAAACCACCAAGTGACTCGTCGGCGAATAAACAAATCTGCTTGCTCGAACCAAAGGAAAGCTTCTTGAAAAAATCATTCTAAATACTTAACAGGCTGTCCCCATGAACAGATGAGTGGTAAGGCCTGTCCAGCGAGCAATTCTGGTTTCCCCCGAGGAAGATCGATGAAGGTTGCCATCAGGTCGTTGGTAGCCTCCGCTACAGTGCGATAAAAACGCTGAATTGGTCAAAATGGTCTACAATAGCGCTAACTGGCAAGAAATTGCAAACTCGTTATTCCTGCTGGGAGCTCATAGCGTGCCGATTCGGACAGGGCACTAGTTCAATGTCACAGGAAAAAAAAATCAAAGTTATCGATGATCTATGGCGTGATTGTGGCAAAATCAAGGGAGCCAAACAGCTCCGCGCCGTACAACGTTCTTATGTGATACCATTAAGTAATTCCTAGAAAAATTTAGGATGGAGGTTTGGAGCCAGCTGGATAACTTAGAGGGTTTTGGTCGTCATGTTTGGAGGATTCCCACACTCTGGCGTATAACCAAAAAAATAGATAACAGTACATTCTTTGTCTATTCCTCAAATATAGTTCACCCAGACATTAAGCAGACTGATCCTTATTTGTCATCCATCCATCCATATATTTGTCATTATGGCAAAAAGTGTTCTAATGACTTTACTGTGTTTCAACATTAATTCACGTATGCATCAATATCAGAAATCGTTGTTAAAAATTTGATGCAATTTCCCGGTCAAGAGGACATATTCCTCGTCAGTAAAGTTATTTTAGTTCTATATAAGACAAGACTATCGTTTTAAATGGTTCAAAATTCGACTCTATTACATGTGCTATTGGCTTGAAAGCAGTACTTTTAATTGAATTAGAAAGTCAAAATTCCTTAGTGTCATGGATCTTTTTCCACTTGCAAATTGTTCCACACGCCGCTGTAAAACTTTCCTACAATAGACGACGGAAAAATGGCATCGCGTGAAAAATAGTCATCCTCGTCTCCGTTCTCTGCCGTTGGCAGCGTATAAACTCGAAGACGTGAGTCGGTTTTCTTTGCCCGGTCCCCAGCCAGCCGTGTCTTCGAAGCGTCTTTTGTTTGTCTCACGGAATGGGTTGTGTTGTCTCCCCGCAAGCGTTAAGCAAGCCAAGAATGTGGAGAGGGGGGTGAAAAAAAGCTTCCGAACAGTTTTCCTACCATTATTTTATACTTTTTTGTTCCCATGCTCTTGATGAGAGTGTAAAACGTTCCGACTGGCGGCGGCAAGTAGCCGTTCCGGACGGGTAGAATTCACGAGGAAAAGTGTGACACGGTTCACACGTTCCGGTTGCTACTTCTTCGGGGAGGGTGTTTTTTTCACTGTATTCTTTTGTTTCAGTTTGTTAAATTTATTTTGTCAGAGTAATTCTAGGAAATAGCCCTAGCAGAAAAAACTCTGACAACAACTTGGAACATGTCCGAGGATTAGAATTGTGCTATGCGTATAGAAAATCGACCAAAATTCAATGTAGTAGAACTCAATTCTTCCGTCAACAAATCGTCGAACTTGAGATCACACCAAACAAGCGATTCCAAACTTGATTTCCAGTTTAAAACAGTAAAACCCCGTAGATCGACGAAAACAGAAGCAAGAGAAGCATAATTTGTTCGACTATTAATTTAATTTGAACATCGGTTAGAATCAGTTGGAACCAATAGCCAGCAACCGTGCCCCGGGGAGGTTGTTTTCCCGGAATGCTGCTTCAGCTTCGGACCGGTTCTTGGGAAAGAAGACACATTTTTCTATCCCAACTGATAGGGCACAGCCCGGTGCGGTTATTGATGATGCCGAATTCAATTTATCGCCATTCGTTATGGACATTTCCAATTGATTGCGATGAACCGGAGAGCCACGCGGAATGAACAATTGAGCAGAAATATGGCCATTAAATAGTTGGAAGTTAGAAGTGTCTACCATTGAGTGGAATTTGTTTTCGAACGGATAACGAGCCACAACAGAACAGTTTTTCCTTAAGAGGATTGATTAGATTTTGAGTCGAATCGCACCAGACACTGGGGGCAACACTGCAGTTGTTCACGAACTAATGCACATACCTATCTGTCAATGCTTACACTGGACGAAATAAAAACAGCAACAAAATGTTCTCAGCCGTTGCTAAAGCGATTTCAACTCTTTTGTGCTTATACAAATGCTACGGCTCGGAAGAGGCTTGGGAGCCTCCTTTCAAGAGGCTCGGAAGCCTCCTTTCAAGAGGCTCGGAAGCCTCCTTTCAAGATGCTCGGAAGCCTCCTTTCAAGAGGCTCGGAAGCCTCCTATCAAGAGGCTCGGAAGCCTCCTTTCAAGAGGCTCGGAAGCCTCCTTTCAAGAGGCTCGGAAGCCTCCTTTCAAGAGGCTCGGAAGCCTCCTTTCAAGAGGCTCGGAAGCCTCCTTTTAAGAGGCTCGGAAGCCTCCTTTCAAGAGGCTTGGAAGCCTCCTTTCAAGAGGCTCGGAAGCCTCCTTTCAAAGGCCTCAGCCTCCTTTCAAGAGGCTCGGAAGCCTCTTTTCAAGAGGCTCGGAAGCCTCCTTTCAAGAGGCCTGAAGCCTCCTTTCAAGAGGCTCAGAAGCCTCCTTTCAAGAGCTCAGAGCCTCCTTTCAAGAGGCCTCGGAAGCCTCCTTTCAAGAGGCTCAGAAGCCTCCTTTCAAGAGGCTCAGGAAGCCTCCTTTCAAGAGGCTCAGAAGCCTCCTTTCAAGAGGCTGGAAGCCTCCTTTCAAGAGGCTCAGGCCTCCTTTCAAGAGGCTCAGAAGCCTCCTTTCAAGAGGCCTCAGAAGCCTCCTTTCAAGAGGCTCAGAAGCCTCCTTTCAAGAGGCTCAGAGCCTCCTTTCAAGAGGCTCAGGAAGCCTCCTTTCAAGAGGCCTGGAAGCCTCCTTTCAAGAGGCCTGGAAGCCTCCTTTCAAGAGGCTCAGAGTCTCCTTTCAAGAGGCTCGGAAGCCTCCTTCAAGAGGCTCAGAATCCTCCTTTCAAGAGGCTCTGGAAGCCTCCTTTCAAGAGGCTCAGAAGCCTCCTTTCAAGAGGCTCAGAGCCTCCTTTCAAGAGGCTCGGAAGCCTCCTTTCAAGAGGCTCGAAGCCTCCTTTCAAGAGGCTCAGAAGCCTCCTTTCAAGAGGCTCAGGAAGCCTCCTTTCAAGAGGCTCAGAAGCCTCCTTTCAAGAGGCTCAGAAGCCTCCTTTCAAGAGGCTCAGGAAGCCTCCTTTCAAGAGGCTCAGGAAGCCTCCCTTTCAAGAGGCTCAGAAGCCTCCTTTCAAGAGGCTCAGAAGCCTTCTTTCAAGAGGCCTGGAAGCCTCCTTTCAAGAGGCTCAAGCCTCCTTTCAAGAGGCCTGGAAGCCTCCTTTCAAGAGGCTCAGAAGACTCTTTTCAAGAGGCCTGGAAGCCTCCTTTCAAGAGGCCTGGAAGCCTGCTTTCAAGAGGCTCAGAAGCCTCCTTTCAAGAGGCCTGGAAGCCTCATTTCAAGAGGCTCAGAAGCCTCCTTCAAGAGGCCTGGAAGCATCCTTTCAATAGGCTCGGAAGCCTCCTTTCAAGAGGCTCGTAAGCCTCCTTTCAAGTGGCTCGGAAACCTCATTTCAAGAGGCCAGGAAGCCTCCTTTCAAAAGGTTCAGAAGCCTCCTTTCAAGAGGCTCGGAAGCCTCCTTTCAAGAGGCTCGGAAGCCTTCTTCCAAGAAGCTCGGAAGCCTCCTTTCAAGAGGCTCGGAAGCCTCCTTTCAAGAGGCTTGGAAGCCTCCTTTCAAGAGACTCGGAGACCTCCTATCAAAAGGCTAGGGAGCCTCTTTTCAAGAGGCTCAGAAACCTCATTTTATGAGGCCCGAAAGCCTACTTTCAAGAGGCTTGGAAGCCTCCTTTCAAGAGGCTCAGAAGCCTCTCCTTTCAAGAGGCTGGAAGCCTCCTTTCAAGAGGCTCAGGAAGCCTCCTTTCAAGAGGCTCAGGAAGCCTCCTTTCAAGAGGCTCAGAAGCCTCCTTTCAAGAGGCTCAGGCTTCCTTTCAAGAGGCTCAGAAGCCTCCTTTCAAGAGGCCTGGAAGCCTCCTTTCAAGAGGCTCAGATACCTCCTTTCAAGAGGCCTGGAAGCCTCCTTTCAAGAGGCTCAGGAAGCCTCCTTTCAAGAGGCTCAGAAGCCTCCTTTCAAGAGCTTGGAAGCCTCCTTTCACGAGGCTTGGAAGCCTCCTTTCAAGAGAGGCTCAGAAGCCTCCTTTCATAAGGCTCAGGAAGCCTCCTTTCAAGAGGCTGGAAGCCTCCTTTCATGAGGCTCGGAAGCCTCCTTTCAAGAGGCTCAGGAAGCCTCCTTTCAAGAGGCTCAGAGCCTCCTTTCAAGAGGCTCGTAAGCCTCCTTTCAAGAGGCCCGGAAGCCTCCTTTCAAGAGGCTCAGAATCCTCCTTTCAAGAGGCTCAGAGCCTCCTTTCAAGAGGCTCAGAAGCCTCCTTTCAAGAGGCTCAGGAAGCCTCCTTTCAAGAGGCCTGGAAGCCTCCTTTCAAGAGGCTCTGGAAGCCTCCTTTCAAGAGGCTCAGAGCCTCCTTTCAAGAGGCTCAGAAGCCTCCTTTCAAGAGGCTCAGAGCCTCCCCTTTCAAGAGGCTCAGAAGCCTCCTTTCAAGAGGCTCCAGGAAGCCTCCTTTCAAGAGGCTCGGAAGCCTCCTTTCAAAAGGCTCCGAAGCCTACTTTCAAGAGCTCGGAAGCCTCCTTTCAAGAGGCTCAGGAAGCCTCCTTTCAAGAGGCTCAGAAGCCTCCTTTCAAGAGCTCAGGAAGCCTTCTTTCAAGAGGCTCAGAAGCCTCCTTTCAAGAGGCTCAGAAGCCTCCTTTCAAGAGAGCTGGAAGCCTCCTTTCAAGAGGCTCGGAAGCCTCCTTTCAAGAGGCTAGGAAGCTTCTTTCAAGTGGCTCAGGATCCTTCTTTCAAGAGGCTCAGAAGCCTCCTTTCAACTCAGGAAGCCTCCTTCAAGAGGCTCAGAGCCTCCTTTCAAGAGGCTCAGAGCCTCCTTTCAAGAGGCCCGAAGCCTCCTTTCAAGAGGCCTGGAAGCCTCCTTTCAAGAGGCTCCAGCCTCCTTTCAAGAGGCCTGGAAGCCTCCTTTCAAGAGGTTCAGGAAGCCTCCTTTCAAGAGGCCTGGAAGCCTCCTTTCAAGAGGCTCAGAAGCCTCCTTTCAAGAGGCTGGAAGCCTCCTTTCAAGAGTATCAGAGCCTTCTTTCAAGAGGCTCAGAAGCCTCCTTTTCAAGAGGCTGAAGCCTCCTTTCAAGAGGCTCCAAGCCTCCTTTCAAGAGGTTCAAAAGCCTTCATTCAAGGGGCTCGGAAGCCTCCTTTCAAGAGGCTCGGAAACTTCCTTCCAAGAGGCTCGGAACCCTCATTTCAAGAGGCTCGGAAGTCTCCTTTCAAGAGGCTCGGAAGTCTCCTTTCAAGAGGCTCGGAAAGCCTCCTTTCAAGAGGCTCAGAAGCCTCCTTTCAAGAGGTTCGGAAGCCTCCTTTCAAGAGGTTCGGAAGCCTCCTTTCAAGAGGTTCGGAAGCCTCCTTTCAAGAGGCTCGGAAGCCTCCTTTCAAGAGGCTAGGAAGCCTCCTTTCAAGAGGCTAGGAAGCCTCCTTTCAAGAGGCTAGGAAGCCTCCTTTCAAGAGGCCAGGAAGCCTCCTTTCAAGAGGCCAGGAAGCCTCCTTTCAAGAGGCTAGGAAGCCTCCTTTCAAGAGGCTAGGAAGCCTCCTTTCCAAGAGGCTTGGAAGCCTCCTTTCAAGAGAGCTCAGGAAGCCTCCTTTCAAGAGGCTCAGGAAGCCTCCTTTCAAGAGGCTCAGAAGCCTCCTTTCAAGAGGCTCAGGCCTCCTTTCAAGAGGCTCAGGAAGCCTCCTTTCAAGAGGCCTCAGAGCCTCCTTTCAAGAGGCTCAGGAAGCCTCCTTTCAAGAGGCTCGGAAGCCTCCTTTCAAGAGGCCTGGAAGCCTCCTTTCAAGAGGCTCAGAAGCCTCCTTTCAAGAGCTCAGAGCCTCCTTTCAAGAGGCTCAGAAGCCTCCTTTCAAGAGGCTCAGGAAGCCTCCTTTCAAGAGGCTCAGAAGCCTCCTTTCAAGAGGCTCAAGCCTCCTTTCAAGAGGCTCAGAAGCCTCCTTTCAAGAGGCTCAGGAAGCCTCCTTTCAAGAGGCTCAGAAGCCTCCTTTCAAGAGGCTCAGAAGCCTCCTTTCAAGAGGCTCAGGAAGCCTCCCTTTCAAGAGGCTCAGAAGCCTCCTTTCAAGAGGCTCAGAAGCCTCCTTTCAAGAACTCAGAAGCCTCCTTTCAAGAGGCTCGGAAGCCTCCTTTCAAGAGGCTCGGAAGCCTCCTTTCAAGAGGCCTGGAAGCCTCCTTTCAAGAGGCCTGGAAGCCTCCTTTCAAGAGGCTCGGAAGCCTCCTTTCAAGAGGCTCCAAGCCTCCTTTCAAGAGCTCAGAAGCCTCCTTTCAAGAGGCTCAGAAGCCTCCTTTCAAGAGGCTCAGAAGCCTCCTTTCAAGAGGCTCAGGAAGCCTCCTTTCAAGAGGCTCCAAGCCGCCTTTCAAGAGGCTCAGAAGCCTCCTTTCAAGAGGCTCAAAGCCTCCTTTCAAGAGGCTCAAGCCTCCTTTCAAGAGGCCTCAGGAAGCCTCCCTTTAAGAGGCTCAGAAGCCTCCTTTCAAGAGGCTCAGGAAGCCTCTTTCAAGTGGCTCAAGCCTCCTTTCAAGAGGCTCAGAAGCCTCCTTTCAAGAGGCCTGGAAGCCTCCTTTCAAGAGGCTCAGAAGCCTCCTTTCAAGAGGCTCAGAAGCCTCCTTTCAAGAGGCTCAGAAGCCTCCTTTCAAGAGGCTCAGAAGCCTCCTTTCAAGAGGCTCAGAAGCCTCCTTTCAAGAGGCTCAGAAGCCTCCTTTCAAGAGGTTCGGAAGCCTCCTTTCAAGAGGTTCGGAAGCCTCCTTTCAAGAGGCTCGGAAGCCTCCTTTCAGGAGGCTCGGAAGCCTCCTTCCAAGAGGCTCGGAAGCCTCTTTTCAAAAGGCTCGGAAGCCTTCTTTCAAGGGGCTCGGAAGCTTTCTTTCAAGAGGCTTGGAAGCCTCCTTTCAAGAGTATCGGAAGCCTTCTTTCAAGAGGCTCAGAAGCCTCCTTTCAAGAGGCTCGGAAGCCTCCTTTCAAGAGGCTCGGAAGCCTCCTTTCAAGAGGTTCAAAAGCCTTCATTCAAGGGGCTCGGAAGCCTCCTTTCAAGAGGCTCGGAAACTTCCTTCCAAGAGGCTCGGAACCCTCATTTCAAGAGGCTCGGAAGTCTCCTTTCAAGAGGCTCGAAAGTCTCCTTTCAAGAGGCTCGGAAGCCTTATTTCAAGAGGCTCGGAAAGCCTCCTTTCAAGAGGCTCAGAAGCCTCCTTTCAAGAGGTTCGGAATCCTCCTTTCAAGAGGCTCGGAAGCCTCCTTTCAAGAGGCTCGGAAGCCTCCTTTCAAGAGGCTAGGAAGCCTCCTTTCAAGAGGCTTGGAAGCCTCCTTTCAAGAGGCTCGGAAGCCTCCTTTCAAGAGGCTCGGAAGCCTCTTTTCAAGAGGCTCGGAAGCCTCCTTTCAAGAGGCTCAGGCTTCCTTTCAAGAGGCTCGGAAGCCTCCTTCCAAGAGGCCTCAAGCCTCCTTTCAAGAGGCTCAGAGCCTCCTTTCAAGAGGCTCAGAAGCCTTCTTTCAAGAGGCTCAGAGCCTCCTTTCAAGAGGCTCAGAAGCCTCCTTTCAAGAGGCTCAGGCCTCCTTTCAAGAGGCTCAGAAGCCTCCTTTCAAGAGGCTCAGAGCCTCCTTTCAAGAGGCTCAGGAAGCCTCCTTTCAAGAGGCTCAGGAAGCCTCCTTTCAAGAGGCTCAGAAGCCTCCTTTCAAGAGGCTCAGAGCCTCCTTTCAAGAGACTCAGAAGCCTCCTTTCAAGAGGCTCAGAGCCTCCTTTCAAGAGGCTCAGGCCTCCTTTCAAGAGGCTCAGAGCCTCCTTTCAAGAGGCTCAGGAAGCCTCCTTTCAAGAGGCCTGGAAGCCTCCTTTCAAGAGGCTCGGAAGCCTCCTTTCAAGAGGCTCAGGCCTCCCTTTCAAGAGGCTCAGGAAGCCTCCTTTCAAGAGGCTCAGAAGCCTCCTTTCAAGAGGCTCAGGAAGCCTCCTTTCAAGAGCTCAGAGCCTCCTTTCAAGAGGCTCGGAAGCCTCCTTTCAAGAGGCTCGGAAGCCTCCTTTCAAGAGGCTCGGAAGCCTCCTTTCAAGAGGCTCGGAAGCCTCCTTTCAAGAGGCTCGGAAGCCTCTTTTCAAGTGGCTCGGAATCCTTCTTTCAAGAGGCTCGGAAGCCTCCTTTCAAGAGGCTCGGAAGCCTCCTTTCAAGAGGCTCGGAAGCCTCCTTTCAAGAGGCTCGGAAGCCTCCTTTCAAGAGGCTCGGAAGCCTCCTTTCAAAAGGCTCAAAAGCCTCCTTTCAAGACGCTCGGAAGCTTTCTTTCAAGAGCCTCGGGAGCTTTCTTTCAAGAGGCTCGGAAGCCTCCTTTCAAACGGCTATGTTAAATGTATGTTATGTCAATTCATGCGTACAATTGGTGTGGGATATCCTCAGTTATGGGAACGATGAATGATTAATTGAATCTGTTACACGAAAACTATGTCAAAAAATCGAAGTTTTTCATTAGCCCTTGGTTAGCAGAACTAGTAGAAATAGGAGTGAGAATGGCTACTGTTTCAACTAGTTGAATGCTTGTAGAATTAATTGAATGCATCTGAAGTCAGAAAACTAAATTATAAAAGACTTTTTTGGTGGATTCTGTTGTCCGACATCCATACAGTCGATAAGCCCGATGACCCATTCTCATCCCCGTTGACGGCTAGTGTATCATATTAGTTTCACTCGACTCTTATTAGATGCACCATGAATTACCTGGTTTTAATGAAATTCACTTCACTTATGAGAAAAAGTTTTCCTTGTCGGTTTGGTATAACTCACCAACATGACTTGTTGTTTGTCCCGAAAAACAAATAAATACTCGGAGTAGCGAAAACCACACATACTGGCTGTGCATTTGACTCGATGCGATTTAGTGAAATTGTTTAGCAAGTGCAAAAAGAAAGGCAAACTGCTTCCACCCAACGAGCGTTACACTGCCACTGACTGGTAGCTACAAGTCAACTTATTTTGCCCGCCCGAAGCAATTCGAATAAAAATTCAATTTAAATGCGCAAATTACTGCGAACTGTGTCAAAGTGAACGATGAACTTTTTCGGTTTTTGCCAACATCGCGAAAACCGCGCCACGTCCTAATATGAAACGGGAATAACAGATGCTTTTTTTCGGTAAAGTACAGCGGGGTAATAATTCTGTTTGGTTTGTGCAACTCCTTTATTCACCCACCAGTGAACTGGAGGTTATCGAATAAATTATTTACAAAGCAAGGTTTTTTTTACAAAATTTTATTAATTTTCAATGATAAGGTAAATTTTTCTGGTACATAATTCGCCTTGCAATAGAATTTTGGTTATGATGTTCTTTTTCTTTACATTCTGTAAAATAACCTACCAAAATCAGTTTTTTTATGGATATTATTATTAAAACACGAATTCTACTTGTGCCCCACATTACTCTATCACTAACCGAATGCTTCATTCCAGAAAGACCTCGCGGTCAATGGATCTGGCTTCTGCTTCTGCGGTGGTTTTGCGGTGGCGGAGGTTGACAATAAATGGACTCCACTTTAGTTGGGCGTTCGCTTTGTCTAAAAACAGGGGGGCAACGACGCGACGACGGAGGAAACTTTCATGCCGCGGTGGAAAAAGACGAACCGCGATTTTGTCTTCATTAGAACAGAGAACGCGCGCTCGGCTAGCAACGACAATGGCGCGCAACGGCGACGCCGAGGTGTCGTTTGTCAAGCTGGTGCGCAAATTGAAGTGACAAAATGGGATCCGAGGCTCTGGCCGTTGTCGTTGTCGTTGTCGTCGTCGTCGTCGTCGCCTGGATTGCGCTGATGGCTGTGTTGCGCGCTTTCACTTCTATATTATTTGTCCCTGTGCAATGGCGGTGGCACTTCTGTGGTCTAGGAGATTTATGGCCCCTAACTGCGGTTTCCGCCAGACAGAGAAATCGGTTGTGATTTGTAGTAGTCAAGTGGTCCACAGCGAGTAAGACTCAGGAAGAATACCTATTATAGGATTCACTCGGGAGTCTGATTGATAACTGATGGAAAAAGTTTTTCAATTCAATCTGCCTTAGAAGACCATATGTATCTATTGTAATATTAATTCATTCTTGTATTAATTTAAATGGATGTAAAATTTCGGGTACTTCGAACTCGAATAAAAAAATCTTCATTTGCACTCGTCCTAATTGCTCGGATCCCCGCTAAAGCACAATCAGCCCGCCAGACGGCGACAACGACTCCGACGATAACAGCAAAAGCTGCAAACTGTGTCCCTCAACAAATTTATTCTTTCAACAAGAAAAACGAATTGACCCACACGCTGCTCGTCTGCCCTTTGTCCATGGCCGGTCACGGATAATACGAAGCCAAGCGATGTCTGCCATACACACGCCAATAAAGTGGCACGTTTGTGTGATAATTCCCTGCACCGAAAAAAAATGTGCCGACACGACGCATACCTAACCTACATCAGAACCGTCTGGAACGCTTCATCAGAGGAGCGTTCGGCCACTCTGCTTGGTGGCCCTACTGCCGAGATATTTATTAGAAAAATGCGTGCACGTGTGTTATCATGCAAATTAAATGACTAAAGCGTTTGCACTTGAATTCTGGCGTTGTTGTAGCGTATATTTTTTGTGTCGGTGCTTTTTTTCCCGAAACATATCGGTCCCTTTTGATACATTCAGCACAATCGCCATGAGCCATGTGGAACTTTGTGATGGCATAGTATATGAACTGATATTTTCGGCATGAGATGACGTCTGGCATTCGGTCGAGGTTTTATTTTGCAGCTTTTCTGTTCATTTAGTAATAACCGTGAGAAATGCACAGCTGGACAGCGTTATATGGCCCATTGATGACTCGGGGCATAAAAATGTGGGCACTGAGAACAGTTAATTCCAAATATTTACATCGAATTTATTAAAATAATAGCACCATGTGAAGCACCATAGAGAGAAGTTGTTGACAACAAAAATACAATGCACGCAGCACTTAATCTGAAAGTCGAAAAATCAAATTTTATCTGTGGCATCGTTTTTTCCCGCCCAACCTGCAGGTATAGTAGAATACCTCGAACACAATGCACAATATCTAAAAGGTGACAAAGCTTCATTTAGTCCACGTAGGTACGTGAATTAACAGAATTGAATTCGATTAGTTTGACAAACGTTGACCAGCAATATTTTTTTAAAACAATATTAGTCGGCCAACTTTTTTTATTATACGGTTTAACCCAAAATCAGTGCCATCAAAAATCTGCAACATCTGTGGAAATTTAACAATGTACAGCACACTTTATTTTGTTCGGAAATTCTCCCACGAAGTTCTTTAGTCATTCATTTGAAGTTTTCTCAAAGAATCTTCAAAAATCTTCTCAGGCATCCATCCAACGACTTTTCTAATATTTCTTTAACCGTTGTGTGGCCGGTAAAAAAAAACATCCTTAACAGGCCGGCAGGGTACCCGGGTACCCACGAAACTAAAATGCTTATATCTCTGAGGCATTCCACGGGGGCATGTCAGTCGATCCTGAGCGACCATTTCGAAAATATTTGAAACTCTGCACAGTTTTTCAATTTCATCTAAATCGTCATTTTTCGATATCAAATCTTCATATTGAGTCACGACTAACTTTTCAAAAGGGTGTATGTGAAAATGGTTCAAAAATATTTAAAAAGCTGCACAGCAAAAACGGAATGTTCGATTGTTATGATTTTTTCAGCAAAGTTAGACAACTAAATGGTAATTCTTAAGAAAATGTGCACAGTAAAAAAAAAATTTTTTGCCATTAAAAGTATCATTTTGTCACAAAAACTCAAATATCTCAAAACCCTATCTTTTTCGAACGTAATTTTTTAGGGAAAACGGTCCATTATATTAGCTATCTACCATAAAATTTGGTGATGGTAAACTAATAAACAAAAAAGTTATGACATTTCAAACATTTCACAATTTTCACATTTAGTAAAAAAAAAATTTTTTCTGTGTAAGTTATTTCGAGAATTGCAGTTTGATGCAGATTTTATTGTTAAGGGACGTGATTTAAACAAGTTGTTTTCATGATATTTTGATTTAATTATTCATAGCATCTATAAGAAACTTAGACACGATCCAGTGTTGTGATCAAAAGTATTGATAGTGTCATAATTTTCATTGTACGTGACTGAGCTTGAGCTTGAGCTTGATTGACTGCTCGTAGTTGCTACTCCATTATGACCAGATCAGCTGTTCTTGCACAGGGAACCAACAGATATTTGCTTGGGACTAGCACACATCTTCAATGTACAAGTACTGGTGATCTCATTTGTTAGGTCATACTGGCGCCTGCCACGTCAGAATGCAAGTCAATGTAGGGAAGGGGAGGAAATGATGATGCGATCACTCGCCCACTGCAAGCCGAATATACCTCTGCACTTGCCACGAGTTCATGCGGAATTTGATGGAATTTTTGGGTTAGGTTCAAGAGGCAGAGGTCCGTCTTGGTTAACGAGCTGCCAATGTCATAGATAGGAGAAGGTAACTGATGGAATTTCTAATTGGATGTAGGAAACGAGCTCTATAGTTCATTTCCAATTCTAGCAGATTACTGTTAGAATACTTAAGT
Organism: Armigeres subalbatus; assembly: GCF_024139115.2. Taxonomy (NCBI): domain Eukaryota; kingdom Metazoa; phylum Arthropoda; class Insecta; order Diptera; family Culicidae; genus Armigeres; species Armigeres subalbatus. The sequence continues at coordinate 223,762,297 of NC_085139.1, forward strand.
TGAAGGTATAGGAATAGTAATGGAAACGGTATGGAAGTCCATTTCCAGCTCTAGCGATTGCTAGAACATGAGAAATAAAGAGAAAGATACAAAGTAGGAGAATGGAACGGACTTGGGATTGAACCCACGACCTCCTGCGTATGAGGCAGAAGCAGTAGCCATATGACTACCAAGCCCGCTATAATTTTCATTGCACGTGACTGGCGAAAAATTCTTTTAATAGTGTTGAAACCTGTTGATAATAACGTTGATAGAAACATATCAGAAATGTTATTTTTAAGACAAAAGCTGCAAAATCAAAGATTTATATACACGTGTACGTCTATAGTTTACCTGCAAAAAATATACCTCTTAGAGAATAGACTTTATGATCGGGAGGAAACGGGTATCTTCAACAACAACAAATGCATGATAGGTACATACCATGACAATGCTCACGAAAAAGCAAAAAAATTACTACTACTAAGGTTGTTAAAGATCTTATAGTAATTTTTTCTTCAGTCAAGCAAATGACACCAAACTAGTCAGTAAAAACTTAAAAGTGATTTTGTTTATTGAAATATTACGAACAACATGAGTAGCCGCTTTCTCAACTGTTGTAGGCCGTTTGATGGAAAAAAGTTACGAAATCTCACCAAAAGCACCATAGATAAACTGAAAGCGACTGGTTATGCTCCAATGTCCACATTGAATACAAATTTACGCATTTGCACGTCCTGCCGTCTAAACGTTGACAAAAGAGCAATCTGTATATCATCGGTTGAGCAGAGCGCAGGAAGTTCGAAAACGACAGCAACTGAGGAATTGCCAGATGTATCGACAACAACTGAGGAATTACCAGAAGTATTAAGTGCTGAGAGCCTTGCCACCGTACCATCAGCGAAATCTGTTTCAACAAATCAATCGGAAGATGAGTGTATCCAAAAGGTCAACATCGAACGCTTTAACGAGGGCATAGCTGGGATAAAAGTGACTCCGATTAAATGGAGTAAGATGGACTACGTTTATTACCCGGAGAAAAAATACCGTGAAATAAACGAAGCTGTACGAAGAAACCTCTTCAAATTAGGGCCTGATGATGTGGAAAATACAGACTACGATGAGGTAATTATAAATATGAAGGAAAGGTTCTCGAATGCAGCCACGACAAGGAAAGAAAAATTATTGATTTTGTCGATGCTGCCAAGTTCGTGGTCTATTCAGGATGCCATTGATGAGTTCAAAACCAATAGAAATACAGTAAAAGAGGCAAAACAATTGAAGAATAACTGTCTTTCAACCAAAAATACTAGGTCTAGTACTGCATTAACAGATGAGTCAAAAGAAATAGTAGTTCAATATTTTGAAGATGATGAAGTAAGTCGAGCTATGCCTGGTCAAAAAGATTATGTATCAGTAAAAAAAGATGGAAAGCGTCAAGCAATCCAAAAACGATTAATGATGACGACTTTTGAAAGAAGCGTACACACGCTTCAAGGAAATTCACGATAATATTAAAATAGGTTTTTCCTCATTTGCAAGCCTTCGGCCAAGGCAATGTAAGCTTCTTTCCAATTCAGGAACACATAATGTGTGTGTGTGCACAACCCATGAGAATATTAATCTTATTTTACATAGTTTGAAAAGAATCAATTTAACAAAGGATATTAAAATGTTAACTGGTAGTCTTTTGTGTGAAAATACAACATCAAATTGCTATCTACGATCTTGTTCGGATTGTCCAGATTCTTCATCATTGGAAAATACTTTATTCGCTGAGTTTGAAGAAAAATATATTGATCAGTTATCATTTGAGCAATGGGTGACCACGGATAGGTGTGACATAGAAACTATTGTAAAAACCTGTAGATGAGTTTGTGTCATATTTTGCTTGAAATTAGAAAGTTTAATCCCTCACGATTTCATTAAAACAGAACAATCCAGCTTTTTAATAAAATACGAAAAATACATTACAAAATGGTGAATTTTTAGTCATTTGTGATTTTTCTGAAAATTACAGCTTTGTATTGCAAGATGAAGTGCAGTCCCATCACTGGAACGTACAACAAGCTACAATTCATCCATTCGTTATTTATTTTAATGGAAGTACGCAAATTGAACACTTAAGTTTTATTATAATTTCCGAAGATTTAAGACACGATTCAGTATCCGTAAACTTGTTCATTGAAAAAATGATTAACTTTTTACGCGTTGATAAGCATAAAGAAGTCAAAAAGATATATTTCATGTCTGATGGAGCAGCGTCGCAGTACAAAAATCGTAAGAATTTTTCGAGCCTATGTCAATTTAAATCAATGTACGGAATTGATGCAGAATGGCATTTTTTGCTACATCACATGGCAAAGGTCCTTGTGATGCTATTGGAGGAACAATAAAGCGCATGGCCACAAGAGCAAGTTTAGCCAAAGAACGTGAGCATCCAATTAAAACTGCGAAAGAACTTTTGATTGGGCAAATCGTAGAAAAGAAAAGATTTAACCAAATTATCATTTTGTTTTACTACTACTGAAGAGTACGAAATAAAGGCTTCAGAGCTCAGCGAGCAATTTAATAACGCGAAAACGATCCAAGGAACCCAAAAATTTCACTGTTTCATTCCATTGTCGGAAAATAAAATTAAAGCAAGACTATACTCAAACTGTGCTGATAATAATTCAAAAGTGTTCGATATTTTAAAAAATTTGAATAAAAATAAATAAAAAATAAGTATTAATAAACTGTTTTCATGATATCATAACCCATACCAAAATTCAAACCCAAAACTCTTAGAGTTTCTATAACAACATTGTGTAACTGCCACATTTAATTTAATACTTAGGATAATATTAATTCATTTTTATTTATTTATACATATAATATTTATACATATAATATACATAATATCGATGAATACATAAATATGGAATATCATACAAACAACTTGTTTAACTCACGCAAGGCCCTTGACAATAAAATCAGCATCAAATCAGTGATTCTTGAAAAAAAAATACACGGAATTTTTTTTTGTTTACTATATGTGTAAATTGTGAAATGTTTGAAATGTCATAACTTTTTTGTTTATTAGTTTACCATCACCAAATTTTTGTGGTAGATAGCCAATATAATGGACCGTTTTCCCAAAAAAAAAATTACGTTCGTAAAAAGAAAGGGTTTTAAGATATGATATTGTGACAAAAATGATATTTTTTAACGCAAAACAATTTTTTTACGGTATACATTTTGTTTCTTAAGAATCACCATTTAGTTGTCTAACTTTGCTGAAAAATCATAACAATCGAACATTCCGTTTTGCTGTGCAGCTTTTTAAATATTTTTGAACCATTTTCACATACACCCTTTTGAAAAGTTAGTCGTGACTCAATATGAAGATTTGATATCGAAAAATGACGATTTAGATGAAATTGAAAAACTGTGCAAAGTTTCAACTCAATAGAAAATCATGAATTAAAAATTTTCTTAAATTTTGATGCTGTTGCTTGGAATCGCTCCTCTGGAAATTTACAACCAACTTCAACAATTTTGGGCTTATTCGATTCAGAATTTTCTCTTCTATAAAGATGTTATCAGGATGAACCGATTCGGTCAATTCAATTCCTGGAAAAACCGGATTTCCAGGAACATGTCCTGCATAAATGGTACTGATCGTGGATTTCAGTAGCTAATCAGCTATATGGGTATCAAACTTCTTGAAATTTCATCACTAGATTGATTTTTATCGATTTGGTTCTATCAGAAGTGCAGACTTTCCATTGGCCATTCCAGAACAGGTTCCTCGAGGGGTCATAGGTGGCCATGAACATTGTTTAATGGAACATCAACAATATGGGTATCAAACTTCATGAAATTAACTCTTGTGTATATCCTTCATGATCCTAGGCTCACCAGACAAGTTGACTCAGGAGTGGCCATTCGGGAACAGGTTCCCCGGGAGCCGGGGTTGGCCAAAAACATTTCTCATTGGAACCCCTCAACAATATGGGTGTCAAACTTCTTGAAATTGTCTCAAGCGTTCATTTCTGATCTATTTAGGTTCATCAAACAAGTTCACCGCGGATTGCCAATTCTGGAATAGGTTCCCTGAGGAGTCAAGAGTGTTCATAAACATTTTCAGAGCCGTATTTTGTTTTAAATCAATTTATCTAGCAATGTGAGTGCAAAATCAATGCAAGGACCACTCATTGACGCCGGGTGACTAGCAGGAGACCTACCATATGATTCCGGACACTCGGAGATATGATCGATTCCAGAAATTCTTCTAGACAGATGTGACTTTTCATAAACCGTTTGTTTTAACATTGTCACATCAAAACCAATGCATGCACTACTCTTCGCTCCTAGGTGACCTCTATCTGATACTACGAAAATTTGTTCTACAAATTTGCGGCTTTTTTTAAAAACAATTCGTTGTAAAGTAATGTCCAGGGCCATCAATTGATTCCAGGTGGACACTAAGTTATCCTTGGGAAGCTCCGAATCATCCGGAGCAGTGGTTGATTCTTGAAATTCGTCATTTGTTGTAAGAGCAAAATTAATGCAAGGGCTACCTGATGGTCCCTAAATGGTGCTCCAGAAGTGCAGGGACATCCAGAGCAGTGGTCAATTATTGGAGTTCGTTCTAGAAACTTTCAAAAATCGTTTGTAATAGCAGTATAGAAGCAGAGACTTTGCTCGCGCTTAGAATCATAGGGGCGTAACTGTATTGATCGATTTCTCTTAATCGATTTTATATTTACTTCAGGTAGAAGATGCAATCATCCTTCATTACAACCATGAACTCGTCGAAGATAAATTGATCAAAACAGTTACGCCCTTATGATTCTAAGCGCGAGATTGCGAATATCATTCATTGATCCCGAGTGGTCACCAAGACGTCTTCCTGAAATACCGGAATCGTCATTTCTTACTTTTTGTTTTCAACAGTAGCGTAATCGTGAACAATTTTTTTGTAACAAAGTAAAAAGAAGAGAGAAGAGAGCGGGCTTAGTAGTCATATGGCTACTGCTTCTGCCTCATATGCAGGAGGTCGTGGGTTCAATCCCAGGTCCGTTCCATTCTCCTACTTTGTATCTTTCTCTATATTTCTCATGTTCTAGCAATCGCTAGCACTAGAAATGGACTTCCATACCGTTTCCAGTGCTATTCCTTATACCTTCAACTTGACTATTTTAGCAGTATCTGCTAGAATTGGAAATGAACTAAAGAGCTCGTTTCCTACATCCAATTAGAAATTCCATCAGTTGCTTTCTGTCTATAACATTGGCAGTTCGTTTACCAAGACGGACCTCTGCCTCTTGAGCCTTAACCCAAAAATTCCAATAATTTCCGTACGAACTCGTGACAAGTGCAAAGGTATATTCGGCTTGCAGTGGGCGAGTGATTGCATCATCATTTCATTCCCCTTCCCTACATTGACTTGCATTCTGAATCCACTGATAATCTGTGTGAAAAAAAAATCTGTAACTAGATGGGCTCCCTCAGTAGATGAAGAAACTGGCAAGTCCTATCAGTTTCGTCGTTCCAGTTTCAAAATCTACCTGTCTGGTCGTGAAGGCCGATCAACGACGGATGAGATGTTTAGCCTGAAGATGATCCTTTATGAATTTCGGGAGTACAACTTGCAGACTCACCATCTGTCTATTGATTTCAAAGCAGCGTACGATTCAGTGAAAAGAAATTAGCTGTGGCAGATAATGCCTAACATGTCTAAACATGGTTTTCCGGCGAAGCTGATTACGATGATACGTGCAACGCTAGATGACTCGAAATAAAGTATTCGGGTTGCAGATGACGTATCAACCGTGGGATGCTGGGTCATTAGGCCGAAGGAAAAAGGAAGCAAAAAGAAGGAAGGAGGAATGAAGAAGAAGGAATATGGAAGTAGGGAGAAGGAAGAAGGAAGAGGGAAGAAGGAAGAAAGAAGAAAGAAGAAGGAAAAAGGAAGGAAGAAGGATGAGGGAAGGAGGAAGAAGGAAGAAAGAAGAGGGAATATGGAAGAAGGAAGAAGGAAGAAAGAAGAAGGAAGAAAGAAGAAAGAAGAAAGAAGAAGGAAGAAGGAAAAAGGAAGCAGGAAGAAGGAAGAAGGAATGAGGGATAAGGAAGAAGGAATACGGAATAAGGAAGAATGAAGAAGGAAAAAGAAAGAAGGAAGATAGAAGAAGGAAAAAGGAAGAAGAAGGAAAAAGGAAGAAGAAGGAAGAAAGAAGAAGAAGAAAGAAGGAAAAAAAATAAGGAAAACGGAAAAAGGAAGAAGGAAGAAGAAAGGAGGAAGGAGGAAGAAGAAGGAAGAAGAAAGAAGGAAGAAGAAAGAAAGAAGAAGAAAGAAGGAAGAAGAAATAAGGAAGAAGAAAGAAGGAAGAAGGAAGAAGGAACAAGGATGAAGGAACAAGGATGAAGGAAGAAAGAAGAAGGAAGAAAGAATAAGGAAGAGGAAAGAAGGAAGAAAGAAGAAAGAAGAAATCGGAAGAAAGAAGAAAGAATAAAAAAGGAGGAAGAAAGAAAGCAGAAAGGGAAAAGGGAAGAAGAAAGAAGGAAGAAGGAAAAAAGAAGAAGGAAGAAGGAAAAAAGAAGAAGGAAGAAGGAAAAATAAAGAAGAAGGAATAAGGAAGAAGGAGGAAAGAAGAAGGAACAAGGAAGAGGGAAGAAGGAAGAAAGAAGAAAGAAGAAGGAAAAGGGAAATAAGAAGAAAGAAGAAGGAAGAAGGAATGAGGGAAGGAGGAAGAAGGAAGAAGACAGAAGAAAGAAAAAAGAAGGAAGAAGGAAGAAGGAAGAAAACGGAAGAAGAAAGAATAAAAAAGGAGGAAGAAAGAAGGTAGAAAGGGAAAAGAGAAGAAGAAAGGAAGAAGAAATATGGAATAAGGAAGGAAGGAAGAAGGAAAAAAGAAGAAGGAAAAAGGACGAAGAAATAAGGAATAATTCATTTATTTAGTTAACATCTAAACAGATAACACTGAATCAACAATTTGACGCCACAATGCACGGTTCGAGGCCGCATCTCTCCATCCTCGGATACGCCCCACGCTCGCCAAGTCGTTCTGCACCTGGTCTGCCCATCTCGCTCGCTGCGCTCCACGCCGTCTCGTACCTGCCGGATCCGAAGCGAACACCATCTTTGCAGGGTTGCTGTCCGGCATTCTTGCAACATGCCCTGCCCATCGTACCCTTCCGGCTTTAGCTACCTTCTGGATACTGGGTTCGCCGTAGAGTTGGGCGAGCTCATGGTTCATTCTTCGCCGCCACACACCGTCTTCTTGCACACCGCCAAAGATGGTCCTAAGCACCCGTCTCTCGAATACTCCAAGTGCTTGCAAGTCCTCCTCGAGCATTGTCCATGTTTCATGTCCGTAGAGGACAACCGGTCTTATAAGCGTCTTGTACATGACACATTTGGTGCGGTGGCGAATCTTTTTCGACCGCAGTTTCTTCTGGAGCCCGTAGTAGGCCCGACTTCCACAGATGATGCGCCTTCGTATTTCACGACTAACGTTGTTGTCAGCCGTTAGCAAGGATCCGAGGTAGACGAATTCCTCGACCACCTCGAAGGTATCTCCGTCTATCGTAACACTGCTTCCCAGGCGGGCCCTGTCGCGCTCGGTTCCGCCCACAAGCATGTACTTTGTCTTTGACGCATTCACCACCAGTCCAACTTTTGTTGCTTCACGTTTCAGGCGGGTGTACAGTTCTGCCACCTTTGCAAAAGTTCGGCCGACAATGTCCATGTCATCCGCGAAGCAAATAAATTGACTGGATCTGTTGAAAATCGTACCCCGGCTGTTACACCCGGCTCTCCGCATGACACCTTCTAGCGCAATGTTGAATAACAGGCACGAAAGTCCATCACCTTGTCTTAGTCCCCGGCGCGATTCGAACGAACTGGAGTGTTCGCCCGAAATCTTCACACAGTTTTTCACACCATCCACCGTTGCTTTGATCAGTCTGGTAAGCTTCCCAGGGAAGCTGTTCTCGTCCATAATTTTCCATAGCTCTACGCGCTCTATACTGTCGTATGCCGCCTTGAAATCAACGAACAGATGGTGCGTTGGGACCTGGTATTCACGGCATTTTTGAAGGATTTGCCGTACAGTAAAGATCTGGTCCGTTGTCGAGCGGCCGTCAACGAAGCCGGCTTGATAACTTCCCACGAACTCGTTCACTAATGGTGACAGACGACGGAAGATGATCTGGGATATCACTTTGTAGGCGGCATTAAGGATGGTGATCGCTCGAAAGTTCTCACACTCCAGCTTGTCGCCTTTCTTGTAGATGGGGCATATAACCCCTTCCTTCCACTCCTCCGGTAGCTGTTCGGTTTCCCAGATTCTGACTATCAGTTTGTGCAGGCAAGTGGCCAGCTTTTCCGGGCCCATCTTGATGAGCTTCAGCTCCGATACCATCCTTACCAGCTGCTTTATTGGTCTTTAGCTGTTGAATGGCATCCTTAACTTCCCTCAAGGTGGGGGCTGGTTGGCTTCCATCGTCCGCTGAACTGACGTAGTCATCTCCTCCGCTGCCTTGACTTTCACTGCCTGTACTCTCAGCGCCATTCAGATGTTCCTCGTAGTGCTGCTTCCACCTTTCGATCACCACACGTTCGTCCGTCAAGATGCTCCCATCCTTATCCCGGCACATTTCGGCTCGCGGCACGAAGCCTTTGCGGGATGCGTTGAGCTTCTGATAGAACTTGCGTGTATCTTGAGAACGGCACAGCTGTTCCATCTCCTCGCACTCCGCTTCTTCCAGGCGTCGTTTCTTCTCCTGGAAAAGGCGGGTCTGCTGTCTCCGCTTCCGTCTATAACGTTCCACGTTCTGCCGGGTACCTTGCTGCAGCGCGACCGCCCGCGCTGCGTCCTTCTCCTCCAGAATCTGTCTGCACTCTTCGTCGAACCAATCGTTCCGTCGACTTCGACCCATATACCCGACGTTGTTCTCCGCTGCGTCGTTAATGGCTGCTTTGACTGTACTCCAGCAGTCCTCAAGAGGGGCCCCATCGAGCTCACCCTCTTCCGGCAACGCTGCCTCGAGATGCTGCGCGTATGCAGTGGCGACATCAGGTTGCTTCAGTCGCTCTAGGTCGTACCGCGGCGGTCGTCGGTACCGAACATTGTTGATGACGGATAGTTTTGGGCGCAGTTTAACCATCACCAGATAGTGGTCAGAGTCGATGTTAGCGCCACGATATGTCCTGACGTCGATAATGTCGGAGAAGTGCCGTCCATCAATCAGAACGTGGTCGATTTGTGATTCTGTCTGCAGTGGTGATCTCCAGGTGTACCGATACGGGAGGCTGTGTTGGAAGTAGGTGCTGCGAATGGCCATATTCTTGGAGGCGGCGAAATCAATTAGTCGTAGGCCGTTTTCGTTCGTCAGCCGGTGAGCGCTGAACTTTCCAATAGTCGGTCTAAACTCCTCCTCTTGGCCAACCTGAGCGTTTAAATCTCCTATGATGATTTTGACGTCGTGGCTTGGGCAGCTGTCGTACTCACGTACCAGCTGCGCGTAGAATGCGTCCTTATCATCATCAGTGCTTCCGGAGTGTGGGCTATGGACGTTGATTATGCTGAAGTTGAAGAACCGGCCTTTGATCCTCAACCTGCACATTCTTTCATTGATCGGCCACCACCCAATCACGCGCCTTTGCATATCGCCCATCACTATGAAAGCTGTTCCCAGCTCGTGTGTGTTGCCGCAGCTCTGGTAGATGGTATGATTACCTCTAAACGTTCGCACCATTGATCCCTTCCAACAAACCTCCTGCAGCGCTACGATGCCGAATCCACGGTCCTTGAGCACATCGGCGAGTATGCGTGTGCTCCCTGATGAAGTTGAGAGATTTGCAGTTCCACGAACCGAGTTTCCAATCGCTAGTCCTTTCGTCGCAGTGGTCTTCGCCGATGGTTCCGGTCCGTACTCTCTTGTTGATTGTTCGTTGCTTATGATTTTTAAAGGCTGGCTTGCAGGGCCTGACACCAAACCCCTAAATTTCCGGGGACCATTCCTCCTTATTTCCGGTGGACCATGGTGCACAGTTTCACTTTAGAGTCCCTCGCTGGCACTCGGACGATGATCAGCCGCCCCTAACATGGAGAACAGACGCTGTTGTGAGCCGATCCTGACATGGAGAACAGACGCTCAATAAGATTTGCACCTCCGGAGAGGAGCAAACCCCCCCTTCCCTGTCAGCATACGACCATAGTTCCCACCGGGGTTGGTTACCCGATCTTCCCTAAGGTTGCTCGTATCCCGGCCAGCACCGCGGGGAGGTAGGGATAGGAGTTGCTGGGTAAGAGGCTAAGGACCGCGAGATGGGGTCTATTTTATTCCTTCAGGTACCTCAGGTACTTCAGGTATTTTATTCCTTCAGGAAGTACCAATGGTACGCTTTACCCAGCATTTGCCGCGCCCGCTATAAGGAAGCTAATAAGGAATAAGGAAGAAGGAATAAGGAAGAAAGAGGAAAGAAGAAGGAAGAAAGAAGAAGGAAGATGCAAGAAGGGAGAAGTAAGAAGGGGTAAGGTGAAGAGAGAACTTCTCATTTTTCACTTCTTGCTTCTTTCTGCAAATTCGGCCTAATGGCCATTCGGCCTAATGTCCATTCGGCCTAATGACCGTTCGGCCTAATGTCCATTCGGCCTAATGACCTAATGGCCTGACACCAACCGTGGAGAGATTGAAGCAGAGTGATGCGCTTTCAAATTTATTGTAAATATTGGATTCGAGGGGATGATTAGGAGATCTAGTGTGCAGAAGAATGACACTATCATCATATGGTCGCATATGCTCCTGATCTTTGCGGACGACATTGACTACCCTCGATCACAGGGCAGTAGTGGAGGCTATTGCCCTAATGAAGAGGGAGCCGGCGAAGATAGGCTAAATCATCGACTCTACCAAGACGGAGTCCATGGCTGCGGGTAAAGATAAAAGTAGACCTATTGGTGTTAGTGCTGAGGTAGTGCTTGATGGGCAAGTTGTTGTAGAATTTGTTTATCTTTGAACACATGACATGTGACAATGACGTTTCCTGTGAAGTGAAAAGACGTATTGCTGCTGCGAACAGGGGCTTCCTCGAATATTGGAAACGAAATTTGCTCTGATTCATAAGAATGTAAAAAGAGGCGGCCAGGAAAGCTTTTGACGTTTTCGAGCGAAAAGTGCTACGTACAATTCTCTATGGGAAACTAGAAAAAGATGTGTGGCACAGACGCATGGATCACGAGCTGTATCAAGTGTATAAAGAAGAAAATATTGTGAATCGTATAAAATACGGCAAACTCCAGTGGGCCGGTCACTTAGTGCGAATGTCGAAGAAAGAATAGCAAAAACAATATTTACCACATATCCTGATAGAGACCAGTGACTCCGTGGAAGGCCACGAACACGCTATCTGCTGCACGCGGTGGAATTGGACCTGGGAACCCTAAACGTTTATGAAAACTGGAGGAACATCACCCAGGATTGACAATTGTGAAGCTCTACAATACGTCAGTCAAACGTTGTTTAGAGCTTCTAGTGGAGTGTCTTCACTTGTCATAAGACGATTTTGTACTATCCGTACTATTATTGGATGTATTGTGGCTATCCGTTTAGATTGCATCAATTATGCTCTCACATTTCTCAACAAGCGATTTCTAACCTCACAACTTTCTAGGACGACTTGAAAATTGGCTCAAAAGTTCCGAAGCTTCCGGATGCTCACCTAACGGCCACACGGTGTCAATGAATCCTAGAATTGATTTTGATCGCATACGGTTACAAAAAAAATGTCGCAGCTTTCTAAAGCGAGTTTCTAGAATTGATTACCTTTTCGGCAATTCCGGAGCTTCTGGAGCACCATTAGTGGCCTCCCGGGGTCAACGTTTGGTTCTTGCAATGATATTGGTCTCATTTTGATGCATACATCGTTTTGTGAAACAGTGCGGTTTACGAGGATGAATTTAAAAATTGACCCTTTTCTGTTCCGGAGTCCCCGGAGGACCATTTAGCGGAGTTTTGCTCTCACATTCATAACAAACCACTGTATTCAAGGACGATTTTCAAGAATTTGTCTTTACTATGGGTGTTCCAGACCTTCAGTGCCAGATGACCAATCGTGGTCAATGCGTTGTTCATGCAATGATTTTACTCTCACAATGCTACAACAAGTAATAGTTTCTAGGACGGATTTCCAGAATTGGCATTACGCCAACAATAGATTTATAAAAGAAAATCGCAACTTCAAAATATAATCTTCAACATCTGGTCATTTCTCCTGCTGTTCCAGCAAAAGATATTTTAGTTACCAGATAAAGATTGTCGCTTCAGTTCCCTTTGTTCTGCTGTCCGAAATATGTGTGGTACCTAACTGTCAAATCGTATGTATTTTTCCTTCATTGACATTTAGATCCCCTATCCTCGTCAGCAAAAGATGTTCCGGACAGCGACGACTTCTTTTAAATATCTTTTGTTTCAGCACTTTCTGAAAACCACTTAGTGGCCATCCGGGATGAATGAGTAGTCCTTGTATTGATTTTGCTCCCTCATTGCTACAACACTGAAATTAAAAACCCTGATTAATCCACCTAGCGGTGATGATGCCTTTCTCGCTCGTTCAAAATAGTTGATAAACATATATGAAAAGTCTAAAATAACAATTGGTGATTAAGACTTATTTTTCACATTTATTTATACCAGATGAACCGGCCTAGGGTCGAAGATCTCGTAAATAAAGATAGAATGAATTGAAAATTCACATTTGTTATAATTGCTGCCGGATGCAATTTGTTGCAAGCAAATCGGATGAGGTTAAGTGCCCGGAAAATGTGATGAGGTTGTGCAATTGCACAAATCGAGTTTCGGCATAGTATAAAAATTTGTATTTTGGCCATAACTTTTGAGCCCATAGTGAATTCGGGCTGATTTTTAAAGTGAAACAATGGGACAGGATTAGCCGTTTATATAATCAGTTCAGGATAAGATTTCGAGAAATGAGTTAGATTTTTTTGCACACATGCACATACACATACTTCTTTTGAAAAAGTTCGTATCATTTGCTTTGAATACGGGAAAAGCAAAAAAAAACGGTGGTGAGAAAAAACAAATGTTTCCATTTATCAAACTTTCGAGTGCTTTCCGTTTTGAAGCTAAAATCCAGCTTAGACTTCTATCATCCAATCAATAAGTTAGCTTTTTTGAAATTGTTGTTTTGAATAATATGATTCTTCATATAAATAAAAATTCAGATGACCCTTCCCGTCAAAAATTGTATTTCGTTTCATTATTTCAGTCGATTCTTTGGCTTATTTAAGGTCAACTTTCCCAAGGAACCCATATTTTTTTAAGCCTCTAACTATTAAATCCAAGGGCCTCATACGGCTGTCACTGGCGAACAAAGCTCGTGTACTCTGCATCGAAGCTTAGAACCGGTGTTAGGGCGCAATCGTTAATGTGAACATTTTTATATTCGGTTAGTTACTGCAAATAAATTCTTTTTCGAGTCCCTATAATCAAGCAGGTATCTCAAGCATCCCACATCGTTTTATTGCTGCATGGTTGAGTGTTTAATATTGATAAAATATCGAAAACAAAAATTTGCATAAAAATTGCCTCGTCTTAACAAAAAGGTGGTAGAGAATTAACACTGTTGTTTACAGTTTAGAGCCAAATCCAGATGTCACACATGTTGGGGTAGGGATTCAGTGCTCCGCCTTCTCCCCCTGATTAAATCAAAAGATGTTTTAGTTACAAGATAAAGTTTGTCGCTGTCGTCGCTGTCCGGAACATCTTTTGCCGGCGATGATAGGGGAGCTAAATGTCAAAGAAGGAAAATCCATACGATTTGACAGCTTGATACCCAACATGTTCCGGACAGCAGAACAAAGGGAACCGAAGCGACAATCTTTATCTAGTAACTAAAATATCTTTTATTAAATCGAAAACAAAAACCGAAAACGTGTGCATGTGTGAACCGGTCTGCAAAAATTCACTCGATGTTCGTTCAAAATCGGGTCAATCTTAAAAACAGCACTTTTTCGATTTTTGTTTTGAATTTAAAAAATATTTAGTGGCGTAAAAAAATATAGGTTAATTGGGAATGTTGACCTTAAATAAGCCAAAGAATCGATTAAGGGAATGAACATTTTTGACGAGAAAGGTAAATTTTTGCTGATGAGCAGTTCCATTTTTGTCATTATCATTCAAACACTTTTCAACAAGATTTATAAATTTGATCCGACTTAAAAAAAATCTGAAGAGAATTCTACTGGGGTTGCTTTTCTTTATATGGAAAGCATTTCGCAGTAATTGGTATGAATGTATGGTTAAAATTGAATATTTTAATTTCTAAACTGATTCAAAATTATTTATCAGATCACTCTTTACGATTCAAGCACAAAATCTGATAGATAACGCGTGACAGAGCTAGTGTTACCAAAATCAGCATTCTTGAGCTCATATTGTGCAATACTTTATATCGTAATGATAACATATATCGGAAAATCGAAAATCGTTGCTTACCTTCGTGTAATTTGTTATGGATTATAGCAAGGATGTTTTCGATCATTTAGTAATATAGTTTCGATAATTTTGTAGTTTGTCAATAACTCATTCCAGAGGTTAAATTTCAAAAGTGATATGTGGAGGACTCTAGAGCGAAGGTTTTTACAACTCTGCCTAATTGTTGTTTCTATTGCACTAATAACAGAGTTGTAGCGCTAGTTGCAGTAACTTATTATACAGACTGATCGAAATTTTGTTATCATTTAGAATTAGTAATTAGTGCTTTAACTCTGTTATTAGTTGAATTAAAACAACAAACTATTAGGCAGAGCTGTAGAAAAATAATCGCATTGACATTTAACCTCTGGAATGAGTCATTGTAGTTTGTCAATGATCGAACTAAGACTATTAAATTATCTAAAACATACTTGGATTATAGAAAAGTTTGAATACTTTTTCTACTGACTTCCAAAAATAGAAAATTTTCTCCGAAGCCTACCAAAACTCATTTTCCCCTACATAATCCGAGTGCTTTTTATTTGAATTCTTCTAACAGACATGCTGTCACTATGAACGGGGTTCCAATTATTTGGTCTAGCGAAGTCCAAGATTTAGGACTTATGTATAGCATGAATGAATTAACTATCAAAAACCACACAGAAGGTATGCAAGCAAAAAGGTACAAATATAGTAAGTGAATATTCATAGAAAATCAAAATCTTAAAATATATTTTTGATTTACAAACTAATTGTTATGCCAGCCATGTTTTACATATACCGTGCCAATATGGGTTATTTGCTGCAACGCCAGGAATAATGCATTTACAGAGGATTCAAAATAAAATGTTGAAATTGATTATGAAGTTGCTTCCCTGCGCACCTAAACAATAAGAATATTACATGTGACTTATTTGAATGAAATGACACAAAAGCACCTGACGTAAACTCAATCGTACCGTTTTGACTCAAATCCCGAACATGACTTATTGCGATATAACTAAACTTTTTATCGGTTCAGATTATATGCCACCGAACCAAAGCACAGCCCCCGGTGCGTTACCGCACGTATGCACAAGCAGCCTAATGTAGTGAAATAGTTATTTATTGCAAATCGCGTAGCCTCTTGTTCTTCGAACACAAATATCTCAAGAAGCAAAGATAGCTCAGTGGTAACGTGATAGGCTCTCATTCAGAGGATTTATGTTCGATACTCGTGTAAGCCATCTTTTTTTTCAAAACTCATATTTTCTAGGTGTGTGGTATAATACGCATTGCAAGAAAAATTTTAAATACTAGAAAATTCAAGCGCTGTTAAAAAAATGTATTTAATATTTTCCATGCTAATAATCAATGGAACCTAATGCTGTGTATTGTTTATATTTATATTCATGGCATTTCTATAATTGAATCCATCTGATTATTTGTAATATTTGAAAGACTTCAGACTTTAGATGATGGAGGTAGGGAATAAAACATAAATACATAAGTTGAGAATCGATATGTACTCAACAGTTTTCTTTAATGATTGTTAGCAGAAACAAAATAGCTTTTGATTTATCTTGGCAGTAATCAAACTTGCCCACCGAGTTTCAATAGACAGTAAACATATGTAGGAAATTATATTCTATTGCTTCAATGCACAAAAGAAAATATGCTTTACTGAATAGAAAAAGACATAATTTATTCAATAAAATTAGAAGCATGCGAGTTTATTGTGCAGCAGACGCTATATCTAAGGAATTGATACCGGGGATTTCCCTCTGCGCGTTATTTCCGGGGAGCTATCCAGAATTTTCTTTTTTTCTGTAATACATACTCATGAGCCAGTTTCCCCAAATCTCATTTGCTCGGATCAACATTCAACCCAGCTGAGCTAAAAATAGAACATTGCCGCACGCAATGCGATGTGTGTTGGTGATGCTTCCTTCGGCAATATTCATCCGACGGCAAGAGACTGAAGCGAATGCGCATGCGTCCCGCGTCTTCCCGCACACCAGCTGCGCTCCTATATGATGATTGAACGCCACAAAGAATGATGCATGCATATGCGTAAAAATATAACAGAGGCACGGCTTGCCGCTGATGCTACGATGGTTAAGCCGACCGATCCACAGTGGCGGAAACCCAGACAAAACCCAAAACAAATCGTTCTTTCGTGAAGCTGATAATATTTTAATTTTGCACATTTAGTCAATGATAATTCCTCAATTTGTTAATTGTAGTTGGTAAATTTAATTTTTGGTGACTTGGTTCAAGTTGATGGTGTATATGTACATATATGTAGGGGAAAATTAAATTTGACTAAATTTTGTATCGGGAAAGATTCGGAAAGAACTGATATGATGCATTGAAATATATATTTTGTCACTTAACAGTGGTTAGTTTGGCGAATTGCGCCTTGCTTCACCAAAGCGGGAAATTTACTGTTTCAAGGTTAGAATTAAGACGCTGCTGTGATCCTAAGTCTTCGGCTTCCGGAAGTCTTTGGATAGCATAGCATATGTCGGATAACTATTTCAAAATGAATTCAGCGTTACAAAATTACTGTTGCTCAATTTTAAGCGCAATCGTAGGTTTAGTCGAGCATTTGTATGGGGGACCACCACTGCGCGACGGCACATTGCCATTCCTTCTTTTAGTTCTTTTAGGCGCATTCGAACGGGAAAGCGTTGAACGTGTTAAACAAAGCACGATGCTTTTTGAAATTGCTATATGAGGACTGAGGAGTATTTACAGGCTGTTATATAGGGTATTGTGCTTTTCTTAGCGCTTGATAGCAATAAGACATGAGAAAAGTTATGTCTAACGTTTAGCAGAGAAGAGGATTTTTAATTATTGAACGGATATCCTATCGTAAAAAGGTCACCCCAAATTACTATTTAGTAATTTGCATAGGGCACCCGTAACCTGAGGGGTTCTTATTGATTATACACCATTATCCATTATCATACACATATGTGTCTACTAGTTTGGATGTAATTATGTAATTATACCAATTTAATTTTGCATTAACATCCTCGAATCAATAGTGAATCTACTTTTATCTCAATTAAAGTAACAGCGTATCCATGCGATTTCAATAGTTTATCTATTAGAGCATCATTACTGGGCGCGAGTGTTTTGATCATCCTCGCAGCGCTGTCATTTTAGTTCAGTCACTCTTTTTCGCACTGGTCACTATTTTCGGTTATCATTTTGGTGGCTGCATTCCGTACGCTGCTATTTGACGTTTAATAGTTCATCAAATAGCAGCGCTGTTATCGCGCTACCAAATTTGATCACCTGTCCGCTGCGCTACTGTTTTAGCAGCACGTTTAGTAGCGACCGGAAAAGTGTCAAGTAATGATACTGCGCTGCCAAACGGCTTATACTCACCACTGGCAATCTTGCTCTAAGTTAATGTATTGAAACTGTATATTTTAATAACCAACGGTAGAAGCTAATATTTTCTTTTCTCGATCCATTAATACTTCCAGTATAGGAATCGGTACCCTAGCAGGATAAACTCTGATGCTTATAGAGGTAATGAATATATGCCCAATTCGATGATTTATATTTGTATGTATCTTGTCACATGCTATGTGTATTGATGGTGCTGTGGTGTAGTAGCCGCTTCCCGATCAAGAGATCACGAGTTCGAATCCAGATTGGAGCATTTTGCTTTTTTTTGCACGTAAAAACAGCTTTTTGGTCATAACTCCGAAACGCAAAGTTCAATCGATCTAATTTTAAATAGGAACCAATGGGACTGCATTCCGCGTCGAATGCAACTTGTTGCGAGCAAATCGGATAATGATAAATGCCCAAAAACGTGTCTCACATTTTTGTACACATACACACACACACACACATACATACACACATACAGACATCACGACAATTCGTCGAGCTGAGTCGATTGGTATATAACACTATGGGTCTCTGAGCCTTCTATAAAAAGTTCGGTTTTGGAGCAGTTCTATAGCCTTTCCGTATACTTAGTATACGAGAAAGGCAAAAAAAGTCTCAGTTTTCTAGGATAAACTTTCAGAATCGGCAATTTCTCCGGATGTTTTGGAGCTTTCGGTGGTCCACTTAGTTGCCTTCTGGTGTCAAAGGGTGGTCCTTGCAATAATTTTGCTCTCAACACACGGATTGCAAAAAACTGCAGCTTTCTATTTTTTTATTTATATTTATTTATCTTGACAAGTATTCATGACCACTTAAGACCCTACGGAGAACCTGTGCTGGAATGGAAACTATAAAGTCAGCACGTCTGGTGGCTCTAAAACAATCAGAAACAAACTGCTGAGGCAATTTCAAGAAGTTTGATGTTGAGGTTCCATTGAAAATTGTTTATGACCATTCTTGGCCCCACTGGGAACCTGTTCCGAAATGGCCACTCAAATTTTCACACATCTGTTGGTACCAAGATAATAAACAACAGTCTGCTGTGGATATTTCAAGAATTTTGACATCCATATTGTTGGGGATCCAATGAGAAATGTTTTTGGCCTACCTTGACCAATTGATCAACATCCTACTATGAAAATTTATTTAGATATCGCGAATTGAATTCCAAAAAGGTACCCGGGTACCCAGCCGGCCCCACAAGGGTTAAAGAATTTCTTCAGGAATTCCTATAGGAATTCTTTTAGAAATTGCTTCAGAAATTCCTTTGATAAATGATTCAAGAAATTATTCACGATACATTTAGGGATTTCCTTTGAAAATTATTACGAATTCGATGCAGGAATTCATATTCAGGCAGATTCCGGAAAAAATCGAAATAATTGCTGGGGAAATTTGGGAAAGGATATCCAGAGCAATTCTGAAAGAGATTTCCGGCATTCCCAAATGGATTTTCAGAGGAAGTCCCGGAAGGTCTCGCGAAGAAATTATCTAAAAAATTCCCATAGACTTTTCCGAAGGAGCTCCTGAAGGAATTCCCGAAAGATTTTTTGAAAGAATTCTCGAAGGAATTCCTGAAGGAATTTTCAAAGCTTATTTCGAAGAGATTGTCTGAGGAATTCCCAAACCGACTCCCGGAGAAATTTAGTATAAGTAATAAGACGTAAGTCAATAACCTAAACTTTCAAAGAGTAGATTAATAGCAAATTTTCAAAACGACTTATCTCCTTTTGTAAACAAAGACCAAAACGACGTTTTGACGAATCTGATAGCACTCCCACGCAAACCAGCACATCGGCTGGTAAACAAACACATTTTATTAGAACTCTGGGCCGGCTTTGGGACAGTTCGTCGAATGACATTTCGTAGAATGACGTTTAGTCGAAGGACATTTAGTCGAAAGTACATTTGGTCAAAGGGACATTTAGTTGAATGGGCATTTAGTTGAATGGAAATTTAGTCAAATGGATATTTAGTCGAATGGAATTTTAGTCGAATGTTGAAAGTGTTTGGTCGGTAATAGGTAATTAGTTAAATGAATAATTCGACAAATCATTTTTGGGTAAATTTGAATAAATAATCCACAAGATACATGGATAAACTTATTAGAGGATTTCAGTGGACGTGAGGAAGTTCAATCAGCAGCGAAAGAAACGAATACGGATGCCAATGAGCATTTTTCACCTGAGCTAACAGAAACTTCGGAAGATCCTGGTGGATTATAGGAAAATTCAAAACAAACAGAAATAGCAAATTATTAGGAACTGGTGGTGAAATACCCTCTTGTAGTATACAACCCATCATGATTCCAAGCCTTCTCAACCACATGTTTCAAATCCAAATTTTCTCACAATCTTTAGACAATCATTATCGCGAGTAGATATTTAATTACAAATATCACATGGCGACCGTGACAGGATTCTATTTTTTGGCACATTATTAAAAACCAATGTGTTACCGAATATAGTAACAACCAACGAACCATCGACATACTTGCGTAATATTTAAATATTTAGGAAACAATATTGAAGCACTTCGCCTCATTCACAATCAACGTGTATCTACTATCCTATCCATTCTCCCAATTCCTGCCCTTGGAGCAAAACAAATACGAAAGGAGGTGTAGGAAATAGAATAGTTAATTCGATAATAAAATGATTTCATTCAGTGATATTAGAAGAATATTAGTTGGAAAATATAGGGTGTTACATTTCAAATATGTTTGACAATTTATTAGAGTGTCAGCTAAAAACATATAGCCTTGCTAGTTCTCGAACATTCTCTGAGCTTCGAGTTGATGAAATTCGAGAGAGAGCAAAATACGATGGTTGAGCGAAGAGCGCAGAGAATGATCCGCCGGCGTACTTCAGCAAGCGTTGTTGGAGGCAAAGTCCTCAGTTTTGTGACTAACGATGATGGAAACAGACGTTAAAGAAAAGTGTTGAAAAAATAAGAAATGACAAAAATAAAAAAAAATGGCCCTGAGAAATGCTTGTGTTGTTTAATTAATGAAAATGGAAAACCCGACAATGGCCAAGTCGGTAATGTTCGTACGCTTCCTATTTTGTGTTTAAGTTCCGTGGTGATACAGTGTGTTTGTATAGTGATGGTTTTTCCTGTGTAAATTATTCGGCTGCGACGCATCCACGTAAGTTTTTCTTTACTCTTCTAGTTTGCGGGTTTGGTCGTGCAGTGACCTTGAGCTGGCGCTGATAAAAAAATGGCAGTAGATTCCTAGATGTGTTGATTGTGTAGCACAGGGCTGTTGAAGATATTTTTGGTGAATCTTCACCTTCAGCGTGAAAATAACGGTGATTCGTTTCTACTGATTGGGAGAATCAAATGGGTTTTTATTCAATAAAAATGATGTGAAAAAAAGTTTAACATTAAATATTTACTGAATTATAACTTAAGAAAAGTGATAATCATTATTCAGTGAGCCATTACGTTTCTGAGAGAACGCTTAATCAGCGGGCTAGAAAAGTTTTTAATTTTCTTTTGCATTTATTGAGTGAAAAGATAATTATTTCTGAATAGAATTAAGTTTTATTACCAGTAAAGTTACAATTGCCTGGAGTTCAGAATTAAAACACGTAAACCATGAACTGCGTAGAAGACTGTTAATGTTTGATGTGTATTGGGATAAGTTCTGTAGGAGGATTGATATTCTAGGGCATGATAAGCTCTGTAAACGATGAGACGTGCAGAACACTGTTGATTTTTTTAAAATTAATTTGATACAAGATCGATCTTCTAGAGACTGGTACGTTCTACCAATGACTGCATGATAACAAGATCAGCTGTTGCCATCCGCATTGTGTTTAAAAGTGTAACTTAAGATAAATTGAAAATATTATTGACATTTCCCCGATTGTGACAATAGTTGTTTTGGGGGCACTTTATAGAAATGATATGAATAAATCCAATCTCCGAGTGGGTTGGTGCGTTTCTGAGTGGACGTTTGATCCAGGTGGATCCAATAGAAAGTCCAATCTCTGAGTGGGTTGTTGCGTCTCTGAGAGGACGTGTTATCCCGGTGTATCCTATAGCATCAAATTTTATCTACGATTGATAGGATCTATCCATGACTGAATGATAAAGACCAGTAGTTATATTGTGTATAGAATAAAAAGTGAACTGAGAAACTGGGAGAGAGAACTGAGAAAATAGTTGGAATTTTTCTGGTTTTGATGCCAGATTGATTTTCTAGAGCATAGTTTTCCCGACTAGTTTTGCTTTTGAGCACATTATAGTGAATGATATGAAGAAATTCAACCTCCGAGTGGGTTGGTGCGTCTCTGAGTGGACGTTTGATCCGGCTGGATCACATGGAAGAAAGTCCAATCTCTGAGTGAGTTGGTGCGTCTCTGAGAAGACGTTTGATCCAGGTGGATCCAATAGCATCAAATTTCATCTACGATTGATATGATCTGTCCATGACTGAATGATAAAGATCAGATGTGATATTGTGTATAGGATAAAAAGTGTAAACGTAGTAGAACTGAGATTATTACTGGATTTTTTTCTGGTTTAGATGAAAGATTGATTTTCTAGAGCCTTGTAATTTCTTCGCATGTAGATGCCATAAGTATAGAGTTAGAAAGTGTAAACTAAGATGAACTGAGAGTATTATTGGAATTTTTCTGGTTTTGATGCAAGATTGATTTTCTAGAGCCTGGTAAGTTCTACCCATGACTGCATGAACAAGATCAGTTGTTGCCATAAGTATAGAGTTAGAAAGTGTAAACTGAGATGAACTGAGAATATTGTTGGATTTTTTTCTGGTTTAGATGCAAGATGATTTTCTAAAGCCTTGAAAGTTCTACCCATGACTGCATGAACAAGAACAGCTGTTGCCATAAGTATAGAGTTAGAAAGTGTAAAAAGAGATGAACTGAGAATATTGTTGGAATTTTTCTGGTTTTGATGCAAGATTGATTTTCTAGAGCCTGGTAAGTTCTTCCCATGACTGCATGAACAAGATCAGTAGATGCCATAAGTATAGAGTTAGAAAGTGTAAACTGAGATGAACTGAGAATATTGCTGGATTTTTCTGGTTTTGATGCAAGATTGATTTTCTAGAGCCTGGTACGTTCTACCCATGACTGCATGAACAAGATCAGTAGATGCCATAAGTATAGAGTTAGAAAGTGTAAACTGAGGTGAACTGAGAATATTGTTGGATTTTTTTCTGGTTTTGATGCCAGATTGATTTTCCAGAGCCTGGTAAGTTCTTCCCATGACTGCATGAACAAGATCAGTTTTCCCGACTTCCTGTTTTCCCGACTGGTGTTGCTTTTGAGCACATTATAGTGAATGATATGAAGAAATCCAACCTCCGAGTGGGTTGGTGCGTCTCAGAGTGGACGTTTGATCCGGTTGGATCACATGGAAGAAAGTCCAATCTCTGAGTGAGTTGGTGCGTCTCTGAGAAGACGTTTGATCCAGGTGGATCCAATAGAAAGTCCAATCTCTGAGTGGGTTGGTGCGTCTCTGAGAGGACGTTTTATCCCGGTGCATTCCTATAGCATCAAATTTTATCTACGATTGATAGAATCTGTCCATGACTGAATGATAAAGATTAGATGTGATATTGTGTATAGAATAAAAAGTGTAAACGTAGTAGAACTGAGATTATTATTGGATTTTTTATGGTTTATATGCAAGATGATTTTCTAGAGCCTGGTAAGTTCTACCCATGACTGCATAAACAAGATCAGCTGTTGCCATATGAATAGAGTTAGAAAGTGTAAAATTTAATAAAATGAGAATATTGTTGACGTTTTTTCTGGTTTTGATGCAAGATTGATTTTCTAGAGCCTGGTAAGCTCTACCCATGACTGCATAAACAAGATCAGTAGATGCCATAAGTATAGAGTTAGAAAGTGTAAACTGAGATGAACTGAGAATATTGCTGGATTTTTCTGGTTTTGATGCAAGATTGATTTTCTAGAGCCTGGTAAGTTCTACCCATGACTGCATGAACAAGATCAGTTGTTGCCATAAGTATAGAGTTAGAGAGTGTCAACTAAGATGAACTGAGAATATTGTTGGATTTTTCTGGTTTTGATGCAAGATTGATTTTCTAGAGCCTGGTAAGCTCTACCCATGACTGCATGAAGAAAATCAGCTGTTGCCATAAGTATAGAATTAGAAAGTGTAAGTTGCGATGGACAGAGAATATTGTTGGATTTTTCTGGTTTTGATGCAAGATTGATTTTCTAGGGCCTTGTAAGTTCTTCCCATGACTGCATGAACAAGATCAGAACAAGATGCCATAAGTATAGAGTTAGAAAGTGTAAACTAAGATGAACTGAGAATATTGTTGGATTTTTCTGGTTTTGATGCAAGATTGATTTTCTAGAGCCTGGTAAGTTCTACTTATGACTGCATGAACAAGATCAGTTGTTGCCATAAGTATAGAGTTAGAGAGTGTCAACTAAGATGAACTGAGAGTATTGTTGGATTTTTCTGGTTTTGATGCAAGATTGATTTTCTAGAGCCTGGTAAGCTCTACCCATGACTGCATGAAGAAGATCAGCTGTTGCCTTATGAATAGAATTAGAAAGTGTAAGTTGCGATGGACAGAGAATATTGTTGGATTTTTCTGGTTTTGATGCAAGATTGATTTTCTAGGGCCTTGTAAGTTCTTCCCATGACTGCATGAACAAGATCAGAACAAGATGCCATAAGTATAGAGTTAGAAAGTGTAAACTGAGATGAACTGAGAATATTGTTGGATTTTTTTCTGGTTTTGATGCCAGATTGATTTTCCAGAGCCTGGTAAGTTCTTCCCATGACTGCATGAACAAGATCAGTTTTCCCGACTTCCCGTTTTCCCGACTGGTGTTGCTTTTGAGCACATTATAGTGAATGATATGAAGAAATCCAACCTCCGAGTGGGTTGGTGCGTCTCAGAGTGGACGTTTGATCCGGTTGGATCACATGGAAGAAAGTCCAATCTCTGAGTGAGTTGGTGCGTCTCTGAGAAGACGTTTGATCCAGGTGGATCCAATAGAAAGTCCAATCTCTGAGTGGGTTGGTGCGTCTCTGAGAGGACGTTTTATCCCGGTGCATTCCTATAGCATCAAATTTTATCTACGATTGATAGGATCTGTCCATGACTGAATGATAAAGATTAGATGTGATATTGTGTATAGAATAAAAAGTGTAAACGTAGTAGAACTGAGACTATTATTGGATTTTTTATGGTTTATATGCAAGATGATTTTCTAGAGCTTTGTAAGTTCTACCCATGACTGCATGAACAAGATCAGCTGTTGCCATAAGTATAGAGTTAGAAAGTGTAAACTAAGATGAACTGAGAATATTGTTGGATTTTTCTGGTTTTGATGCAAGATTGATTTTCTAGAGCCTTGTAAGTTCTTCCCATGACTGCATGAACAAGATCAGTAGATGCAAGTAGATGCAAGATTGATTTTCTAGAGCCTGGTAAGTTCTACCCTTGACGGCTTGAACAAGATCAGCTGTTGCCTTGTGTATAGTGTGAGAAATGGTAAACTAAGATGATTTGTAAAAATAGTTGTAAAAACGACGCGTGAAAAATGTGTTAAACATTTATAACAACCATTATAAAAGTAATATTGTATATAATCTTGTTTTGTGTTGTTGATTTTTTGGAAGTTTTATTCAAAAATAACATTAAATCGTGATTATCATAATCACGTGATAAAGATAAGTTAGCGTTGTGTAAGGAATAATAACATTTTTTCGAAATATTTTTGAAATTAATCCATATAATCCATAATATAATATAATCCATAAAAAGTCGTCTTTTGGCCAATTGAAAATGCAAAAAGTAAACAACATTATTTTTTGACAAAACGCACAAATTAGCGAACGATCACTGTATGCTGATTATTGGTAAGTATCGTTTCAAATATATTTTTATTTTATGTGATATTAATTATTTTTCTCGTTTCAGTGATGTTCTACTTAAGTTTATCATAAAACTTCTATTTGATTTTTTTTAATTCTTGAGATAATATTATTTTTATGACGATTAAAAATCTTTTTCTTCATGAAACAAATTATACAGAATGCATAGTGTACTCTTGTTAATTGTTTTCATTTTTTCAAAACATTGAGAATAGAGGAGGAGAAGGATGTAGGAAATAGAATAGTTAATTCGATAATAAAATGATTTCATTCAGTGATATTAGAAGAATATTAGTTGGAAAATATAGGGTGTTACATTTCAAATATGTTTGACAATTTATTAGAGTGTCAGCTAAAAACATATAGCCTTGCTAGTTCTCGAACATTCTCTGAGCTTCGAGTTGATGAAATTCGAGAGAGAGCAAAATACGATGGTTGAGCGAAGAACGCAGAGAATGATCCGCCGGCGTACTTCAGCAAGCGTTGGAGGCAAAGTCCTCAGTTTTGTGACTAACGATGATGGAAACAGACGTTAAAGAAAAGTGTTGAAAAAATAAGAAATGACAAAAATTAAAAAAAAATGGCTCTTAAAAATGCTTGTGTTGTTTAATTAATGAAAATGGAAAACCCGACAGGAGGCAACACCATTTCCGCTGAAAAAGCCGAATGTCGAATAAAAAAGAGGAGAAGAGAAAACTTTGGGGAGCCTGAGGGAGAAATCGTGGACTGATCGGGGTGTCGTATCTAGACTGTCATCGACGCAAGACCTACCGACCGAAAGTTAAAAAAAAAAAAGTTCAATTCCCAGTGTGGTGAAACATGTGTGTGCTAGTGAAGGCCCCGAATAGTCCAGGGTCTGATCAGTGGACGGCTTCTAGCCTTTGAAAGGGATAATTTCCATAGGGAAAACCCTTTTGTGAATTGCATGGATCACGAAGCTGGCGAACAAATTCCAGCGATTGCGGAAGCTACTATCCACCGGCGGAACAATACAGCCCTGGCGGTTGCCTATCCGGCGAAGCCGGAAGAATTCCCAAAAACAGGTTAGCCCGTGACCTCGTGTCTAACGCTTCCGCCTGCTGGCGGCGCTTCTCACGGAATTGAAGAAAAACTGTGACTAACCCTCAGCTACCGTCCACGTATCCAATACTAGAGCCTCGCCGGAAAGAGCCTTCAAGATCGAACCAGGTACCGTTCCCGTTAGCACTCTGACGTCACTGTGCCCAACGCCTACGTGTCCAACACCACAGCAGGGAAAACGACGGGACGAAGCCTCGAGCTAGCTAACTAGCCCTCTCGACGTTTCCAGCAATACTACCACGCCGGCTGGCGAACCATTAAGCTACCGTCCACGTGTCCAATACTATCACGTCGCTCGTTGCCTATTCGGCGGAGCCGGGAAAGACCCACCAAGAACGAACACTGTGCTGCCCACTGGCGGCCTCGACAAAGCCAGAGCTAACGTCACCGTGTCCAACGCCTACGTGTGCAACACGGCTTCTCTCCGGCAGAACTCGAAACCCGTTGCCGGTACCGTTGTGTACCCAAGGTATGTCAAACCACATGAGCATGTGGACAATAGGCCACAACTCTCATGAACGGTCGCAACAACTCCTTTCTTCCCACTAACCCTAAAACCCAACAATAGAAAATGGAAAAATAAAATATAGATAAAAATGTATCTTTAAATTCTTAGTTATTTTCAAACGCTATCCCTAAGTGCATGGAATTGCGTCGAACTCTTGTTGTATTGTCCACCTCCCCTCACTATTCCATCGTGTATCCCTTGAGCAGGTAAAGAGGCAACCCTGAGAACCCTAAAGGTAAGCTAGTTTGGGACGTGTGGACGTCCACTGCATATACGGCAGGACGTCACTAGCAGTTACAATTGATATCAATGTTATTTTGCCAATACTTCATCGTAATCGGCTTTGGAACATTTCGTTAATTGACATTTAGTCTAATGACATTCGGTCAAATGACATCTCGTCGAAAGGACGTTTAGTCGAAAAGACATTTGGTGAAATGGAAATGGTTTTCATATTCTTTTCATTGAAACTCTTTCTTTCACTCAATATTTATACAATAATTAGTTCAGAAGCGAAGAGTAGAATTCACTCCGGAATCCGGCTAGGATTCCCTCCGGAATCCGGCTAGGATTCCCTCCGGAATCCGGCTAGGATTCCCTCCGGAATCCGGCTAGGATTCCCTCCGGAATCCGGCTAGGATTCCCTCCGGAATCCGGCTAGGATTCCCTCCGGAATCCGGCTAGGATTCCCTCCGGAATCCGGCTAGGATTCCCTCCGGAATCCGGCTAGGATTCCCTCCGGAATCCGGCTAGGATTCCCTCCGGAATCCGGCTAGGATTCCCTCTGGAATCCGGCTAGGATTCCCTCTGGAATCCGGCTAGGATTCCCTCCGGAATCCGGTTAGGATTCCCTCCGGAATCCGGTTAGGATTCCCTCCGGAATCTGGCTAGGATTTCCTCCGGAATCCGGCTAGGATTCCCTCCGGAATTCGGCTAGGATTCTCTCCGGTATCTGGCTCCATCCGGAATCCGGTCAGGATTCCCTCCGGAATCCGGAATCCTGTCAGGATTCCCTCCGGAATCCGGAATCCTGTTAGGATTCCCTCCGGAATCCGGTCAGGATTCCCTCCGGAATCCGGTCAGGATTCCCTCCGGAATCCGGTCAGGATTCCCTCCGGAATCCGGTCAGGATTCCCTCCGGAATCCGGTCAGGATTCCCTCCGGAATCCAGTCAGGGTTCCCTCCGGAATCCGGTCAGGTTTTTCTCCGGAATCCGGTCAGGATTCCCGCCGGAATCCGGTCAGGATTCCCGCCGGAATCCGGTCAGGATTCCCGCCGGAATCCGGTCAGGATTCCCGCCGGAATCCGGTCAGGATTCCCTCCGGAATCCGGTCAGGATTCCCTCCGGAATCCGGTCAGGATTCCCTCCGGAATCCGGTCAGGATTCCCTCCGGAATCCGGTCAGGATTCCCTCCGGAATCCGGTCAGGATTCCCTCCGGAATCCGGTCAGGATTCCCTCCGGAATCCGGTCAGGATTCCCTCCGGAATCCGGTCAGGATTCCCTCCGGAATCCGGTCAGGATTCCCTCCGGAATCCGGTCAGGATTCCCTCTGGAATCCGGTCAGGATTCCCTCTGGAATCCGGTCAGGATTCCCTCCGGAATCCGGTCAGGATTCCCTCCGGAATCCGGTCAGGATTCCCTCCGGAATCCGGTCAGGATTCCCTCCGGAATCCGGTCAGGATTCCCTCCGGAATCCGGTCAGAATTCCCCTCGGAATCCGGTCAGAATTCCCCCCGGAATCCGGTTAGGATTCCCTCCGGAATCCGGTTAGGATTCCCTCCGGAATCCGGTTAGGATTCCCTCCGGAATCCGGTTAGGATTCCTCCGGATCCAGTCAGGATTCCCTCCGGAATCCAGTCAGGATTCCCTCCGGAATCCGGTCAGGATTCCCTCCGGAATCCGGTCAGGATTCCCTCCGGAATCCGGTCAGGATTCCCTCCGGAATCCGGTCAGGATTCCCTCCGGAATCCGGTCAGGATTCCCTCCGGAATCCGGTCAGGATTCCCTCCGGAATCCGGTCAGGATTCCTCCGGCATCGGTCAGGATTCCTCCGGAATCGGTCAGGATTCCCTCCGGAATCGGTCAGGATTCCTCCGGAATCCGGTCAGGATTCCTCCGGAATCCGGTCAGGATTCCCTCCGGAAGCCGGTCAGGAGTCCCTCCGGAATCCGGTCAGGATTCCCTCCGGAATCCGGTCAGGATTCCCTCCGGAATCGGATCAAGATTCCCTCCGGAGTCCGGTCAAGATTCCCTCCGGAATCCGGTCAGGATTCCCTCCGTAATCCGGTCAGGATTCCTCCGGAATCGGTCAGGATTCCTCCGGAATCCGGTCAGGATTCCTCCGGAATCCGGTCAGGATTCCTCCGGAATCCGGTCAGGATTCCTCCGGAATCGGTCAGGATTCCTCCGGAATCCGGTCAGGATTCCTCCGGAATCCGGTCAGGATTCCTCCGGAATCCGGCCAGGATTCCTCCGGAATCTGGTCAGGATTCCTCCGGAATCCGGTCAGGATTCCCTCCGGAATCGGTCAGGATTCCTCCGGAATCCAGTCAGGATTCCTCCGGAATCCAGTCAGGATTCCCTCCGGAATCCAGTCAGGATTCCTCCGGAATCAGTCAGGATTCCTCCGGAATCCGGTCAGGATTCCTCCGGAATCCGGTCAGGATTCCTCCGGAATCCGGTCAGGATTTCTCCCGGAATCCGGTTAGGATGTCCTCCGGAATCCAGTCAGGATTCCCTCCGGAATCCGGTCAGGATTCCCTCCGGAATCCGGTCAGGATTCCCTCCGGAATCCGGTCAGGATTCCCTCCGGAATCCGGTCAGGATTCCCTCCGGAATCCGGTCAGGATTCCCTCCGGAATCCGGTCAGGATTCCCTCCGGAATCCAGTCAGGATTCCCTCCGGAATCCAGTCAGGATTCCCTCCGGAATCCGGTCAGGATTCCCTCCGGAATCCGGTCAGGATTCCCTCCGGAATCCGGTCAGGATTCCCTCCGGAATCCGGTCAGGATTCCCTCCGGAATCCGGTCAGGATTCTCTCCGGAATCCGGTCAGGATTCCCTCCGGAATCCGGTCAGGATTCCCTCCGGAATCCGGTCAGGATTCCCTCCGGAATCCGGTCAGGATTCCCTCCGGAATCCGGTCAGGATTCCCTCCGGAATCCGGTCAGGATTCCCTCCGGAATCCGGTCAGGATTCCCTCCGGAATCCGGTCAGGATTCCCTCCGGAATCCGGTCAGGATTCCCTCCGGAATCCGGTCAGGATTCCCTCCGGAATCCGGTCAGGATTCCCTCCGGAATCCGGTCAGGATTCCCTCCGAAATCCGGTCAGGATTCCCTCCGGAATCCGGTCAGGATTCCCTCCGGAATCCGGTCAGGTTTTTCTCCGGAATCCGGTCAGGATTCCCGCCGGAATCCGGTCAGGATTCCCTCCGGAATCCGGTCAGGATTCCCTCCGGAATCCGGTCAGGATTCCCTCCGGAATCCGGTCAGGATTCCCTCCGGAATCGGTCAGGATTCCTCCGGAATCCGGTCAGGATTCCTCCGGAATCCGGTCAGGATTCCTCCGGAATCCGGTCAGGATTTCCCTCCGGAATCCGGTCAGGATTCCCCTCCGGAATCAGGTCAGGATTCCCCTCCGGAATCCGGTCAGGATTCCTTCCGGAATCCGGTCAGGATTCCCTTCGGAATCCGGTCAGGATTCCCTCCGGAATCCGGTCAGGATTCCCTCCGGAATCCGGTCAGGATTCCGTCCGGAATCCGGTCAGGATTACCTCCGGAATCCGGTCAGGATTACCTCCGGAATCCGGTCAGGATTCCCTCCGGAATCCGGTCAGGATTCCCTCCGGAATCCGGTCAGGATTCCCTCCGTTTATGAACTTTTCATCCCTTCCGATTTTTTGAAACCTGCGACTTTTTGTCCTTTGGCCTTTTGTCCCTTTCGAAAATAGGTCGTGAAGATAAAACGTCGAAAGAGGCAGTAGGTCAGAAGGACAGAAAGTCGAAAATGACAAAAGGACAAAAGGGGATATGGTAAAAACGAAGAAAGATTTAAGAAGGAAGAAAGAAAAAGGAAAAAGAGGAAAAAAAGAAGGAAGAGAAATAAAAGGAAAATGGATGGAAGGGCCACAGTTTCAACAACGTAGAATGTCTTTATAGCAGAAATGATGTATCTAAGGACAAGAAAACTAAAACATAAGAGACCTTTTTGAATGGTTTACGTATTCGACCTACAGACTATTCATGAGGGTGATTGCCTAATCTCTAATAGATCTCTAAGGTTGAGTTATAAAATGTGATTTTTTTTATAAATAACCCATTTCCGACCCACTTTGACTACTGCATGGTGCTCGTTGCGCCGCGTTGTAGTTGTGTAATTAATGCAGCTATTGTGGCAGCGTTGTTAGTAGGATATTATCAGCCCTGAAGAACTTACCAGATTGTCAATGGATGAGAAAAAAACGAACTGGATTGTTTCAGATACTGACCTGTAAATAAATGAAACATAAATGATCAAAATTAGTATGTCGGTAATTCTAAGTATGTATAATCGGATAATTCAGACGGCTGTTGAACATGCTTAAAGTAGCAATATACTACCATTGCTTGACTGAACATATGTTATGTTATGTCTTTAAGCCCAAGTCCCGTTCGTAATTAATTATCGTGAACCCAAGCCCATGTCCTCTTCGTACTAACTTCAAAATAAAAAAAAATCGATCTTAATATCACAATGAATTAAAAAAAAACTCGTATAATTATTAATATATGCAACATTATATTAAAAAATCCCAAAAATTTCGATAAATTTAAAAATTATGAAGCGCTATTTCACGAATCTCAAACTATTCAAGCTTCACTTCCCATCCTTTTTTCTCGCTTGCACCATACTGAAATTATTTGCACTCGAAGATCAGAGACCATATCTAATTATGTGTCATACCCCAACTTCCCACGGGAGCAAAACAGGAGGTATGTCGAAGTTTTGCGAAAAGTTCATTCGATTATCCGCCCAATTTTCCCCAGATTTTGTTTAACATTTCCGCTCCTACTGCTGCGGAAAACTTATACTCGATAGTTAGCGGCGGTGGCCAAAAGTTTCGTTCCCGCCCGACAAAGAATGGGGTAATTTTGCCGAAGTTTCCGGTCAAAGCAATCCGTTCCGGCGCTCATCCAGCTTCGGCGGCGATTATCATCATTTTCGAGTAGATTTAAGAAACCGTCGCACAACTTCGTGAAATCTACCGAAAAATTTTCCACATTATCGGTCTACCGCGAGGCTAATGACAACCCGTCCATGAAATATGGACAGGGACAGGTATTACCACTCTCGGCACAGTAGCGCACGCAGGACACAAAAAAAAAGAAAAACAGCATTAACTCTCCGGTGAAATCGGATTAGTTCCAATCTACAAGGGGGATTAAAAATTCAAAATACTCCTCGGGCATCACTCTCTTGCCCAAATTCCAAACTTCGGGAGAATAGGATGGTGACAGAGAATGGTTCTTCTGGGCGAAGGACTGAAAAATATACGTAGCATAGGTTAGTAGTCATTTTGAGTAGAAACGTGGGTCAAGTTCCAAAAGAAACTGTCACTGAGAACATGTGTGCTAAAACATGCAACCTACTTACTGGCGATTATTGTTGAAACATTCAACGATCCAATTCATCGATTCATCAATATATTATGCATTTCTGTTTAATTTTTGTTTCCATCTCTCATATTAAATAAAAGTTATCAATATTTATTTCGTACTTTATTTTGAAGCATTTCCTTCGGTACTCCTGGCAAACGCAAAAACGAACGCGACTTGCTCGTTTAGTTTACAAGTACCTACCCTCCCCAGCCACAACCCCTGGGCTGTGTGACGATTCTTTTCCCGAATATATTTTTTTCCACTCAGCATGCACGAGCTTTGCCACACTCGCAGCAGCGTCGATGGTGGACACGGAAAAGCGAAGGTAAGCCTGCGAATAAATTGTAATTACGTTGGAAATTATATTTTTTTGAGCACCGAGCCCAAAATCCAATTGTTCTTGTTGTTTTCGCGATGGTCGCTGGTGCCGTTCCGGGCACGAAATGGGCGTGGAAGTTTGGGGGGAGGAGGCGAGTGACATAATGAGAAAATGCCGTTGATAAGGCAGCGTTTCCCTGTCAGAACAGGTGGGCTACCACCAAGAGAACGCTGGAAACGGAACCATTTTGTAGGTGCGCTGCT
This sequence comes from Armigeres subalbatus, assembly GCF_024139115.2. Lineage (NCBI taxonomy): Eukaryota > Metazoa > Arthropoda > Insecta > Diptera > Culicidae > Armigeres > Armigeres subalbatus. Next base: position 223,795,862 of record NC_085139.1, read on the forward strand.
GGAGTGAAGATGTGAGAATGATGAGCCGAGAAATTAATGACGTCATTAAAGTTGATGCCCGAGGGACGTAAAGGATGCTGCTCCAAGAGGTGAATTTCGCTCATCGTATACGAGATACAATACTTTTGTGACTTTGAAAACAAATTTAAGCTGTGTTCACAAGCATTAGCTTGAAAAGATTTTTGTTTTTCATAATCAGAACAGTCTCCAGTAGCCTTGCGAACAAAGGCGTAGGATTGCCAATCCGGAGATGGCGAGTTCGATTCTCGGTCCGGTCTAGGATGCTTTCGGGTTGGAAACTTTCTCGACACCCTGGGCATAATGTATGCATTGTGCGTGCCACACAAGATACATACTCATGCAATAGCGGACATAGAAAAGCTTTCAAATAATAACTGAGGAAATGCTAATAGAACAGTTGAAGAGCAGATCAAGTTCCAGTTGGAATGTAGAGCCATTGAAAAAGAAGAAGAATCAGAACTTTGTTTTAGGGAAATTTTTAACTCGGCTTTTATTTAAATTTTCATTCATAGAGCCGGGTACCTATTTTCTCGTGAATGGAATTCTAAAGAAATTCTACAAATAATTCTCAAAAATCTTTGAAAGCTGTTTCTAAGAGTACGGAGCAGGATTATCACAAAACAGTAAGTCGGAAACTTTTTTGAGAAATTTCACATAATCCATAGCAGGATTCTCACAGAATCCTGATAAGGAAATTCACAGAACCCTAAACAGAATCTCGAGCAGAAATTACATCATAACCTCGGTGGATTTTTCACAGAACCGTGAGCAGCATTCTCACGAAACGTTGAGCAGAATTCTCAAAGAAAGCTGAGTAAGATACTGAAACCTGAGCAGGATATTCAAAAAATTATTTGCCGGATTCTTATACAATCCTTGGAAGGATTCTCACAGAATCCTTGGAAGGATTCTCACAGAATCCTTGGAAGGATTCTCACAGAATCCTTGGAAGGATTCTCACAGAATCCTTGGAAGGATTCTCACAGAATCCTTGGAAGGATTCTCACAGAATCCTTGGAAGGATTCTCACAGAATCCTTGGAAGGATTCTCACAGAATCCTTGAAAGGATTCTCACCGAATCCTTGGAAGGATTCTCACCGAATCCTTGGAAGGATTCTCACCGAATCCTTGGAAGGATTCTCACCGAATCCTTGGAAGGATTCTCACCGAATCCTTGGAAGGATTCTCACCGAATCCTTGGAAGGATTCTCACCGAATCCTTGGAAGGATTCTCACCGAATCCTTGGAAGGATTCTCACCGAATCCTTGGAAGGATTCTCACCGAATCCTTGGAAGGATTCTCACCGAATCCTTGGAAGGATTCTCACCGAATCCTTGGAAGGATTCTCACCGAATCCTTGGAAGGATTCTCACCGAATCCTTGGAAGGATTCTCACCGAATCCTTGGAAGGATTCTCACCGAATCCTTGGAAGGATTCTCACCGAATCCTTGGAAGGATTCTCACCGAATCCTTGGAAGGATTCTCACCGAATCCTTGGAAGGATTCTCACCGAATCCTTGGAAGGATTCTCACCGAATCCTTGGAAGGATTCTCACCGAATCCTTGGAAGGATTCTCACCGAATCCTTGGAAGGATTCTCACCGAATCCTTGGAAGGATTCTCACCGAATCCTTGGAAGGATTCTCACCGAATCCTTGGAAGGATTCTCACCGAATCCTTGGAAGGATTCTCACCGAATCCTTGGAAGGATTCTCACCGAATCCTTGGAAGGATTCTCACCGAATCCTTGGAAGGATTCTCACAGAATCCTTGGAAGGATTCTCACAGAATCCTTGGAAGGATTCTCACAGAATCCTTGAAAGGATTCTCACAGAATCCTTGAAAGGATTCTCACAGAATCCTTGGAAGGATTCTCACAGAATCCTTGGAAGGATTCTCACAGAATCCTTGGAAGGATTCTCACAGAATCCTTGGAAGGATTCTCACAGAATCCTTGGAAGGATTCTCACAGAATCCTTGGAAGGATTCTCACAGAATCCTTGGAAGGATTCTCACAGAATCCTTGGAAGGATTCTCACAGAATCCTTGGAAGGATTCTCACAGAATCCTTGGAAGGATTCTCACAGAATCCTTGGAAGGATTCTCACAGAATCCTTGGAAGGATTCTCACAGAATCCTTGGAAGGATTCTCACAGAATCCTTGGAAGGATTCTCACAGAATCCTTGGAAGGATTCTCACAGAATCCTTGGAAGGATTCTCACAGAATCCTTGGAAGGATTCTCACAGAATCCTTGGAAGGATTCTCACAGAATCCTTGGAAGGATTCTCACAGAATCCTTGGAAGGATTCTCACAGAATCCTTGGAAGGATTCTCACAGAATCCTTGGAAGGATTCTCACAGAATCCTTGGAAGGATTCTCACAGAATCCTTGGAAGGATTCTCACAGAATCCTTGGAAGGATTCTCACAGAATCCTTGGAAGGATTCTCACAGAGTCATGGAAGGATTCTCTACAGAATCCTTGGAAGGATTCTCACAGAATCCTTGGAAGGATTCTCACAGAATCCTTGGAAGGATTCTCACAGAATCCTTGGAAGGATTCTCACAGAATCCTTGGAAGGATTCTCACAGAATCCTTGGAAGGATTCTCACAGAATCCTTGGAAGGATTCTCACAGAATCCTTGGAAGGATTCTCACAGAATCCTTGGAAGGATTCTCACAGAATCCTTGGAAGGATTCTCACAGAATCCTTGGAAGGATTCTCACAGAATCCTTGGAAGGATTCTCACAGAATCCTTGGAAGGATTCTCACAGAATCCTTGGAAGGATTCTCACAGAATCCTTGGAAGGATTCTCACAGAATCCTTGGAAGGATTCTCACAGAATCCTTGGAAGGATTCTCACAGAATCCTTGGAAGGATTCTCACAGAATCCTTGGAAGGATTCTCACAGAATCCTTGGAAGGATTCTCACAGAATCCTTGGAAGGATTCTCACAGAATCCTTGGAAGGATTCTCACAGAATCCTTGGAAGGATTCTCACAGAATCCTTGGAAGGATTCTCACAGAATCATTGGAAGGATTCTCACAGAATCCTTGGAAGGATTCTCACAGAATCCTTGGAAGGATTCTCACAGAATCCTGGGACGGATTCTCACAGAATTCTAGGAAGGATTCTCACAGAATCCTTGGAAGGATTACCACAGAATCCTTGGAAGGATTCTCACAGAATCCTTGGAAGGATTCTCACAGAATCCTTGGAAGGATTCTCACAGAATCCTTGGAAGGATTCTCACAGAATCGTTGAGAAGGATTCTCACAGAAAGCTGTGTAAGGATTCTCAAAGAATCCTTGTAAGGATTCTCAAAGAATCCTTGTAAGGATTCTCACAGAATCCTTGTAAGGATTCTCACAGAATCCTTGTAAGGATTCTCACAGAATCCTTGTAAGGATTCTCACAGAATCCTTGTAAGGATTCTCACAGAATCCTTGGAAGGATTCTCACAGAATCCTTGGAAGGATTCTCACAGAATCCTTGGAAGGATTCTCACAGAATCCTTGGAAGGATTCTCACAGAATCCTTGGAAGGATTCTCACAGAATCCTTGGAAGGATTCTCACAGAATCCTTGGAAGGATTCTCACAGAATCCTTGGAAGGATTCTCACAGAATCCTTGGAAGGATTCTCACAGAATCCTTGGAAGGATTCTCACAGAATCCTTGGAAGGATTCTCACAGAATCCTTGGAAGGATTCTCACAGAATCCTTGGAAGGATTCTCACAGAATCCTTGGAAGGATTCTCACAGAATCCTTGGAAGGATTCTCACAGAATCCTTGGAAGGATTCTCACAGAATCCTTGGAAGGATTCTCACAGAATCCTGATAAGGATTCTCAGAATCCTTGGAAGGATTCTCACAGAATCCTTGGAAGGATTCTCACAGAATCCTTGGAAGGATTCTCACAGAATCCTTGGAAGGATTCTCACAGAATCCTTGGAAGGATTCTCACAGAATCCTTGGAAGGATTCTCACAGAATCCTTGGAAGGATTCTCACAGAATCCTTGGAAGGATTCTCACAGAATCCTTGGAAGGATTCTCACAGAATCCTTGGAAGGATTCTCACAGAATCCTTGGAAGGATTCTCACAGAATCCTTGGAAGGATTCTCACAGAATCCTTGGAAGGATTCTCACAGAATCCTTGGAAGGATTCTCACAGAATCCTTGGAAGGATTCTCACAGAATCCTTGGAAGGATTCTCACAGAATCCTTGGAAGGATTCTCACAGAATCCTTGGAAGGATTCTCACAGAATCCTTGGAAGGATTCTCACAGAATCCTTGGAAGGATTCTCACAGAATCCTTGGAAGGATTCTCACAGAATCCTTGGAAGGATTCTCACAGAATCCTTGGAAGGATTCTCACAGAATCCTTGGAAGGATTCTCACAGAATCCTTGGAAGGATTCTCACAGAATCCTTGGAAGGATTCTCACAGAATCCTTGGAAGGATTCTCACAGAATCCTTGGAAGGATTCTCACAGAATTCTCACAGAATCCTTGGAAGGATTCTCACAGAATCCTTGGAAGGATTCTCACAGAATCCTTGGAAGGATTCTCACAGAATCCTTGGAAGGATTCTCACAGAATCCTTGGAAGGATTCTCACAGAATCCTTGGAAGGATTCTCACAGAATCCTTGGAAGGATTCTCACAGAATCCTTGGAAGGATTCTCACAGAATCCTTGGAAGGATTCTCACAGAATCCTTGGAAGGATTCTCACAGAATCCTTGGAAGGATTCTCACAGAATCCTTGGAAGGATTCTCACAGAATCCTTGGAAGGATTCTCACAGAATCCTTGGAAGGATTCTCACAGAATCCTTGGAAGGATTCTCACAGAATCCTTGGAAGGATTCTCACAGAATCCTTGGAAGGATTCTCACAGAATCCTTGGAAGGATTCTCACAGAATCCTTGGAAGGATTCTCACAGAATCCTTGGAAGGATTCTCACAGAATCCTTGGAAGGATTCTCACAGAATCTTGGAAGGATTCTCACAGAATCCTTGGAAGGATTCTCACAGAATCATGGAAGGATTCTCACAGAATCCTTGGAAGGATTCTCACAGAATCCTTGGAAGGATTCTCACAGAATCCTTGGAAGGATTCTCACAGAATCCTTGGAAGGATTCTCACAGAATCCTTGGAAGGATTCTCACAGAATCCTTGGAAGGATTCTCACAGAATCCTTGGAAGGATTCTCCTTGGAAGGATTCTCACAGAATCCTTGGAAGGATTCTCACAGAATCCTTGGAAGGATTCTCACAGAATTCTCACAGAATCCTTGGAAGGATTCTCACAGAATCCTTGGAAGGATTCTCACAGAATCCTTGGAAGGATTCTCACAGAATCCTTGGAAGGATTCTCACAGAATCCTTGGAAGGATTCTCACAGAATCCTTGGAAGGATTCTCACAGAATCCTTGGAAGGATTCTCACAGAATCCTTGGAAGGATTCTCACAGAATCCTTGGAAGGATTCTCACAGAATCCTTGGAAGGATTCTCACAGAATCCTTGGAAGGATTCTCACAGAATCCTTGGAAGGATTCTCACAGAATCCTTGGAAGGATTCTCACAGAATCCTTGGAAGGATTCTCACAGAATCCTTGGAAGGATTCTCACAGAATCCTTGGAAGGATTCTCACAGAATCCTTGGAAGGATTCTCACAGAATCCTTGGAAGGATTCTCACAGAATCCTTGGAAGGATTCTCACAGAATCCTTGGAAGGATTCTCACAGAATCCTTGGAAGGATTCTCACAGAATCCTTGGAAGGATTCTCACAGAATCCTTGGAAGGATTCTCACAGAATCCTTGGAAGGATTCTCACAGAATCCTTGGAAGGATTCTCACAGAATCCTTGGAAGGATTCTCACAGAATCCTTGGAAGGATTCTCACAGAATCTTCGGAAGGATTCTCACAGAATCCTTGGAAGGATTCTCACAGAATCCTTGGAAGGATTCTCACAGAATCCTTGGAAGGATTCTCACAGAATCCTTGGAAGGATTCTCACAGAATCCTTGGAAGGATTCTCACAGAATCCTTGGAAGGATTCTCACAGAATCCTTGGAAGGATTCTCACAGAATCCTTGGAAGGATTCTCACAGAATCCTTGGAAGGATTCTCACAGAATCCTTGGAAGGATTCTCACAGAATCCTTGGAAGGATTCTCACAGAATCCTTGGAAGGATTCTCACAGAATCCTTGGAAGGATTCTCACGGAATCCTTGGAAGGATTCTCACGGAATCCTTGGAAGGATTCTCACGGAATCCTTGGAAGGATTCTCACGGAATCCTTGGAAGGATTCTCACGGAATCCTTGGAAGGATTCTCACAGAATCCTTGGAAGGATTCTCACAGAATCCTTGGAAGGATTCTCACAGAATCCTTGGAAGGATTCTCACAGAATCCTTGGAAGGATTCTCACAGAATCCTTGGAAGGATTCTCACAGAATCCTTGGAAGGATTCTCACAGAATTCTCACAGAATCCTTGGAAGGATTCTCACAGAATCCTTGGAAGGATTCTCACAGAATCCTTGGAAGGATTCTCACAGAATCCTTGGAAGGATTCTCACAGAATCCTTGGAAGGATTCTCACAGAATCCTTGGAAGGATTCTCACAGAATCCTTGGAAGGATTCTCACAGAATCCTTGGAAGGATTCTCACAGAATCCTTGGAAGGATTCTCACAGAATCCTTGGAAGGATTCTCACAGAATCCTTGGAAGGATTCTCACAGAATCCTTGGAAGGATTCTCACAGAATCCTTGGAAGGATTCTCACAGAATCCTTGGAAGGATTCTCACAGAATCCTTGGAAGGATTCTCACAGAATCCTTGGAAGGATTCTCACAGAATCCTTGGAAGGATTCTCACAGAATCCTTGGAAGGATTCTCACAGAATCCTTGGAAGGATTCTCACAGAATCCTTGGAAGGATTCTCACAGAATCCTTGGAAGGATTCTCACAGAATCCTTGGAAGGATTCTCACAGAATCCTGGGAAGGATTCTCACAGAATCCTGGGAAGGATTCTCACAGAATCCTTGGAAGGATTCTCACAGAATCCTTGGAAGGATTCTCACAGAATCCTTGGAAGGATTCTCACAGAATCCTTGGAAGGATTCTCACAGAATCCTTGGAAGGATTCTCACAGAATCCTTGGAAGGATTCTCACAGAATCCTTGGAAGGATTCTCACAGAATCCTTGGAAGGATTCTCACAGAATCCTTGGAAGGATTCTCACAGAATCCTTGGAAGGATTCTCACAGAATCCTTGGAAGGATTCTCACAGAATCCTTGGAAGGATTCTCACAGAATCCTTGGAAGGATTCTCACAGAATCCTTGGAAGGATTCTCACAGAATCCTTGGAAGGATTCTCACAGAATCCTTGGAAGGATTCTCACAGAATCCTTGGAAGGATTCTCACAGAATCCTTGGAAGGATTCTCACAGAATCCTTGGAAGGATTCTCACAGAATCCTTGGAAGGATTCTCACAGAATCCTTGGAAGGATTCTCACAGAATCCTTGGAAGGATTCTCACAGAATCCTTGGAAGGATTCTCACAGAATCATGGAAGGATTCTCACAGAATCCTTGGAAGGATTCTCACAGAATCCTTGGAAGGATTCTCACAGAATCCTTGGAAGGATTCTCACAGAATCCTTGGAAGGATTCTCACAGAATCCTTGGAAGGATTCTCACAGAATCCTTGGAAGGATTCTCACAGAATCCTTGGAAGGATTCTCACAGAATCCTTGGAAGGATTCTCACAGAATCCTTGGAAGGATTCTCACAGAATCCTTGGAAGGATTCTCACAGAATCCTTGGAAGGATTCTCACAGAATCCTTGGAAGGATTCTCACAGAATCCTTGGAAGGATTCTCACAGAATCCTTGGAAGGATTCTCACAGAATCCTTGGAAGGATTCTCACAGAATCCTTGGAAGGATTCTCACAGAATCCTTGGAAGGATTCTCACAGAATCCTTGGAAGGATTCTCACAGAATCCTTGGAAGGATTCTCACAGAATCCTTGGAAGGATTCTCACAGAATCCTTGGAAGGATTCTCACAGAATCCTTGGAAGGATTCTCACAGAATCCTTGGAAGGATTCTCACAGAATCCTTGAAGGATTCTCACAGAATCCTTGGAAGGATTCTCACAGAATCCTTGGAAGGATTCTCACAGAATCCTTGGAAGGATTCTCACAGAATCCTTGGAAGGATTCTCACAGAATCCTTGGAAGGATTCTCACAGAATCCTTGGAAGGATTCTCACAGAATCCTTGGAAGGATTCTCACAGAATCCTTGGAAGGATTCTCACAGAATCCTTGGAAGGATTCTCACAGAATCCTTGGAAGGATTCTCACAGAATCCTTGGAAGGATTCTCACAGAATCCTTGGAAGGATTCTCACAGAATCCTTGGAAGGATTCTCACAGAATCCTTGGAAGGATTCTCACAGAATCCTTGGAAGGATTCTCACAGAATCCTTGGAAGGATTCTCACAGAATCCTTGGAAGGATTCTCACAGAATCCTTGGAAGGATTCTCACGGAATCCTTGGAAGGATTCTCACGGAATCCTTGGAAGGATTCTCACGGAATCCTTGGAAGGATTCTCACGGAATCCTTGGAAGGATTCTCACGGAATCCTTGGAAGGATTCTCACAGAATCCTTGGAAGGATTCTCACAGAATCCTTGGAAGGATTCTCACAGAATCCTTGGAAGGATTCTCACAGAATCCTTGGAAGGATTCTCACAGAATCCTTGGAAGGATTCTCACAGAATCCTTGGAAGGATTCTCACAGAATCCTTGGAAGGATTCTCACAGAATCCTTGGAAGGATTCTCACAGAATCCTTGGAAGGATTCTCACAGAATCCTTGGAAGGATTCTCACAGAATCCTTGGAAGGATTCTCACAGAATCCTTGGAAGGATTCTCACAGAATCCTTGGAAGGATTCTCACAGAATCCTTGGAAGGATTCTCACAGAATCCTTGGAAGGATTCTCACAGAATCCTTGGAAGGATTCTCACAGAATCCTTGGAAGGATTCTCACAGAATCCTTGGAAGGATTCTCACAGAATCCTTGGAAGGATTCTCACAGAATCCTTGGAAGGATTCTCACAGAATCCCTGGAAGGATTCTCACAGAATCCTTGGAAGGATTCTCACAGAATCCTTGGAAGGATTCTCACAGAATCCTTGGAAGGATTCTCACAGAATCCTTGGAAGGATTCTCACAGAATCCTTGGAAGGATTCTCACAGAATGGAAGGATTCTCACAGAATCCTTGGAAGGATTCTCACAGAATCCTTGGAAGGATTCTCACAGAATCCTTGGAAGGATTCTCACAGAATCCTTGGAAGGATTCTCACAGAATCCTTGGAAGGATTCTCACAGAATCCTTGGAAGGATTCTCACAGAATCCTTGGAAGGATTCTCACAGAATCCTTGGAAGGATTCTCACAGAATCCTTGGAAGGATTCTCACAGAATCCTTGGAAGGATTCTCACAGAATCCTTGGAAGGATTCTCACAGAATCCTTGGAAGGATTCTCACAGAATCCTTGGAAGGATTCTCACAGAATCCTTGGAAGGATTCTCACAGAATCCTTGGAAGGATTCTCACAGAATCCTTGGAAGGATTCTCACAGAATCCTTGGAAGGATTCTCACAGAATCCTTGGAAGGATTCTCACAGAATCCTTGGAAGGATTCTCACAGAATCCTTGGAAGGATTCTCACAGAATCCTTGGAAGGATTCTCTGCAGAATCCTTGGAAGGATTCTCACAGAATCCTTGGAAGGACTTCTCACAGAATCGGATTCTCACAGAATGGATTCTCACAGAATCCTTGGAAGGATTCTCACAGAATCCTGGAAGGATTCTCACAGAATTTCTCTGGAAGGATTCTCACAGAATCTTGGAAGGATTCTCACAGAATCCTTGGAAGGATTCTCACAGAATCCTTGGAAGGATTCTCACAGAATCTTCTCACAGAATCCTTGGAAGGATTCTCTGGAAGGATTCTCACAGAATCCTTGGAAGGATTCTCACAGAATCCTTGGAAGGATTCTCACAGAATCCTTGGAAGGATTCTCACAGAATCCTTGGAAGGATTCTCACAGAATCCTTGGAAGGATTCTCACAGAATCCTTGGAAGGATTCTCACAGAATCCTTGGAAGGATTCTCACAGAATCCTTGGAAGGATTCTCACAGAATCCTTGGAAGGATTCTCACAGAATCCTTGGAAGGATTCTCACAGAATCCTTGGAAGGATTCTCACAGAATCCTTGGAAGGATTCTCACAGAATCCTTGGAAGGATTCTCACAGAATCCTTGGAAGGATTACCACAGAATCCTTGGAAGGATTCATCGTGAATCGTAGTCATGATTCTCAAAGTATTTCTGTAAGGAATCTCAAAGAATCCTTGTAAAGATTTTCAAAGAAGCCTTGTAAGGATTTGCAAAGAATCCTTGTAAGGATTCTCAAAGAATCCTTGTAAGGATTCTCAAAGAATCCTTGTAAGGATTCTCAAAGAATCCTTTAAAGGATTCTCAAAGAATCCTTTTAAGGATTCTCAAAGAATCCTTTTAAGGATTCTCAAAGAATCCTTGTAAGGGTTCTCAAAGAGTTCTTGTAAGGGTTCTCATAGAATTCTTTTAAGGATTCTCAAAGGATCCTTGTAAGGATTCTCAAAGAGTTCTTGTAAGGGTTCTCAAAGAATTCTTTTAAGGATTCTCAAAGGATCCTTGTAAGGATTCTCAAAGGATCCTTGTAAAGATTCTCAAAGGATCCTTGTAAGGATTCTCAAAGAATCTTTGTAAATGAATTACTCTGAGTAAATTAATGAGCTATTGAATTGGAATGTCTCTACCTGTCATTAGACGAGTTTAATACTATTCCACTTGATTCCACCACGTTGTAATCTTTACATATACGTGTTTCGACCTCAACTGTACTGCCCATGATCGCATATTTGTAATATTTGCATTTTTGTTCATTTTGCAAAAAAAAACCTATGAATCGTTCAGAAAGCTCAACTTACTGCATATAATCCCACAACAGTAAAACAGGTTTTACTATCTTGCTTATCTGTGGTAAGCTGGAAATGATTGAGTTTGTGGGAAAGATTGATAAACGATTTACAAAATCAACCAAAATACAAATGTTACAAATATGCGATCATGGGCAGTGTAAGGCTGTCTTCAGTTGCTCGTACTTGAGTCGTCTTGTCGAGTGCACTTAGCACAGAATAAAACTAATACACGGATCCGCGTCCGATCGTAACACGAATCACGTTCAATCGCGAATTCCGCATTTGCTCAACCGGAGCCATACAGATATCTTTTCGTTTTCGCAACGAATTAAACACGCACTGTACTTGCTCGAATGGCTGCTGCAAACTTGACAGGTGATTAACTCTGATTATGCGGAGAAACTTCTATTATAAGAGAAGTATCTCACAGAACCCAGTAAACAAATTCTGCTAAAATGAGAATTTTGTTTCTCACTTTAAAATGTTTATTTACAATAATTCCTCATCTAACAACTACCAGCAGCTATAAATCCGCCGAAAACGGCTGTTGGACCATTAATTTCCTCCAACACTTTCAACGTGAAAAGAGGCTTGATTTCAATGCCACCGAGAGAAAAACTCACTTAACAAAACGCTTTCCGGGAAGGGATGGGGCCGGAGGAGCAACCCAGTCAATGTGTGAATAAAACGGGAGAAATTAATGACCATTTGTGTTTCGAGAATCTCATATCCGGGAACCAGCAACGGCCCACCAACGAAAAGAACAATCGGAGTTTCATTTGCATGTACCTTGGCTTGGTTCAGTTTTATTGCCATTCCGGTGTTTCCGCTTTCGGTTTCGAACGGTCCCTGTGCAATGGCCAAAAGGCGGATAGGGCTGCCGTTTATTGTTGAGAATCTGGAGTCTGGTTTGGATGGAAAATGATGAAAAGTATGGTAGCACAAGCCAGGAAAAAATCCGTTCCGATTTAGCCCCTAGGGCCATGGGTGTTGTTGAGGAGTGTTTGTTTTTTTTTGTAGAGAAACAAAGACGAACAATTAAGCGAGAGATAGGTCAGATTTGGAAATTGGCACGTGGCTTCGTACTGAATAAATGATGAATGGCACGAGGGAATACTTCAATTTCCAACATGGCAAGGTTTGTTTTTATTTTCAGATTCGGCTGTTCTGAATCCTGAAAAAAAACACTGATCTTCCATATTTTCGATTCTTGTGCTGTTCTTGGTTCTCTAAATTGTGGTAAGGCATTTTAGGACATTGTTTGAGTCCTTAATTTGAGTTTTGATGTGTACAGAAAAGAATAAAAACACAAGAGGCATTCCACGGGGGCATGTCAGTCGATCCTGAGCGACCATTTCGAAAATATTTGAAACTCTGCACAGTTTTTCAATTTCATCTAAATCGTCATTTTTCGATATCAAATCTTCATATTGAGTCACGACTAACTTTTCAAAAGGGTGTTTGTGAAAATGGTTCAAAAATATTTAAAAAGCTGCACAGCAAAAACGGAATGTTCGATTGTTATGATTTTTTCAGCAAAGTTAGACAACTAAATGGTGATTCTTAAGAAAATGTGCAAAGTAAAAAAATTTTTTTTGCCTTTAAAAATATCATTTTGTCACAAAAACTCAAATATCTCAAAACCCTATCTTTTTCGAACGTATTTTTTAGGAAATCGGTCCATTATATTAGTTATCTACCATAAAAATTTGGTGATGGTAAACTAATAAACAAAAAGTTATGACATTTCAAACATTTCACAATTTTCACATTTAGTAAAAAATTTTTTTTCTGTGTAAGTTATTTCGAGAATTGCAGTTTGATGCAGATTTTATTATTAAGGGACGTGATTTAAACAAGTTGTTTTCATGATATTTTGATTTAATTATTCATAGCATCTATAAGAAACTTAGACACGATCCAGTGTTGTGATCAAAAGTATTGATAGTGTCATAATTTTCATTGCACGTGACTGGCGAAAAATTCTTTTAATAGTGTTGAAACCTGTTGATAATAACGTTGATAGAAACATATCAGAAATGTTATTTTTAAGACAAAAGCTGCAAAATCAAAGATTTATATACACGTGTACGTCTATAGTTTACCTGCAAAAAATATACCTCTTAGAGAATAGACTTTATGATCGGGAGGAAACGGCTATCTTCAACAACAACAAATGCATGATAGGTACATACCATGACAATGCTCACGAAAAAGCAAAAAAAATACTACTACTAAGGTTGTTAAAGATCTTATAGTAATTTTTTTCTTCAGTCAAGCAAATGACACCAAACTAGTCAGTAAAAACTTAAAAGTGATTTTGTTTATTGAAATATTACGAACAACATGAGTAGCCGCTTTCTCAACTGTTGTAGGCCGTTTGATGGAAAAAAGTGTTCAAAAGAGTTACGAAATCTCACCGAAAGCACCATAGATAAACTGAAAGCGACTGTTATGCTCCAATGTCCACATTGAATACAAATTTACGCATTTGCACGTTCTGCCGTCTAAACGTTGACAAAAGAGCAATCTGTATATCATCGGTTGAGCAGAGCGCAGGAAGTTCGAAAACGACAGCAACTGAGGAATTGCCAGATGTATCGACAACAACTGAGGAATTACCAGAAGTATTAAGTGCTGAGAGCCTTGCCACCGTACCATCAGCGAAATCTGTTTCAACAAATCAATCGGAAGATGAGTGTATCCAAAAGGTCAACATCGAACGCTTTAACGAGGGCATAGCTGGGATAAAAGTGACCTGATTAAATGGAGTAAGATGGACTACGTTTATTACCCGGAGAAAAATACCGTGAAATAAACGAAGCTGTACGAAGAAACCTTTTCAAATTAGGACCTGATGATGTGGAAAATACAGACTACGATGAGGTAATTATAAATATGAAGGAAAGGTTCTCGAATGCAGCCACGACAAGGAAAGAAAAATTATTGATTTTGTTGATGCTGCCAAGTTCGTGGTCTATTCAGGATGCCATTGATGAGTTCAAAACCAATAGAAATACAGTAAAAGAGGCAAAACAATTGAAGAATAACTGTCTTTCAACCAAAAATACTAGGTCTAGTACTGCATTAACAGATGAGACAAAAGAAATAGTAGTTCAATATTTTGAAGATGATGAAGTAAGTCGAGCTATGCCTGGTCAAAAGATTATGTATCAGTAAAAAAGATGGAAAGCGTCAAGCAATCCAAAACGATTAATGATGACGATTTCTTTGAAAGAAGCGTACACACGCTTCAAGGAAATTCACGATAATATTAAAATAGGTTTTTCCTCATTTGCAAGCCTTCGGCCTAGGCAATGTAAGCTTCTTTCCAATTCAGGAACAAATAATGTGTGTGTGTGCACAACCCATGAGAATATTAATCTTATTTTACATAGTTTGAAAAGAATCAATTTAACAAAGGATATTAAAATGTTAACTGGTAGTCTTTTGTGTGAAAATACAACATCAAATTGCTATCTACGATCTTGTTCGGATTGTCCAGATTCTTCATCATTGGAAAATACTTTATTCGCTGAGTTTGAAGAAAAATATATTGATCAGTTATCATTTGAGCAATGGGTGACCACGGATAGGTGTGACATAGAAACTATTGTAAAACCTGTAGATGAGTTTGTGTCATATTTTTGCTTGAAATTAGAAAGTTTAATCCTCACGATTTCATTAAAACAGAACAATCCAGCTTTTTAAAAATACGAAAAATACATTACAAAATGGTGAATTTTTAGTCATTTGTGATTTTCTGAAAATTACAGCTTTGTATTGCAAGATGAAGTGCAGTCCCATCACTGGAACGTACAACAAGCTACAATTCATCCATTCGTTATTTATTTTAATGGAAGTACGCAAATTGAACACTTAAGTTTTATTATAATTTCCGAAGATTTAAGACACGATTCAGTATCCGTAAACTTGTTCATTGAAAAAATGATTAACTTTTTACGCGTTGATAAGCATAAAGAAGTCAAAAGATATATTTCATGTCTGATGGAGCAGCGTCGCAGTAAAAAATCGTAAGAATTTTTCGAGCCTATGTCAATTTAAATCAATGTACGGAATTGATGCAGAATGGCATTTTTTTGCTACATCACATGGCAAAGGTCCTTGTGATGCTATTGGAGGAACAATAAAGCGCATGGCCACAAGAGCAAGTTTAGCCAAAGAACGTGAGCATCCAATTAAAACTGCGAAAGAACTTTTTGATTGGGCAAATCGTAGAAAAGAAAAAGATTTAACCAAATTATCATTTTGTTTTACTACTACTGAAGAGTACGAAATAAAGGCTTCAGAGCTCAGCGAGCAATTTAATAACGCGAAAACGATCCAAGGAACCCAAAAATTTCACTGTTTCATTCCATTGTCGGAAAATAAAATTAAAGCAAAACTATACTCAAACTGTGCTGATAATAATTCAAAAGTGTTCGATATTTTAAAAATTTGAATAAAAATAAATAAAAA
This sequence comes from Armigeres subalbatus, assembly GCF_024139115.2. NCBI lineage: Eukaryota > Metazoa > Arthropoda > Insecta > Diptera > Culicidae > Armigeres > Armigeres subalbatus. The sequence continues at coordinate 223,811,422 of NC_085139.1, forward strand.
TAAGTATTAATAAACTGTTTTCATGATATCATAACCCATACCAAAATTCAAACCCAAAACTCTTAGAGTTTCTATAACAACATTGTGTAACTGCCACATTTAATTTAATACTTAGGATAATATTAATTCATTTTTATTTATTTATACATATAATATTTATACATATAATATACATAATATCGATGAATACATAAATATGGAATATCATACAAACAACTTGTTTAACTCACGCAAGGCCCTTAACAATAAAATCAGCATCAAACTGCGATTCTTGAAAAAAAAAATAAACGGAAATTTTTTTTTGTTTACTATATGTGAAAATTGTGAAATGTTTGAAATGTCATAACTTTTTTGTTTATTAGTTTACCATCACCAAATTTTTATGGTAGATAGCTAATATAATGGACCGTTTTTTTTAGGGAAATTCGTTCGAAAAAAAAAACGTTCGAAAAAAGATAGGGTTTTGAGATATTTGAGTTTTTGTGACAAAAATGATATTTTCAAAGGCAAAAAATTTTTTTTTTTACTGTGCACATTTTCTTAAGAATCACCATTTAGTTGTCTAACTTTGCTGAAAAAATCATAACAATCGAACATTCCGTTTTTGCTGTGCAGCTTTTTAAATATTTTTGAACCATTTTCACATACACCCTTTTGAAAAGTTAGTCGTGACTCAATATGAAGATTTGATATCGAAAAATGACGATTTAGATGAAATTGAAAAACTGTGCAAAGTTTCAACTCAATAGAAAATCATGAATTAAAAATTTTCTTAAATTTTGATGCTGTTGCTTGGAATCGCTCACAATCAAAGCAATTAGACAAGCACCGACCTCAATTTTAAGAATTCTTTTAATTTACCGAACAGCATTATACAATTCGCCAATCAACTGCTCTTGCTTGTCGAATTCAGCACCAGAAATTCATTTTAACGCATTCCATAAACTTTTGTATCATTGTATACATCACCACAAAGAAAAATAAATTTCCAACAAGCCGGCATCGACAGCAGCGGCACGGTTCTCTCTGGATGGGGCTACCGTCTTTTCACGTCCATCATTGCATTATGGAAATTTGTAGACGGAAAATTAAATTCGCTGAACTTCAAAACTCACGTTTGCTGGTTCCTTTTCCGTTTCTCAAGTAAACAAATTAATTGGAAAGGAAACAAGTAGATGAAAAATGGAAATAATAATGCTTAATTGGATTCCTTGAGTGGTGAGCGAGAGGCTTTGCATCGGAAGGCTCGTTCGAAATTCATGGCCATGAATGTGGGAGCAAAGCAGTAAAACCGAGAAAAGTTTGCCTTTAGTATCTGTGGTCAGCTTTAGATCCGTTCTCCACATGCCTTCGGTAGCAGTTTGTTCTTGTAGGACGTTCAAGATTCCAAGCGAGGAGGACTCATACCACCGACAGCCGGTCTACGAGGTGAACTTTCCGCATACCTAATTGAATAATCCACTTCTCGTTCCGCAATGCGATGGGTCGTCTTGCAAAATTTTGGGATTCTGTTTGACCTCCGTATTGGGATATTGTTTGAGTTGGCTAGCGGCCTGGGACGAGAGAAGTGTGAAAACAGTGAATCAAATTTCTTTAAGAATCCAATCTGACTAATGGCGTCAACCTCAACTTTCTTTTAAGTCGACGTGAATTGTTTGACAACGCGCAAAAATCATTACGAAATGACCAGCTATTGGATCCTATTTAGCCGGGTGATAATCAAATTGTCGCCACGTGAACCAAATGATGAAATAAGAATCGCAAACGAGCGCACGACTTGGTAAGCTTTTTTCTTTTGCTCACGGATAGGTCGTAAATTTCGAATTCATATGAATAAAATAAATTGCTATTGTTTCTGATCTAACTTTATAGAAGGGAAGTGGAGAAAATGACGAAAATGCTAACTTTTGTTTTATTTTTGTCAGGGAGGTGTTACTTGCTAAAACTTCAAGAAATTCGTTATGTAAATTATGTTAAAGATTGAAGTGTAAATCAAGAAGGGTCCCAGTCCGAGAACATTATCCCTCATAATAATTGGATTTCTTCTAAATATATAAATCCGGTAATTACTGTAAGACTTCGGAAGGAATTTCCGGAGGATCCTACTAAGGAATTCCTCGAGGAACTTTTGAAGTTATTCGTGGAAAACTGTCGAACTCGGCATTGGATTACCTCTACTGGGCATAAGGCTCTCACCTGAACCGCATCACCCAGCACCTCTTCTGCCAACTTTCTATACGCGGAACTCTTCCGCGCAGCATCCCGCTTCAGGACGAGGATGATCTCGCCCTTCTGCGTTCTGCGGATGCAGTTGGCATCATCCCCTAGGTCAGTGAGCTTTTTATCGCCCCGCAAAGCCTTCATAACGTCAGCATAGCTCTTACCATCAGCCTTGACGATAATTGCTTCGCCTCTGTCCTTCCTGCCATGACCATTGGAAGGTGTGCCCTATCTTCTACGGGCACTCCCCTTCTTGGCCAATGGCGCCTTCGCCTCCTCTACCGCTTTTCGCACCTTCTTCGCCTTTTTGGGATTCACAACTTCCCTCCATGACAGGCCTCCCTCCCGGCGAACTTCGATAGTCCTCGTAGAAGGAGGAACTGGTTTCCGTCGCTATTTCTTCTCGTGCAATACCGGCTGTAGTCTGGCTTTCTGCCAGCTAGTTTTCTTCTGTAAGCACTCGAATCTTCGACTCAGCTTCCTATCTGGCCTCCACCGCTTGGCTCACTGCCAACTCTTTCTCCTCGGTAAGTTGGCGGATCTTTCGTTCCGCCTTGCCTGTGCAGCAAGGTCTTCCACTCCTGCTTTGCCTCTACAACCATGTTGCAGAGGGTCAGCACGGACTTCTTAAGGTCCTTACTGTACTTCCCACCGTTGTCCAGAAAGAACATGATTACGTCCATTACGTCTGTAATCACCTCCATTTTCTGGCCTCCATTCTCCTTGTGAATGGTCATCACTTCCGTGATGAACCTGGTCAGGGTTGCTCCGTCCATCTTGATCTCGATGGGCGGCTTCTTTCATCTGCCGCTCTGATGGTAAAACTAACAAAGTCTGTGGATTGGCTTCACGTATAGGGGACCCGCCTAGTAGCCGATTATCGAGAATGGACGATTTTGAATGACCCGCTAGGCTGGCTGCTGCATGATTTGTTTTTGCGTAAGCACCGGACGATAACGTGAGCAGCGAAATCGGGTTATACAGTTTCTGACGACAGTTTGGACCAGATTTCTTCCATTGAGCGGCCAGTATTGTTCGCGTATTGTTGATAGAAGCAGAGACCCACCGATGTAGAGTAGCTGGCGATGGTATTCTTCAGCGATTATCTAAGACAACGGATGATTTTTAGGTAGGATGACGGTAGGGTAGCTTTGATTAGTAGAGAAGCCGAGGAAGATTCATCCGACCTTCAACTCGCATAATTCTATCTGAATAAAAAAAAAAGGATGTAGACGAATAATGGTGTATCAGTACTTCAAGGCTGGGTTAACTCGATGGAGCCCCTTGTCTTCTGTCTTAAACGCATCCTAGCATGGGCATTGGTCAAGCTCTTCAACAGTATGTATTTCTGGGATAACGTTTTCTTGGGACGATACCATAGGCTGTGTTCTAGCTTTGGTACGAATTGTTGCAGCAAAACGGAGGCAGTATGCGACTTGCAGTAATCGCGTGTACGAAGGCCAACGCAGGAACCACGAATTGATACTAGATAAGGTTCGTTCTGATAGGGGAAGAGGCGATTGGTCGAACGCCATTTGGCTGAATGTCACTAGGCAGGAAAAACCATTGGGCCACAACCCACGGCCGAATAGGTTATTTAACCGAATAAGTCATTTGGTCGAATAGTTCATTTTACCGTATAGGTCATTTCTCCTAATAGGTAGTTTGGTAGGTAGAACAAGTCATTACACAGGGCATTTTTCCACTCCTCAATCCTCATTTCTCACTTCTCACTGCGAAAAGTGTGAATTGAAAAGTTTGAAATGATGAGTGAGAAGAGAGGCGTCTCCTTTTTACTTCGCTATTCCCAACTTTCACAGAGAGAAGTGGTAAGTGTGAAATGAGAAGTGAAACGTCTCACTTCTCACTCCTCTGTATGACCCTTTCGGCCAATTGACTTTCAGCCTAATAGTCTGTTCGGCCAAACAACTGTCGGCTTAGTGACGAATGGTTTTCGGCCAAACGGCACTTCCCCGTTCTGATAAAACTGTTTTTCCTCCAGGTCCTCAGATACGGTATTTGTATTCGAAATTGACCAGGATTCCTGAGGGTATGCTAACCAAGTAGGGCCTTGCTGCACCTCGGCGACTCTATTAGCGACAAATATCGCTAAATAGGTGCGATTAGACCAAGAGGGTCAAAAGATGCGTATCTCTTGGCTGTATCTGCAACTCGAAGTGAAGCTGATCAGATTCCGGTTCCCATCGAATTCCCAAAGCCTTAATGGTTTTGTTAGAGTTGATTGAGTGCCGATTTCATTGTCTTCGAGCCGCTTAAGAACTTCTAAGCCAGTGGTTCTCAACCTGGGGTATATGTACCATTGGGTGTAGCTTCCCTTACCCCAGGGGGTACCTCGGACGAAAATGCGCAAAGGCGGGTATATTACAATTCGTATAAAAACGTTTTGATAAACGTTTGTTAATTTGAAATGTTTTTTTTTTCTTCTTTATTAAAGAGGCTTTCAGCACTTGGCTGGTTCATCTCTGGGATGATTTATTCTTAAACTTTGCATTGTACATAATGCCAATCAGTATATCAAAGGCTATTGAATCCTACTCACTACAACCAGCACAGTGTATGAAGTGCTAGAGCTGTTGAACAAAAGATCAAATAGACAATACGTCGAATGACTAAAATCTAGAATCTAAAGGTTTGACAGCCTCTATATTAGAGGCATGAAGGCTTCTTCCGATGAAGCTTAGTAGCCATACACCCTGAACACATGTCTTTTTCGCAGAACACCCGGAACTTGTTACAAATTGGCCAGTGAATCTAACAGTTCTCAAAATGTATCGTTAATATAGATTCTATATTCATCATCCTGGAAAAACATTATATTTGACACCCAATGCATGGTTCTACATCGTTCCAAAACCGAACCTCCTCGAAGGCCCGGGAACCTGCTATAAGGGTGGCAGTGGACACTATCATCCTGAAAATGTTTTTGTAATCATCGTCTCGCAAAGCCATGAAGTTAGATACCCATATTTGTATTAATCCGATGTTTTATCATTTCATCATGTTTGCGGAACCGTTTTTGAGAAAATGGACATATATCTGCGTATTTTCTATGAATTCTCGATCTACAGCAAGCGATGGTCGGCATAGAACAATGAAAGTAAACGTCACATAGAATGACAAGCAGAGAAAAATGCATTTTTAACATACCCTCGGAAAACCTGGAACATATTTGGTGCCCAAGAGCCAATCTGAGGCTTTGGATGAAGACAGAATACTAGAAGAGTGTCCGCGTCCGATGGTCCCAGATGGTCAAAATCGGATTATTCTACGCAAAGTTATGCTGATACGAATTTCGACAAAATTTACCCTATCACAACCTTATTGTCTAACCCCTGTAGATTTTCTTTGCACAAAGACGGTACAGCCATGGGATACGTATCACCTTCATTCGTCGTAAGCTGCTGCAGTGCACGAATGGCTAGATAAGATGAAGGGGCTATGTCAGCGGTTCTCAACCTGGGGTACATGTACCCCTGAGGGCATCTTCGCTGGCTCCAGGGGGTACCTTGGATAAAAATGCATAATGGCGGATGTAATACAATTCCAAAAAACTTTTCTTTTTATTTTATTTTTTATTCTAATACTTTGTATTTACTGTACATAAAATGCATGGAGATCAGTAAAGCCTCCTTTCAAGAGGCTAGGAATCCTCCTTTCAAGAAGCTAGGAATCCTCCTTTCAAGAGTCTCAGAAGCCTCCTTTCAAGAAGCTCGGAAGCCTCCTTTCAAGAGGCTCGGAAGCCTCCTTTCAAGAGGCTCGGAAGCCTCCTTTCAAGAGGCTCGGAAGCCTCCTTTCAAGAGGCTCGGAAGCCTCCTTTCAAGAGGCTCGGAAGCCCCTTTCAAGAGGCTCGGAAGCCTCCTTCAAGAGGCTCGGAAGCCTCCTTCAAGAAGCTCGGAAGCCTCCTTTCAAGAGGCTCGGAAGCCTCCTTTAAAGAGGCTCGGAAGCCTCCTTTCAAGAGGATCAGAAGCTTCCTTTCAAAAGGCTCAGAAAGCCTCCTTTCAAGAGGCTCAGAAGCCTCCTTTCAAGAGGCTCAAGCCTCCTTCAAGAGGCCCGGAAGCCTCCTTTCAAGAGGCTCGGAAGCCTCCTTTCAAGAGGCTCGGAAGCCTCCTTTCAGAAGGCTCGGAAGCCTCCTTTCAAGAGGCTCGGGCGCCTCCTTTCAAGAGGCTCGGGCGCCTCCTTTCAAGAGGCTCGGGCGCCTCCTTTCAAGAGGCTCGGGCGCCTCCTTTCAAGAGGCTCGGGCGCCTCCTTTCAAGAGGCTCGGGCGCCTCCTTCAAGAGGCTCGGGCGCCTCCTTTCAAGAGGCTCGGGCGCCTCCTTTCAAGAGGCTCAGGCGCCTCCTTTCAAGAGGCTCAGGGCGCCTCCTTTCAAGAGGCTCAGGCGCCTCCTTTCAAGAGGCTCAGGCGCCTCCTTTCAAGAGGCTTGGGCGCATCCTTTCAAGAGGCTCAGGAAGCCTCCTTTCAAGAGGCTCAGGCGCCTCCTTTCAAGAGGCTCAGGCGCCTCCTTTCAAGAGGCTCAGGGCGCCTCCTTTCAAGAGGCTCAGGCGCCTCCTTTCAAGAGGCCTGGGCGCCTCCTTTCAAGAGGCTCAGGCGCCTCCTTTCAAGAGGCTCAGGGCGCCTCCTTTCAAGAGGCCTGGAAGCCTCCTTCAAGAGGCTCGAAGCCTCCTTTCAAGAAGCTCGGAAGCCTCCTTCAAGAGGCTCTGGAAGCCTCCTTTCAAGAGGCCTGGAAGCCTCCTTTCAAGAGGCTCCGGAAGCCTCCTTTCAAGAGGCCTGGAAACCTCCTTTCAAGAGGCCTCGGAAGCCTCCTTCAATAGGCTCAGAAGCCTCCTTTCAAGAGGCTCAGAAGCCTCCTTTCAAGAGGCCTGGAAGCCTCCTTCAAGAGGCCTGGAAGCCTCCTTTCAAGAGGCCCGGAAGCCTCCTTTCAAGAGGCGGAAGCCTCCTTTCAAGAGGCCTGGAAGCCTCCTCTCCAGAGGCTCGGACGCCTCCGTGCGAGAGGCCTGGAAGCCTCCTTTCAAGAGGCCTGGAAGCCTCCTTTCAAGAGGCTCGGAAGCCTCCTTTCAAGAGGCTCGGAAGCCTCCTTTCAAGAGGCTCGGAAGCCTCCTTTCAAGAGGCTCGGAAGCCTCCTTTCAAGAGGCTCGGAAGCCTCCTTTCAAGAGGCTCGGAAGCCTCCTTTCAAGAGGCTCGGAAGCCTCCTTTTAAGAGGCTCGGAAGCCTTCTTTCAAGAGGCTCGGAAGCCTCCTTTCAAGAGGCTCGGAAGCCTCCTTTCAAGAGGCTCGGAAGCCTCCTTTCAAGAGGCTCGGAAGCCTCCTTTCAAGAGGCTCGTATTTTTAGCTATGTACTTTTAGAAAATGCACGAGAGTAGAGCGTTCGCTCCGTGCGATACAGAAGATACTCGAACTATTCATATCAATAAATTAATTAAAAATAGAAAAATTAATACAATTAAACTTTTAACACGACATCAGAACTAACGCTTTCTTCTAATTCACTTTTGGGTACACACCTTAGAAAAACTTAGAAAAAATTAAATTCGCACTGAAACCAGTTAAGAAACCAAGTTAAGAAAGAAATGGCAGAAGAGTTTCAGGAGCACATATTAGCTCCTCTAATTTGCATAGTCATAGCTTTAGAATTTACTAATACATTCATAGTAATTTTTAAACGAGTTTTATAGGATTACTTTGAAGCTAAATAATTTCTCTCAGGACTCATTAATATTTAATCTAATTTAGTTCTAAGCTTTTATCCTAAAAAGCATATTAGAAATGGCAGCTTTTTAATACACAACTTTATGGAAAGTGGCAGTTGTGTAAATGGTTCGCGAAATATTAAGTATCAATTTAACTAAATTAGTTTAATTAATTATTTATAAACTAGAAAGTAAAAACCAGGGTTTGCAGAAATCGCTCTCAATAGATAACGAACAACGATAGAAGAGAGGCAAAAACTGTTCCGAATCATAACAAGCCATGATAACAAATTTATCAAACTTGTATACAAGTGCGAAAAAACAGAATAGGATAGGCAGCCCTCACAGAAAAATGCTGATTTTCGCTTTGTTTTCGCTCCTTTCGTGTTGGTTACTGTTCTGATAGAGAACTGATTCGGGATGCTATACCCCATGATAAATTTCTTTTAGAAAGCTCCAAATGCGGTGAGCACTGGCTCTGATGATGCATTTCAACTTGTTCTACAACAAGTTGAAATGCATCATCAGAGCCAGTGCTCACCGCATTTGGAGCTTTCTAAAAGAAATTTATCATGGGGTATAGCATCCCGAATCAGTTCTCTATCATGGCAGCTTGCGAAAAAAGTTTCTCGCGGTATGCTACATATCGTATATGTATACAGAGATAATAAGTGAGAGACTTGCCCTTTCTCTTTAGGATTCAATCCCTGGTAAAAACTAATGTAAGAAAGAAATACGACACGGCAAATACTGGGTAAAGCGTACCATTGGTACTTCACGTACCTGAAGGAATAAAATAGACCCAATCTCACAGTCCTTAGCCTCTTACCTAGCTACTCCTATCCCTACCTCCCCGTGGTGCTGGCCGGGATACGAGCAACCTTAGGGAAGATCGGGTAACCAACCCCGGTGGGAACTATGGTGGTATGCTGACAGGGAAGGGGGGGTTTGCTCCTCTCCGGAGGTGCAAATCTTATTGAGCGTCTGTTCTCCATGTCAGGGTCGGCTCACAACAGCGTCTGTTCTCCATGTTAGGGGCGGCTGATCATCGTCCGAGTGCCAGCGAGGGACTCTAAGTGAAACTGTGCACCATGGTCCACCGGGAATAAGGAGGAATGGTCCTCCGGAAATTTAGGGGGTTTGGTATCAGGCCCTGCAAGCCAGCCTTTAAAAAACATAATCAACGAACAATCAACAAGAGAGTACGGACCGGAACCATCGGCGAAAACCACCGCGACGAAAAGGGACTAGCGATTGTAAACTCGGTTCGTGGAACTGCAAATCTCTCAACTTCATCGGGAGCACACGCATACAGGTACATGTACCTCAGGCTGAGAACCGTGCTCTAGATACCAACAGAGATATTGACAATGCTCTCGTATCTTTGACAAATTTAATTGTCGAAACCAGAGCCATTGCAATTCCTAAATGTGAAATTAAATTCAACTCGATTATTATAGACTACGATCTTCAACCAAAGAATTCTCGATCGCGCTTTGAAAGTTTTTCGGAGAGATTTACAAAATGAAATTATAAAACGCTTTGCTATTCTAAGAAATACCAACTTTGAGAAAAATGTCTAAAAGTTAGATTACAGTTCGGAACGCTATTGGAATTAAACTAAAATTCTTTAAAAAAAATTCCTTCAAAAGACGATTCCAGCAACTATAGAGGGAAATAAAATATTTCTTACATTTTGCAAAAATGCACAAAAACTTCCTCAGTATTTTGAGAGTGGCCAGTGTTTTAGTCAAGGTCTCACCAGTCCATCAGGTTACGCGGAGGTTCAAAGACATTCTCAATCAAGATTCTTTGGTAACTAATTTGGTAGAAGTGAGATGTATCACTAGATTTAAAACTTTGAAAAGCCCCGGTGTTGATGATATTTTCTACCTACTTATCAAAAAAACTTCCAGGGAGTTCTTTATTCTTTTTGATTCATTTATTTAACAAATGTTATCAATTGGCATAAATAAATGGAAAAACGCCAAAGTGCTTCCAAAGTTCAAGCCGGACAAAATCAGTTTGCTTTCTTCAATAAATACACTTTTTGAGCAGTTGACACTGCTAGTGCAATGACGCAAGTTCCTTCCTATGACATATTTATTCTAAAACAAATTCCTTTTCGACCGACATATATCAAAACTATTCAACTATAAAGAAATCGAAATATGAGAAAGTTCAACCATTATGATCATAATCGTGATCATAATCGACTCAAAGTACCATCAAATTTAAACTCTCACAACCGCCACGAAGAATCGCTAAATCCCTCCCATAAAAACACTTGGGGTTGCAGTCGGATAAAGTTTACGCCATTTTGCGGGCACCAGCTTGTACCTCGGTGCACTCCGAAAAACGCATTCGCACAGAAATCTTGGGGCCATGAAATGAATGGCACTTGGGTCATCCTTCGCCTTGAACCGCTTCGGCGTTTGTTGGATTTTTTTCTTCACTAAAAACTGCCAAGTGGTTCGCTGCTTGCGTTTTCCCGGAGAAGTACCAAACTGTCTGACGTAGCTGGAAGCTGCCTGTGTACGGAACCATCAGACACGAAGGAAGCAGCAGTTTGCGCAATAAACATAATTGGTGTTTTAGCGCACGAACAAGCTGTAGTTACTGAGCATCATCCTTTAGTGGCTGTGTCCTAGCTCTGCATACCTCGCTTGGCTGAACGATGCAAAGAAGATTTCCCATGAGGATCCACTTTCTGCTGAAGTGGTGCCCTCTGTCACAGGAACCAGTTTGGCCGGGCGAGGGAACACATTTTACGCTAATCGTAAAATGCGATACTAATGGGACATAAAAGTTTCAAAAGGCGACAAAACTATAGGTAGCACGGATTCCGTTCAAGATGGCATCGCCATGTCGGGTTGGGTGTCTGACATGCATTCGATAAGGACGCTTGTCATGATTGGCTTAGGAATATGAACTAAGTATAAAGCTACGTCCTAATTGTGGCTTTCTGGTTGCTTTCCGTTACCGTTGATGGTGGGACCGGAGCTGACCCTCTTCAACTCTTGATAAGCAGTTACAGCTCCTGGAATTTGCCGCAATCAGTGTTTTCGAAGAAAAGTGGCATTTTGGCTGAGAAATTTCCCTCAAATAACATCCGGTCCCGGTCCGGAAAACAATGATAACAATTTCGGAACGGCGTTTTGTGTCGAGGAAATTAATTGATCACCGGAGACCCTTTTCTCCGACTGACATAAACAGACGGATTAATGTTGCTGTGTCCCAGGAATTTTCCGGAGTCATCACCCACGGGAACCGGTAAAAGGATTCGGATTTTGTATGCTGTTTTCAATTTTTCACTTGCTTTGTGTGGTGGTTCCGTCTTCTGAGTTGCCAAAATGGAAATACACCTTTCATTAAAATGCTGGCATCGTCGTCGTCTTCTTTGGGAGAGACTTTCGGAAAGAAAATAATTATTTTCAACATGTTTTGGTTGTTGGTTTTGGCAGGGGCACAAAGGAAATGTTGTTTCAAGGTGGCAGTTTCCGGAACTGTATAGCAAGTGGGAAACTTTCCCCGAAGAGGATATTTTCATGTTTCTCGGACGGGCTTTTGTGCTGAATCTTGTGGGCGGATGTGTTACAGCTATTCAATTAAAACGACAATGTTCTGGCAGGTCGTTGTAAAATGGCTCACGTAATTGAGACGCAAAAGTTTCTTGTGAAACTATGATCGTCACAGCTTTGAAATAAATTATTGGGTTTCGAGAAATTATTTCAAAATTGGAAATTTTGGCCATAGATAATCGCAAAAAAAAATTATGCTTAACAATTTGATCGCAACAATTTGCATTCGACGGGCAATTATCCCAAATTTATTTTGTGACCCCCTCAAAAAAAATGTTTTTGGCAAAAAAATCCGGGGGGGAGTAGCAGTAGCCTTGCGAGTAAAGGCGAAAGATTGCCAATTCGGAGATGGCGAGTTCGATTCTTTGTTTATTTTCTATGTTTATATCAATGAGTTCGATTCTCGGTCCGGTCTAGAATGTTTTCGTGTTGGAAACTTTCTCGACACCCCAGGCATATTGTATTCATTGTACTTGCCACATAAGATACACACTCATGCAATGGCGGGCATAGAAAAGCTTTCAATAACTGAGGAAATAATAACTGAGGAAATGCTAATAGAATACTAGAATACTAAGTTAAAAAGCAGGCCAAGCTCCAGTTGGAATGTAGAGCCATTGCAGGAGAAGAAGAATTTTTATTTATTTATTTATTTATTTATTTATTTATTTATTTATTTATTTATTTATTTATTTATTTATTTATTTATTTATTTATTTATTTATTAAATACGTAACTCAAGACAAATAAATCTTATTATGTTACATGATATTATGGTGGTGGAAAATTGACGCATAGTTGTTCAAACAATTTAAATTTCAGTTATTTTTTGTTTCATTCAAAAGTAATGTCTAAATATTTACGTTTAAGTGCTCAATTATCTTCTTTCTGAAGTGCATCTGTCCTAAAGACTGCACAGTAAGTTCATTTGGTAAAGAATTCCAAAACGTTACACCTTTAACGAAAAATGTACTCCCATACTTAGCAGTGCGATGACGATGGATCACAAATTTTCCAGAACGACTTCCTCGTCAGTCAAACATTCATGAGTACATATTGAGAACCATCGACTCATGGAAATATAAAAATGTAGAATAGAAATTCATCGAAAAGCTTTTTGAAGGGACCATCATAGTGACTAGTGTTGGTAAACTCACCCGAAACTCTATTATCGAGCCCTCCCGTACAACAAACTCGTTTGCGAGTTTTTAGGTACTTGGTTGGGTGCGTTTCAACTCACGCTTGATTTGAATCGTCCATAAGTTTTGAGATCTTGTGTTTTTCTCAACACTGAAAGTGCCGCAGAAAATATTGTTTAATATGGAGTCATAGAACATCGACTGTATGGATGTATGGAGCAAATATAATTTACCAAAAATGGAGATTGGAGAGGGATCGTTTGGTCGAAATTTATTCGAAGAAAGCCATTTAGCCAAATGTAACTTGGCCGATTAATACGTTAGGCCGAAAGTCATCTATCTGCATTCCATTAGGCCGAATTGGACATTTCGTTAAAACGGTTATTAGGCTGAAAATGTCATTAGGCCGAAAGCGACATTCATTCATTTATTTAGTCTACATCTAAACAGATAACACTGAACCAACAATTTGACGCCACAATACACGTTCGAGACCGCATCTCTCCATCCTCGAATACGCCTCACGCTCGCCAAATCGTTTTGCACCTGGTCTGCCCATCTCGATCGCTGCGCTCCACGCCGTCTCGTACCTGCCGGATCGAACGCCATCTTTGCAGGGTTGCTGTCCGGCATTCTTGCAACATGTCCTGCCCATCGTACCCTTCCGGCTTTAGCTACCTTCTGGATACTGGGTTCGCCGTAGAGCTGAGCGAGCTCGTGGTTCATTCTTCGCCGCCACACACCGTCTTCTTGCACACCGCCAAAGATGGTCATAAGCACCCGTCTCTCGAATACTCCGAGTGCTTGCAAGTCCTCCTCGAGCATTGGCCATGTTTCATATCCGTAGAGGACAACCGGTCTTATACATGGCGTCTTGTACATGACACACTTTGTGCAGTGGCGAATCTTTTTCGACCGCAGTTTCTTCTGGAGCCCGTAGTTGGCCCGACTTCCACAGATGATGCGCCTTCGTATTTCATGACTAACATTGTTATCAGCCGTTAGCAAGGATCCGAGCTAAACGAATTCCTCGACCACCTCGAAGGTATCCCCGTCTATCGTAACACTGCTTCCCAGGCGGGTCCTGTCACGCTCGGTTCCGCCCACAAGCATGTACTTTGTCTTCGATACATACATCACTGTTTTGGCACGGACCTTACGAAGTGGACTGTATGGGGGGTTATGTCCGCCCAGACATGGATTCTAATGAGGTCCCTGACCTCGCCTTCGACCTTCTTTCGTTACACGGATTACCCGACACTGTACTTGGAGGTTGTTGTTTAAACTTTATTTCGCGGCGGATCGACACTGAGGAAGACAAGTTGTCTGATTCTGATCTGAAGCTCAACTAATTTATTTCGGTTCTTGTACTGAGGATTATATCCCCCGATTAATCCTATCCGATCTAAGGTGCTCTCGAAGAGCAAGAGATAATTAGCGTAGAGGAGAGAATATTTATATCAATGTGATCTAATGAGTGAGTGATCTCAGTGAGTGTAAAGTGCTAAATCTGTGCAATGAACTTGATTGCCAATTTACAGTACTGCTGATGAGTATAGTGACTGAAGTGATTCGAACATTGAACTTGAACTTAAACTGTGAAAAGTGAATTGCCACAAATTTGTACGTGTTATCGTCATCCAGTAGTATTGTAAATTTGCGAGTGAAGTGAAAAATGGTAACTGTTGAAGAGTTCAGAGAGCTGAAAAAGCAAGAGAAGCAGCTGGTTGGAATTATCAACGGAATCGCACATTTCAGCCAAGCTTTCGAGAAGGGGAAACACGAACCGCAGATTGATGTACGCCTGGAAACCCTCGAAGAAGCCGTGAAGAAGTTCTACAGTGTGCGTCGAAAAATTGAAATCTTCTACGAAGAGCAGGAAACTGAAGGAAAACCGTCGGAGAACACTCGAGCGGAACGAGAAAAGCGTGAGAAGGGTTTTGAAGAGTCATTTCACGCAGTTCAGGAGAAGTTCTATGAAGTCAAGGCTGCCCTCATCCAGTTCCGTCCGAAGAAAGAATTTCCAAAACAGGATAACGAGAACAACAGGATGCAAGAACAGGCTGTGTCCCGAGGTCTCCGTTTGATGATTGATTTCTATACCGGGGATATCATCCAACCGCCAAAATGCCGCTTGGTTGGCAGAAGAACAGCAACAGCAACACGATGCCCACAATAGCACGAGTTGTTGACGAGTTGTTGTGTTAATATCATACGTAGCTTCAGAAGTTTGGAGGGAAATTGCAGGTTGTGGGTAAGTGGTGGGTTGTGAGTAAGTGTCTTTTGAGCGTATCACGGGGTATGACAGTGTGGGTTGTGGTTGTGTGGATGGATGAGTGGAATGTGTTTGTGTCTGGCTTTGTGCTTTGGAACGATCTTGCTGTGACTGTTGCTGGCTCACTGGTGAAGCTAGATCAGGTCGATTACGCGCTCGTGGAACGAAGGGAGCAATACTGGCAGGAACAGATGGCTTCACTGGACGACCGCTGCCTGACGAACTTTCGAAGTGTAACAAAGTATGGTGTTTTCGCCCACAACGGGTACACGAGCCTCTAGAGCATCCTTCTGCGAAGTGACCAACATTCAAACAGTTTCTGCAAAGCCGCTTCCTGTTGATGTCAACCGCAATCGTCAAAGTAATTGACCGTTTTGGCAATATCGCTCTGGCTAGAGCTCTCCTTGATTCGTGTTCGGAGTTTTGCTACATGACCAGTAGTTTTTCCAAAGGGTTGAAATTCCACGAAATGAAGAACGTTCTGAAGGTGCAAGGAATCGGCAGTAGCAGTGTGATGTCTACGAAATCAGTAGAAGCCAACGTAGAAGCAAGAAATTCGTCCATCTCTTCATTTGCTGAGTGCATACAATTCCACATTCTGCCGAAGATCACACAAAGTTTACCACTTAGATCAGTTCGACTGAATCTGTGGGACATTCCTTCCGATGTGACACTAGCTGATCCCTCGTTTGGAGAACCTGGCCCCATAGACATGATCATTGGACCGGAGTTTTATTTCGATGTTTTGCTGACCGGGAGAAGAAAATTGGTCGAGTGTGGTCCAACGCTGCAAGAGACGGTCTTCGGTTGGGTCGTGTCCGGAAGAGTACCCAAAGCGCCAAGCATCGTACCTGCGACCACCAGTTACGTCAGCTCTACAGCTGATCTACAAGAAATGATCTCCAGATTTTGGGAATTAGAGGCATGTCATGTGAATCGCACACATTCGGTGGAAGAAGCAGCGTGCGAAGAAGTGTTCACCAGAACCACAGTACGCAATCAAGAAGGCAGGTTTGTAGTAACGCTGCCAAAGAAAGACCATATGTTGGAACGTCTAGGAGAATCCCGAAGCATAGCCATGAAGCGGTTCATCGGCTTGGAGAAGCGATTCAGCGGGAACAGACAGTTGAAGGAGGCCTATAAGGAATTCATCCACGAATACATCCTAATGGGCCACATGAAAGAAGTCGATGGTGAACAAGTCGTTGAGAATCCGGTGTATTACATGCCGCACCACGCTGTGTTGCGGCCCGAGAGTACAACAACCAAATTGAGAGTCGTGTTTGACGCGTCGTGCAAAACTTCAAGCGGAATATCGCTTAACGACGCTTTGATGGTGGGACCAGTAGTCCAAAATGATCTAATCTCCATAATCCTCCGATTTCGCCTCAACCGTATTGCGGTCACGGCTGACGTTGCAAAAATGTACCGCATGGTGCGAGTGCAAGAAGAAGATCAAGGTCTGCAGCGCATTCTGTGGAGAGACACACCAGAGGAACCAGTGAAGACATTCGAGCTGCTCACAGTCACGTACGGCACCGCGAGTGCCCCGTATCTGGCCACAAGATGTCTGAAGAAGTTGGGAGAAGACAACAGTTTGACACATCCGATTGCTTCGCGGACAGTCCAAGAAGACTTTTACGTCGACGACATGTTGTCAGGTGCAAACACAGTAAACGAAGCTCGAAAGCTGATGACGGAAGTGATTCAGTTGACTGACACGGCAGGTTTCACCTTGAGAAAGTGGAATTCGAACTCAGCAAGGCTACTTGCTAAACTGCCCAAGCATCTACGCGATGAACGCGTCGTTCTGGACCTGGATTCATCTAGCACGACTGTGAAAACCTTGGGACTGCGGTGGGATACGCAGTCAGACAACTTTTGCTTCACGTTTCCTGACTGGAGATCAAATTCTTCAACAATTACGAAACGCACTGTTCATTCCGACGCAGCATGCTTTTTCGATCCATTGGGTCTGGTTGGCCCAGTAATAGTCCAAGCAAAAATTTTCATCCAACGTCTTTGGTTACTTAAGTGCGGCTGGGATGATCCTCTCGATGAGTCACTTCAGAATTTGTGGAAAGAGTACAAGCAGAACATGATCGCTATGGAATCATTATCGATCCCTCGTTGGAGTGGCTTCAGCAATGACTGCACTGGGGTGCAGTTACATGGTTTCTGCGATGCATCTGAAGCTGCCTATGGAGCGTGCCTCTACCTTCGATGTACCGCCGCGGACGGTAGCGTCACCGTTCGTCTAATAACCTCCAAGTCCAGAGTTGCACCTTTGGAAAGTCTTCAGCGGAAAAAGAAGAAAATGAGCATTCCACGTCTTGAACTTTCGTCAGCACTCTTGCTCAGTCATCTGTATGAGAAGTACAACCAAGTGCAACCAAATATCACAGCGTTCTTCTGGACAGATTCGATGATAGTCAAGTGTTGGTTGGCTTCATTACCCTCGCGCTGGCAAATATTTGTGGCAAACCGTGTGTCAGAGATTCAACACCTCACGAGAGACGGAGTGTGGGGTCATGTTCCTGGCACCGAAAACCCCGCAGACCTCATTTCCCGGGGAATGTCTCCAGCGTACCTTCAGTACCAAACGCTTTGGTTTGAAGGTCCACGATGGCTGTCTCAAGATCAACAGTTTTGGCCACACACAGACGATGCTCCCAAAGTAAAACTAGATCCAACAATGCTAGAAGAGCGGCCTACGTCAGCTTTCCCGGCTCAAGCAGTTCCACCAAGTGAAATCTTTGGAGAACGGTCCTCGTTCACAGAACTAGTCCGGATCGTTGCACTTCTGCTTCGATTCAGACACAACGCACAAAAATGCAATAGACAGTTCAGAAGAATTGGACGCCTGACATTAGCAGAACAGGAGCAGGCAACAGTTGCTTTGGTTCGCTTGTCCCAGGAAGAATGCTTCTCGCAAGAACTGGCAAATTTAGCCAAAAATGGAAGAGTACATGATTCGTCCAATATCGCGTCTTTAAATCCCCAATTATGTGACGGCGTGATGCGCGTCGGCGGCCGGCTCTCTAAGGCATCAATATCGTTCGATCGCAAACACCCTTACATTCTCCATCATAATCATCCGCTCGCTAGAATGGTCGTTAGACATTATCACTATAAGCTCTTTCACGCTGGCCAACAACTACTGATCTCGGCCGTGCGAGGAAAATTCTGGCCGGTACACATCCACAGTTTGGCGAGGAAAGTGATTCACGACTGCATTCCATGCTTTCGTAGCAAGCCCAAGGTTCGGGATCAATTGATGGCCGATCTCCCATCGGCAAGAGTCACCCCGGCTCCACCGTTCATGAACGTAGGACTGGATTACTGTGGTCCATTCTTCGTGAGCTATCCCAATCGTAGAGCAAGTCCGGTGAAGTGCTACGTAGCGATTTTCGTATGCTTGGTCGTCAAGGCCATTCACATGGAGTTGGTGATGGACCTCACCACGCAAGCCTTTCTGGCTGCGCTGAAAAGGTTCACTGCTCGTCGAGGTAAGCCGCAGCTGATAATGTGCGACAACGCAACTACGTTCGTCGGCGCAAAACGTGAACTGACAGAGTTACACCGACTGTTCCATGACCAAAGCTTCCAAGACACACTTGTGAAGGATACTAGTTCTGACGGAATTGAGTTTCGGTTCATCCCACCTCGCACGCCCAACTTTGGAGGTTTGTGGGAAGCTCAAGTCAAATCGTTCAAGGCACACTTCAAGAAGGTTCTTGGTACTAGAGTACTGAAAATAGATGAGATGTTGACGGCCTTGGCGCAGATCGAGGCAGTTCTCAACTCGCGCCCGATGACTCCACTAAGCAGTGATCCCAACGATTACGAAGCCCTTACTCCAGGGCATTTTCTGGTTCAACGGTCACTAACCGCCATCCCGGAGCCAGATTTGCAAAATATTCCCACCAATCGATTATCCATGTGGCAGAACGCACAGCTAGTTCTGCAGCAAGTTTGGAGCAGGTGGTCCACACAGTATCTATCAGATCTGCACAACCGCACTAAGTGGACCAAACAACGAGATAACATTCGTGTTGGCACGATGGTCCTACTCAAGGATGAAAATGCGCCACCACTGCAGTGGCACTTGGGCAGGGTCGTCAAAACGTTCCAAAGGTCGGACGGCAATATTCGCGTCGTCACAGTCCGAACAAAAGACGGATGTTTCGATCGAGGAATTTCGAAGGTCTGTCCGCTTCCCATCCGGGACAACGAAGAAGAATCAAACCAAGCATAAGTCACTCGCTGAGTGCACACACAAGCACAGTTCTTGCCTGGGTAGGTAAGTTGTTCCAGTTTCAGTTATCTATATTCGGTCAACTACATCCAATCATTTTCGAGGGAACTATCACCAAATCTCATCACCAATCACATGACGGAGTTCGAACGTAGAAGGAAGGAAGAAAGCAAGGCAAACCATCTATTGATGTACCAAACCACTAGTGAACGTGCTCGATTGAAAACCCTACCGATACAAACCAACAACCAAGAAGAAGCCCCACACATCACTGAGAACATCGAAGAAATCATCAAAAGCAGAAGAAGCAAACACCGCTATGCAGTCGGCACGGCACTGAAGAAGCATCATCATCAACAAAAATAAGCAATGCAGAAGAGTTCAAGTCCAACGAGTACCAGCGCTGGAGGCACCTCGAAACGAAGTATCCAGCAGATTCCAACTATGCGAGAAAGTGTATGTACCTCATGTCGATATGGATCAGCACTACGTTCAGCAGTCACGATGTCGTATCAAGTTCAGTAGCAGAATCCATAACAGTGAATTATAAATATGAAATCCAAAACATGTTAGTCATAAGCAATGAATCAAATATTTCCATGTAGCATTTTTGTTTGAAACCCCTATTGGTTTCAAGGCGGCCGGCATGTTCATGTTCGGTCCGAGATAGATTGAGAACATCTAGTTCAATTCTCATTAGATCACATTGACATAAATATTCTCTCCTCTACGCTAATTATCTCTTGCTCTTCGAGAGCACCTTAGATCGGATAGGATTAATCGGGGGATATAATCCTCAGTACAAGAACCGAAATTGAGAGTCGTGTTTGACGCGTCGTGCAAAACTTCAAGCGGAATATCGCTTAACGACGCTTTGATGGTGGGACCAGTAGTCCAAAATGATCTAATCTCCATAATCCTCCGATTTCGCCTCAACCGTATTGCGGTCACGGCTGACGTTGCAAAAATGTACCGCATGGTGCGAGTGCAAGAAGAAGATCAAGGTCTGCAGCGCATTCTGTGGAGAGACACACCAGAGGAACCAGTGAAGACATTCGAGCTGCTCACAGTCACGTACGGCACCGCGAGTGCCCCGTATCTGGCCACCTATCCGATCTAAGGTGCTCTCGAAGAGCAAGAGATAATTAGCGTAAAGGAGAGAATATTTATGTCAATGTGATCTAATGAGAATTGAACTAGATGTTCTCAATCTATCTCGGACCGAACATGAACAATCACCAGTCTAACTTTTGTTGCTTCTTGTTTCAGTCGGGTGTACAGTTTTGCCACCTTCGCAAATGTTCGGCCGACAATGTCCATGTCATCTGCGAAACAATTAACTGACTGGATCTGTTGAAAATCGTACCCCGGCTCTACGCATGACACCTTCTAGCGCAATGTTGAACAACAGGCACGAAAGTCCATCAACTTGTCTTAGCCCCAGCGCGACTCGAACGAGCTGGAGTGTTCTCCCGAAATCTTCACACAGTTTTGCACACCATCAACTGTTACTTTGATCAGTCTGGTAAGCTTCCCAGGGAAGCTGTTCTCATCCATAATTTTCCGTAGCTCTACGCGGTCTATACTGTCGTATGCCGCTTTGAAATCAACAAACAGATGGTGCGTTGGGACGTGGTATTCACGGATTTTTTGAAAGATTTCCGTACAGTAAAGACGGAGCCGACTTCTTAACTTCCCACGAACTCATTCACTAATGGTGACAGGCAACGGAAGATGATTTGGGATATCACTTTGTAGGCGGCATTAAGGATGGTGATCGCTCGAAAGTTCTCACATGCTGCTTGAGGCCTTTCTTGTAGATGGGCCATATAACCCCTTCCATCCACTCCTCCGGTAGCTGTTCAGTTTCCCAGATTCTGTCTATCACCCGAGCAGCACGAATTAGACAAAAATGGTTTCAGCAACTTCATTGTGACTGCATCTGGTCACATATGAGTTGCAGTAACTCACGTGGGACATGTGTGCTGCTAGGGCAGTTTGTGCAGGAAAGTGGCCAGCTTTTCCGGGCCCATATTGATGAACTTAGCCCCGATACCATCCTTACCAACTGCTTTATTGGTCTTTAGCTGTTGCACGGCATCCTTAACTTCCCTCAAGATGAGGGCTGGTTGTCTTCCATCGTCCGCTGAACTGACGTAGGTATCTCCTCCGTTGCCTTGACTTTCACTGCTTGTACTCTCTGCGCCATTTAAATGTTCCTCGTAGTGCTGCTTCCACCTTTCGATCACCACACGTTCGTCCGTCAAGATACTCCCATCCTTATACCGGCACATTTCGGTTCGCGGCACGAAGGCTTGCGTTGAGCTTCTGATAGAACTTGCGTGTTTCTTGAGAACGGCACAACTGTTCCATCTTCTCGCACCCCGCTTCTTCTAGGCGGCGTTTCTTCTCCTGAAAAAGGCGTTTCTGCTGTATCCGCTTCCGTCTATAACGTTCCACGTTCTGCCGGGTACCTTGCTGCAGCGCGACCGCCCGCGCTGCATCCTTCTCCTCCAGAATCTGTCTGCACTCTTCGTCGTACCAATCTACCTGACGTTGTTCTCTGCTGCTCCATAATGGCTGGTTTAACTGTATTCCAGCAGTCCTCAAGAGGGCCCCATCGAGCTCACCCTCTTCCGGCAACGCTGCCTCGAGATGCTGCGCGTAAACGCAACAATGTGAACGTATGACTCTTCTTGACTTCTCCTATTTCGTGGAAAACTATGTTCCTGAACGTTGACCAACTTTATACGGCATTCCTGAAAGGCTAAAAAAACTCACACTTAACCATTTCAGAACGGATGGGTCATATATGCCCAGCGTTTTAGATTGGCTGTGTAAAATCACAGACGAGAGATAGGGCCCCACTTTCTTCAGCAAAACTGTTCACCAGGATGTTGACTTTGCAGGAAAAATATCGAGGGTCAAGTTTGACAATATCCTGAAGACCCAGATATCCGAAACCTTGGGAAGATTCAAATTCTGAAAGCATGCAAATGAATCCTGACATCCTGAACGTTATGTCTGTAATCAATTTTCAGGAATTCGAGATGCTCAAGGTACTCCAAAACGGTCTGGAGTTGAGCTCACGGTATCTACCAGATAAATCGAGGCTTTGGCAATGTCCTCATCGTTAGCATACACTCAATCTGGTTCAAAAAGGATATACGGATCATGCTAATCAAAGTTTCTTGAAGACGAGATGCTCAAAGTACTTCAAAACATTCTGGAGTTCAGCCCACGGTATCTACCGGACCCAACAAAGGTTTTTCAATTTCAATAAGCATATACGCATCATGCAAAGCATATTTTCTTGAATACGAGATGCTCATGGTACTCCAAAACGTTCTGGATTTCAGCCCACGGTATTTACCGTCCTCATCGTTAGTACAGGTACTCTTCCAATCCGGTTCAATGGCATATACACAAGATGTAAATCCAATTTTCTTGGATATGGGATACTCTAGGTACTCCAAAATCCAACATCAATCCAAGCCTTTTGCAATGCCCTCATCATCGGTATACCCCAATCCTGTTCAATAAGTTTATATGCATCATGCAACCCCAATTTTCGTGAATACGCGATCTTTAATGAACTCCAAAATATTCTTGAGTTTAGTTCATAGCATCTACCAGATCCACCAGGGCTTTCCCAATATCCTCATCATCGGTATTTACCCAATCCGGTGTAATAAGCATATGACCCTAATTTCCATGAACATGAGATCCAATGTCCAAGGTGCTCCAAAATGATCTTGAGTCAAGATGCACAATGACAATGAGGTTAACCTGCGATTTGTTCTGCGTTCACGGACTTGGATGATCAAGTAGTTCAATCGTTGGGGTTCCATGACGTTTTGGTGAACCTAAAAGGTCTTTAGGGAGCGTCCACAAATTACGCTTTGAGGGGGGGGGGTTGGCCATAGTGTGACGATCCATACACAATTTTCAGACATTTCATACAAAAAGTGTGACATGGGTGGGAGGGGGGTTGAAAATACCCAATTACGTAATTAATGGGTTTTCCCTTAGTAGCTTGTGTAGCTCAATGGACTTACTGGGATATCATATCATACACCATTCATAAGTTGGTTCATTGGATAGATCACATGATCCGAGCTACAAAAAGGGTCTATACAGTCGATCCTCTATGAATCGCTAATGAAAGGACCATTGACTCAAGCATACATCGAGATATGGAATAGAAGTTCCTTGGAAAGATGTTCGAAAGAAATATCAGAGTAACTGAGAAAATATTTTAGTATGGCATCATTTGCTTCTACGAATCGAAATCGAGTCGTAGAACATCCAATCATGGAGGCCATATTGTAACTTGTGAATATTATGAATGAAATCGTATTGGCTCAACGAACCTGCTGTAATGTTTAGCGCTGAACATCGACCAGGACTTGGTTGATCGGGTAGATCGCATCTTTTGAAATTCATGATGATTTGGAGGACCAGAAAGGCCTGTAGTAGTCCTGTTAAAGTAATGAGTGAAATTCTATCAGCTGTATGGACCTGCTGAAATGTTAAGCAATGCACAGATACATCGTTCAGGACTTGGTTGATCGAGTAGATCGCATCTTTTGAACTCACGGACGTTTTGAAGAACCTAAAAGGTCTGTAATAGCTAGTAAACATAATGAGTGAAATTCTTCCGGCTCAATGGACCTACTGGGATGTTTAGCAATTCACGGATACATCGTTCAGGAGATGATTGATTGGGTAGATTGCATATGTTGAGCTCCAGGAGGTTTTGGAAAACTAGAAAGGCATATAATATTTTGTAAAAGTAATTAGTGAAATCCTATCGGCTCAATGGGCCTGCTGGGATGTTTAGCGTTGCACGTATTCATTGTTCAGGCCTTGGTTGATCGAAAAGATCGCATCTTTTGAACTCTCGGGCGATTTGGAGAACCTTGTAGCTTGTGAGCATAATGAGTGAAATTGACCTTTCCCGTCAAAAATTGTATCTCGTTTTATCGTCTCGGTCGATTCTTTGGGCTTATTTAAGGTCAATTTTCCCAAAGAACCCATATTTTTGAATCCTCTAAGTAATTTCAAAATCGAAAAGGGCTGTTTTTTTACGATTGGCCCGACTTTGAACAAACATTGGGTGAATTTTTCAGGCCGGTTCACACGTGCAGCACTTTTTCGGTTTTCGTTTTTGATTTTAAAAATAGTCAGAGGCTTCCAAAATATGGGTTTTTTGAAAAAGTTGACCTTAAATAAGCCAAAGAATCAGTTGAGCGAACAATCATTTTTGACGGGAAAGGTCAATTCAATCGGCTTAATGGACCTGCCGATATATTTAGTACGAATACATCGTTCAGGGCTTGGTTAATCGGTTAGATCGTATATTCTGAAGTCCAGGCCATTTTGGAGACTCTGGAATAGGCTACGTTAATTCAAAACTCGATAATTTCATATCTTATGATTACATAGATATTTTTTTACAAATTCTCGCCTTTGGACATTTTGTTTCTAGATATATCTTCTGATGCATTCGAGGATATATTTCTACACTAGTTTTGGCAGTATCGAGCAGAAAAACCCAAATCTGTAAGTTAAATCCATGTAAAAAAAAAGCCGTCCTGAAAGGGTTAAGGTGTTCGGGTCATATTGACCCGGATTTGACTTGAATATCTCAAACATTTCTCAGCCATATTCACATGTTTATATAAGTACCCAATATAATCGTCAGCTCATAAATTTTCCGAAAATGGCGGTCCCCTAGCAACACAATTCAAGCCAATTTGTAAGGGTATGCGATAACACACTTTTTCCTAACGAAACGAAACGAAACGAAATTTAAAATGCCTATGTTGATTTGGATCGAAACGAAACGAAAAAGGAATTTACTTTCGAAACTTCGAATCGAAACGAAATCAAGGTTCATTTGATTCGAAATTTTTCGAAACGAAACGAAATTTTATTTTTTTTTCCTCCGCGGGATTTTGATTAAATTTGTTTTATTGAATATTGAGCATATTGAAAATAGACTTTCGAGCATATTGGAAGGAGGCTTCCGACCCTCTTGAAAGGAGGCTTCCGAGCCTCTTGAAAGGAGGCTTCCGAGCCTCTTGAAAGGAGGCTTCCGAGCCTCTTGAAAGGAGGCTTCCGAGCCTCTTGAAAGGAGGCTCTGAGCCTCTTGAAAGGAGGCTTGAGCCTCTTGAAAGGAGGCTTCAGAGCCTCTTGAAAGGAGGCTCTGAGGCCTCTTGAAAGGAGGCTTGAGCCTCGTGAAAGAAGGCTTCTGAGCCTCTTGACAGGAGGCTTCTGAGGCCTCTTGAAAGGAGGCTTGAGCCTCTTGAAAGGAGGCTTGAGCCTCTTGAAAGGAGGCTTCTGAGCCTCTTGAAAGGAGGCTTCCAAGCCTCTTGAAAGGAGGCTTCTGAGCCTCTTGAAAGGAGGCTTCTGAGGCCTCTTGAAAGGAGGCTTCCAGGCCTCTTGAAAGGAGGCTCTGAGCCTCTTGAAAGGAGGCTTCTGAGGCCTCTTGAAAGGAGGCTTCTGAGCCTCTTGAAAGGAGGCTTCCGGAGCCTCTTGAAAGGAGGCTTCTGAGCCTCTTGAAAGGGAGGCCTGAGCCTCTTGAAAGGAGGCTTCCTGAGCCTCTTGAAAGGAGGCTTCCGGGCCTCTTGAAAGGAGGCTCTGAGCCTCTTGAAAGGAGGCTTCTGAGCCTCTTGAAAGGAGGCTCTGAGCCTCTTGAAAGGAGGCTTCCAGGCCTCTTGAAGGAGGCTTCCAGGCCTCTTGAAAGGAGGCTCTGAGCCTCTTGAAAGGAGGCTTCTGAGGCCTCTTGAAAGGAGGCTTGAGAGCCTCTTGAAAGGAGGCTTCCAGGCCTCTTGAAAGGAGGCTTCTGAGCCTCTTGAAAGGAGGCTTCTGAGGCCTCTTGAAAGGAGGCTTCCAGGCCTCTTGAAAGGAGGCCTCCGAGCCTCTTGAAAGGAGGCCTCCGAGCCTCTTGAAAGGAGGCCTCCGAGCCTCTTGAAAGGAGGCCTCCGAGCCTCTTGAAAGGAGGCCTCCGAGCCGGAAAGGAAAGCCTCTGAGCCTCTTGAAAGGAGGCTTCCGAGCCTCTTGAAAGGAGGCTTCCGAGCCTCTTGAAAGGAGGCTTCCGAGCCTCTTGAAAGGAGGCTTCCGAGCCTCTTGAAAGGAGGCTTCTGAGGTTTTCGACAGGGCTTCGAGGCTCTTGAAAGAAGCCTTCCGAGCCTTTTGAAAAAAGCTTTCCGAGCCTTTTAAAAGAAGGAGAAAAAAAAGAAAGTTTAAAGAAGAGAGCTTAAAAGAACATTTCCGGGTCTCTAGAAAGGAGGATTTCAACCCTCTTTAGAGTAGGCTTCCGAGCCTTTTAAAATGAGGCTGTCGATCCTGTTAAAAAATCCCTCCAGGCGAAGCGGCTCGGAGGCTTTGAAAAGAAGCAGAAAAAAAGGAAATTTCTAGAAAAACAGATTGGTTTCCGGGCCTCTTAAAAAAAAGTTTTCGAACCTCTTGAAATGATGCTTCCGGGTCACTTGAAAGGAGGCTTCCGAGCTGCTTGGAAGGAGGCTTCCGAGAAGCGTAGAAGGATGCTTCCAATTCTCATGCAACGAAGCAACTGAGCTTTTCGGGGAAAAGTCTTCATGTCTTTCAAATGGAGGCTTTCGAATCTGTAGACTCTAGATTTTAGTTAAGAATCATATTCTTAACATATTATTCAACATTATTGGTTCATTCGAGGTTTTGCCCTTTTGATCTTTTGTCCCACATCTCTTCATCCATTATACTGGTTGTGGAGGACTGGATTCAAAAGACCATGATTTACTGATCGCCATGCATAGGGTGAGGGAGGTATTTTGGACCACCAGTTCAACGTCCCATATTTTGGACAATTGAGAGCAAATTCCTCTTGGTGGTCCAAAATAAGAGCCCCGTAAGAGTGGTCCAAAATATCCTTTACCCTATTATGCACAGGACAAAGTTTAGAAATAAAAAAAAACAAAACTTTATCAATAAGTTTGGATTAAAATTGTAATTCATCCGCCATTAAGCATTTCGTACCCCCTGGGCCCGGTGAAAGTACCCCCAGCGTTGAGAACCGCTGATATAAAAGACCGAGAAATGCTCTGCATCTCCGTGAGCGTTACGGGAAAAGAATCGTTGGTTAGTAGAGAAGGTAATTCATGTGAAGCCCCTTGGTAAGCGACTAAATATTTATTGTAAACGAAGTTATTTTGAAAACAAGAAGACGAAAACTGTGTTTGAAACCATTCCAACACTATTCAATGTGCTTCGTTTAATGAGCTTCTACAATACGATCGATTCCGTACTAAATAATTCTGTGCTATTCGATGCAGACATTAGTTTTATCACTTCGCGTTCTCCCGCACTAGCTGGCGTGATCAGCATCTACAAGATCGATTGTACACTGGTTAAACAAATTTCTGCTACGCGAGGTAGATTTTTTTTCACTTCGCGTTCTCCCGGACGTCCCATGACCAGCAGCAACACGATAGATTTCGCATTCATATTATACAAATAGTAAAAAATGTCACAAAATATAAATTTGAAACTTGGAAAAACTGAAGACGTTTTATAGAAGAAAACTACATACGTATTTGTCGACTAAGAATGGGGTTATGTAGTAAGCGTTATTAGAATAAAATGTATAACCTAAAGTTTTGAAAACAACTTAACGATTTTTTCCAGCGGCACAGCCAAAATTTTTGATAATATGAAGAATGGTTTAAGTTTAAATCTGTTTCGAAATTCCGCGGAATTCCGTTAAATTTCGTTAGTAACTAATTTTTTCTAGCGAAATTTTTATAATTTGACGAAACGAAACGAAATCAAGAATTGCGATTTCGCCATGCTAAAATTCCGCGAAATACCGCGGAATTTCGTTTCGAACCACCTGAAACGAAATTTTTCGAAATACCGCATATGTTTATCAATTTGGTTGTGGTAACTCATATATGACTGAACTTGGTCATATATGAGTAATATAAACCTATTTACAACATGTGTGCTGCTCGGGTCACACCTACAACCTGTAATCGTCGGAGGAAGGATTGTCAGTTGGACACTTTTCCATGGTCGAAAATGTCGCCCATAAACGATTTTATTACTGTTTTTTTCTCAAAAATTCGTCTAATACTGTTTCAGAGATGACAAATAACGAATTCAGTCAATTTTCCCACAGATGTTCAAGGTTCTCCAAACCATTTTGAACTTCAGCGTCTTAGTCTACCAAGTCAACCCTTAGAGGCCATGCGCATGATCTACGATTTAGATATGTTCAATTCAAACGTTCTAAGTTCTTCAAATCATTCTGGAGTTCATACCAATTGGTCTAACAAATCAACTGGGCTCGATATAAAATTGATAGCAACACATGGTATCCAAGTGGTGATGATTTGGAGAACTTAGAATATCCGATTTGGGCATATTAAAATCCAAAATCGTGCTCATGGCTTAAAGACGCCTATATGAACATAATGGATCGTTTTAGTTATGTATCGAGCCCAGTTGACTTGATATACCAACTGGTTTGGACGCCAGAATGATTTGGAGAACTTGGAACATTCGATTGGGACAGATATAAATCGTAAGCCATGCACATTGTTGCTTAGCGTCGGTATGGACACGTTGGATTGTTATTGACTTTATGCCAAACCCAGTTGACTTGAAAAATCAATTAGTTTGAACTCCAGAAAGATTTGGAGAACTTAAAAAATCCGATTTGGACACATGTATAATAAGAACTTGCGTTGTTCAGGTGTACGTTCTTGTTAACAGATATTCATATATCTTTTTATTTTAGTTAATACCGCATTTCGTCTAGTAATAGCTAATGCATGATGACATACTGTTATTACTGTTATGACATTCTGTGTCCTTTTGGCGCCATCACGAATTGTTGCTTTCATTTATAACCCACCGTTCGAAGCAAACTTCAAAGTAGCCAACGAATGTAATTTATCTCGCCGAATGAGTGAAAATAAACCGGCAACTTTCCGATTCTCCATTCCGTCATCGCCAGCCATATCCGCCCCGACATCTATCAGAATCCATTTCGCAAGCAATTATTTTTGGCCGCATGAGCACGTCCTCCCATTCATATTACTTAGGTGGAGAGCGCAGCAACAAAGGACCAGGAAATGTAGCAAGAAGTCAAGAGCCAGAAGTACCAGTTCCCAAGGCGTGGTACGGAATCCGTGTCATATCGTTTCGCCCACTTCCCGGACGATTTTTTTCCTTTTCCTTCGAAACACGGAATGCAGTCCAAACAAAATTGCACGTTTTACGTGTCTTGTTAGTTGGTCGAACATGGGTGGGATGAGTGTTCACACAAACATACGCTCGCACTAGCTGGTGCTGACCTAAGCTGGCTTGCCGGAAGCTCAAATGAACTTAAATGATGAACGGAAATAAAAACTACGGAATGGAGAACAACTAGAGCCTGGAAATGAAGGAGGCACACAAAACATGAGCAAGCAAATATCGGAGTAAGAAGAATTTCATATGCAGTTAGCTGGTACATATGGGAAAAACCACTTGGGGCATGATAGCCATATTCATAATTGGAGCATATCTAGAATAAGTGAATACTTGAGCATTTATGAAATTGGATTCTAACAAAAAATCAAACAATTGAAATTGTGTAACAATTGTGTGTGAGCATTATTTAACTCACAACACAATATTTTATATTCATGCAATGTTGGTTTTAGAAACACTAAGTTGAAAGGTGTGCCAAAATTCAAGTAATATCGTAAGACAATGAAGTAATAAAAGAAGGCAAGTAATATTCCTGAGCTTGAATGCAACAGAACAAAATTGTTGAATTATTAACGTCTGTGTAATAAACACAGAACCAAAAGCATCACAGAAAACATTATTCAAGCTCCTGCTTCCGTTTATACTGAAATGGACTTCATCAAGAACTCCTACTGCTACTCCATCTTCACGCCTTGACTGTCAATACAAAGCAAAAGTTAGGCATCCATCCTCAGACCAACAGATAAAGCTACAGACATAGACACACTCTGAAAAAGCCGCACCATGCGGCGACCATTCGTTCGTCTTAACTTTTCTCTCTGCACGTGACGGAACTGGAATTCCTGAGTTCTTCATTTTTCTCATCAGTCCACCCTCCGCCCCCTAAGCAAGCTATTCGCCCGTCGTAGTTCATTAGCAGCGTTTGGTCCCGATGTCCTGTGAAGCTTTTTCTCCGCTCCGCCTCGCCATTGCGTCTGAGCTTACTTTTACAATCGAAACCAACTTCAGCACAAAAGTCACGCACCATGGGCACAACTTGGACGTCATCATCTCGTGCTTAGCCCCGGCAGTAGCCAGCAACACAACTCACTATCAGTCAAACACTAATTTAATGTTCTGACCAGCTTGAGGCTCTGCTCCTCGCCGTCGCAGCAGCCAAACAGGGGTTCTATGTGTGGTTCTATGTGCATGTAAGAGTGGATGTGGCCGAAAATTGAAAATTTTAGTACTCTGCCATTTTAGCTGTGGTACGTGAGCTCCATGGACTTTCCTTCGTTGGTCGAACGTTGTTGATTACAGTTTTAGTATAAAAAGTGAGCCCCAGGATAGAGCGGAGGCAAGTTTGACTAACAGTAGTGGAAGCATTTTTTTGCACTCCCGCCAGTGTAGAGTAGATTTTCAATGAATTGATTGAACGGGATCAGTATGTTCCACTCGATGAACTACCACTTCTGGGTGGATGTTCACAAACAAGCATTCAAAAACACACACAAACACACAGATGATACCAATTAAAAAAGCGAGTCCTTTCATTGATTCCAGTCAGCTATCTTCCGGTAATTGAATCAATTTAGCATGGGAAGTTATATCGGGGGCTGTCCAGGTAGTTGGAGAAGAAATGGGAATTTTTCAGCACATGGCTTGTGGCGATGGTATCATTCAGTGAATAAACAATAAAATTCATTAACAGTGTGCGATACCGGAGCAAAAGAAGACAGTATGCGACTGTCGAGTAGCGAATCATTGATTGGTTATACAAGTTCATGCCAGGGATAGGGATGCAAAATGGGATAGATGGTGCAAAACAGACATCTACAAAGTATTCTGAGATATTTATTCCGCCCATAAAGGCCGCTCCGGGTGGGAAGAATTTCCGCTTTGTAGTTGTACTTGTTCCAGTTAGCCTTGAGAGCAAAGGCGTAGGATTTCTAATCCGGGGATGGCAAATTCGATTCACGGTCCGGTCTAAGATGTTTTCGGGTTGGAAACATTCCCGATATCTTGGGCATAGCGTATCCATTGTGTTTACCACTCAAGATATATAAGTACTCGGGAAATGGCTGGCATAGAAAATGTTTCAATTAATAACTGAGGAAATCCTGGGGAGAAAACTAAGTTGAAAAGTGAGAAACGTGTATGACTAACATTGGCCAAAAGTTTGGGATCACCTATTGGAATTAGCGAATGAATTTGTTCATAACTCAGACATTTTTTTTTATTCCTTTGTTTATTTGTTAGGCACTCTGTGTTACTTAACCGCTACTGTGCCGAGATCTACTGTGGTATTCTGCTGTACAGAATCCACACAGAATCTATTTTTAGATTTTCCGTTACCATTATTGTTGTCGGTGCCAGTCCATCTCGTCGTGAGTCCATTGTGTCCGTTTGTCCATGTCGTGTATCGCGTGTATCCACTGATCGTTGCATTGTTCGTTTGCCATTTATCCGGGTAACATAGACCTGTGCAGCGGTTCATTAAATTCACTCACCCGATGGATTTTGACATTTGAGCGGGTCGTCTTCTTGAACAAAAGTTCATTTTGCGTTCATTATGCGACCCGCTCAAACGTCATAATTTCTTGGGGGAGTTCATTTTGCGTTAGTCTATTGGAGGAATGCCTCCGAGAAGAACAAGTTGTCAGTCGTCATCAGGCAGCCGTGACGGTAAGGCGCGTACCCCAGAACGCCACCGTATGGGCTGCGGATCCGGCGACTGACGAGGGTTTGGTGGAGGGGCTGGGAATCGAACCCATGACCATTCGCATGTAAGGCGAACGTGTAGCCAACTACGCTACGGGACCCCCCAAACTCAGACATTTCTTGCCCATTTTTAGCTCATAAAGATGCATATTAAGCACAATAAGTCTAAATTTATTGCGTGGTATGTGATGCAACACTTTTATTAGAATTATTTGTGAAAATTTGATTAGAAGCTAAATTATAGTTATTTTTACTATATTGTAAAATATTTAATATAATTGGCTAAATCAGCGGTTCTCAACCTGGGGTACATGTACCCCTGGGGGTACCTTCGCTGGCCCTAGGGGGTACCTCGGACAAAAATGCGTAATGGTGGACGAATTACATTTGCATTCTAAACTTATTCAACATATTCAAAACTCAAAACTTATTATTTTTTATTTCAAAAATTTGTATTGTGCATAATATGCAACGCGATCAATAAATCCCAATTAAATCCTGCCTTCCACAATCAGCACAATGTATGAAGGGCTGCGGAACAAAAGATCAAACGAACAAAACGTCGAATGAACAAAATGATTTTTTTTTTTCGATAGAGCTCGTTTGCTTCGTTACAAGAGGTTTAGAAGCATCCTTCTACGCTTCTCGTAAGCCCTCTTCCAAGCAGCTTGAATGCCTCCTTTCAAGAGGCTCGTAAGAATCCTTCCTTTCAGGAGGCTCGGAAGCCTCCTGGGCACTTCAAAAGCCTCCTTTCAAGTGGTTAGGTTGATTCCTTTCAAGAAGCTCAGAAGCCTCCTTTCAAGAAGCTCAAAATCCTCCTTCCAAGAGTCTCGGAAGCCTCTTTTTAAGAGGCTCGGAAGCCTTCTTTCAAGAGGCTCGGAAGCCTCCTTTCAAGAAACTCAAAAGACTTCTTTTCTAGAGGCTCAAAAGCCTCCTTTTCTAGAGGCTCAAAAGCCTCCTTTCAAGAGGCTCGGAAACCTCCTTTCAAGATTCTTTCAAGAGGCTCAGAAGCCGCCTTTCAAGAGGCTCAGAAGCCGCCTTTCAAGAGGCTCAGATGCCTTCTTCCAAGAGGCTCTGAAGCCTTTTTCCAAGAGGCTCGGAAGGCTCCTTTCAAGAGGCTCGGAGGCCTTCTTTCAAGAGGATCGGAAGCCTTTTTTCAAGAAGCTCAAATGACTTCTTTCCTAGAGGCTCAAAAGCCTCCTTTTCTAGAGACTCAAAAGTCTCCTTTCAAGAGGCCCGGAAACCTCCTTTCAAGTTCCTTCCAAGAGGAAGTCTCCGTTCAAGAGGCTCAGAAGCCTCCTTTAAAGAGGATCAGAAGCCGCCCTTCAAGAGGCTCAGATGCCTCCTTTCAAGAGGTTCTGAAGCGTTTTTCCAAAAGGCTCGGAAGGCTCCTTTCGAGAGGCTTGGAAGCCTCTTTTTAAGGGGTTCGGAAGCCTCCTTTCAAGTGGTTAGGTTGCCTCTTTTCAGAAAGGTCGTAAGCCTTCTTTCAAGATCCTTTCAAGAGGCTCGGAAGCCTTCTTTCAAGAGGCTCGGAAGCCTTCTTTCAAGAGGCTCGGAAGTCTTCTTTCAAAAGGCTCGGAAGCGTCCATTCAAGAGGCTCGTAAGTCTTCTTTCAAGAGACTCGGAAGCCTTCTTTCAAGAGGCTCGGAAGCCTTATTTCAAGAGGCTCGTAAGCCTTCTTTCAAAAGGCCCGGAAACCTCCTTTCAAGTTCCTTCCAAGAGGCTCTGAAGCAGAGCTTTAAATAATCGAATACTTTTGGTGAAGCCCATCGGCCGTCTTTGTCATCCTCACTTCGTAAATATTCATAATCGGCTGAATACTGACAATTTCCGATCAAATATCAGTCAGTGAGTATTTATTTAGATTTCGTAAACTAATGAATTACTGTAAAACTAAACACTCAAATGATGCTTTCAACAATTACTCACTAGATCTGACTCCGACGTTAAACAGAGGGACAATTTTAGTGCCAAAAGTCATCATAATCAAGGCCAATTATGTTTTCTTTAAACGCAGTGACCATTCTCAGTACCAATCAAATGAATGAATATGTGAAGAAGAAAACTGAGTAAGTCATTCTATATTTTAAATAGTCATGCGACGTTTGTCAATATTCGGCCCGAAGTTGCTTCGTGAAGCGTCCATTCAAGAGGCTCGTAAGTCTTCTTTCAAGAGACTGGGAAGCCTTCTTTCAAGAAGCTCGGAAGCCTTCACCCAAGAGACTCGGAAGCCTTCTTCTAAGCGGCTCGTAAGCCTCCTTTCAAGAGGCTCGTAAGCCTCGTTACAAGAGGCTCGTAAGCCTCCTTTCAAGAGGCTCAGAAGCCTCCTTTCAAAAGGCTCAAAAGCCTTCTTTCAAAAGGCTCAGAAGCGTCCTTTCAAAAGGCTCAGAAGCCTTCTTTTAAGAGACTCAGAAGCCTCCTTTTTAGAGGCTCAGAAACCTCCTTTCAAGAGGCTCAGAAGCCTCCTTTCAAGAGGCTCAGAAGCCTCCTTTCCTGGGAGAGAGACTGGGAAGCCTTCTTTCAAGAAGCTCGGAAACCTTCACCCAATAGACTCGGAAGCCTTCTTCTAAGCGGCTCGTAAGCCTCCTTTCAAGAGGCTCAGAAGCCTCCTTTCAAGAGGCTCAGAAGCCTCGTTTCAAGAGGCTCAGAAGCCTCCTTTCAAAAGGCTCAAAAGCCTTCTTTCAAAAGGCTCAGAAGCGTCCTTTCAAAAGGCTCAGAAGCCTTCTTTTAAGAGACTCAGAAGCCTCCTTTTTAGAGGCTCAGAAGCCTCCTTTCAAGAGGCTCAGATGCCTCCTTTCAAGAGGTTCAGAAGTTTTTTCCAAGAGGCTCGGAAGGTTCCTTTCGAGAGGCTCGGAACTCTCTTTTCGAGAGGCTCGGAACTCTCTTTTCGAGAGGCTCGGAACCCTCTTTTCGGGAGGCTCGAAAGCCTCCTTCCAAGTGGTTAGGTTGCCTCATTTCAAGAAGCTCGTAAGCCTCTTTTTAAGAGGCTCGGAAGCCTGCATTCAAGAGGCTCGGAACTCTACTTTCAAGTGGTTCGGAAGCCTCCTTTCAAGATGCTCGGAAGCCTCACTTCAAAAAGCTCGGAATTCTTCTTCCAAGAGGCTTGGAAGCATACTGTCAAGAGGCTCAGAAGCGTCCTTTCAAGATGCAAAGGAAGCCTCCTTTTAAGTGACTCGAAATTCGTTTTCAAGAGGCTCGGAAGCCAATCTACAAGTCTTTAATCAAGAGGCGTGAAAACCTACTCTAAAGGGATTCAAAAGCTGAAAGGAGCTTTCCTTCAAAGGCCTCGGGATTATTTTTTCAAGAGGATTGGAAGCCTACTTTCGAGAGGGGGTGCCTCAATTAATGCCGTTGGGCTAAATTAACTACAAAATTTATATCTGGACAGTAAGTTAAACTCACTGGCTTTCAAATGCTTCCCGGAAAGCTCAAATCGTACCAAAAATGGCTAAGATATAGTAGAAATACTATTTTTGGGGGGTGAACCCAAACTTTTGGCTGACACACCATTACTATAGATATAGATGATCCCAAACTTTGGCAGAAACAAATAATTTTATCATTATTTCAGTAATTATAACCTAAACATTCTAAAAATTGCTATTTAAAGTGCATAGATTCACGCTCAACTTCCCACACTTGCTTTGAAATTGTGTCGGCTCATTTTCGAATAATTTAGGTTTCAAACTTTATGTTAATTTTGAATATTGCATCTTTGGTTCAAATTTTAACATGCTTTCCAAATAGAAAGTGTTATATCAAATATCTCAAGTTCAAGATCTACTCATTGTCTTTTAAATGAGCCGTGAAGATCACAAATCGGACATAAGACTACCGTGACCTTCCCTAATTCCGCGCATCGCCTAATACCGTGGTTTTCATCAAAAATCAGAACCTGGCTATCATGGACATCGTATTATTTAGTGAAATGTTCAAACATATAATGTTTCACTATCGAACTAATCTAATCACTAGAAAAAAAATCGGATCTGCAATTTAATGACGAAAAACTTTTTTTTTTGTATTTGCAGGAAAAACCCTGATTAATCCGCCTAACGGTATCGGTGTCTTTCTAGGTGCCAAAATAATAACCAGACTATTTACGCATTTTTCGTACAAAAAATAATATTTTGGCCATTATTTCTAAACCCAAAGTTTGATCTTGTCAATTTTCAACAGAAAGCTATGAAAGTTTTGATTCATATCCATCCATTTTTACATTTTTCAATAGGAAACCCTCCCCCCGACCTGAGTGATTTCATCGCCGCAACGACGAAAACTAGTCGCCGCGATTTTATCTTTGGGTCGCTGTAGGCAATGTTCTAGTTACTCTCCAAGGGCGACAGAACTGTATTCGCCAAGCGTTAGAATCGCGTTGCGATTTTTCGGTCACGTGTGTTAGGGGGAACCTTAAAAGGATTTTCCATTGAATGCAACCAGTCGCAAGCAAATTGGATAAGAATAAGTGCCAAAAATTGGTTAGATTTTGCGCATTCACACACACACAGACAGCGCTCCAATTCGCCGACCACAGATGATAGGCAAATGGCACGGCAAATGCTGGGTAAAGCGTACCATTGGTACTTCGCGTACCTGAAGGAATAAAATAGACCCCATCTCGCGGTCCTTAGCCTCTTACCCAGCTACTCCTATCCCTACCACCCCGTGGTGCTGGCCGGGATACGAGCAACCTTAGGGAAGATCGGGTAACCAACCCCGGTGGGAACTATGGTCGTATGCTGACAGGGAAGGGGGGCTTTGCTCCTCTTCGGAGGTGCAAATCTTACTGAGCGTCTGTTCTCCAGGTCAGGATCGGTTCCATGTTAGGGGCGGCTGATCATCGTCCGAGTGCCAGCAAGGGACTCTAAGTGAAACTGTGCACCATGGTCCACCGGGAATAAGGAGGAATGGTCCTCCGGAAATTTAGGGGGTTTGCTGTCAGGCCCTGCAAGCCAGCCTTTAAAAAAACATAAGCAACGAACAATCAACAAGAGAGTACGGACCGGAACCATCGGCGAAGACCATAACCTTTCCTGGGCGGAGAACTTTTTAGGGAATGCATATCGGCTGTTGTTGATATGGTGTGTTCTTAAAAAAAGCCTCCTTCAGTAGTATTAATTTGTCGTAAAGCACGGCAAAGAATTAGAGTTTTCACAAAAGACTTGAAAACTACGTTCCGTGAAAAAGCCACCTGCTTCTGAATCTGCCTGCTTACAATCGATGAAAATACTGAACGTACAAAACACGGCGCAGGTAGCTGTCTTCATAAGGGGAATTGATGATCATCTTCGAATTACAAAGGAATTAGCAGCTTTGATCTCAATAAAGGAAACGACTACCGCATATATAGACCTGAGAAAATCTGTTGAGACCTGTATGGAGGAGCTTGAACTCTTCTTTGAAAGCTTAAGGCCTACAACTAATAGAGCTCCGGCAATGACACGGACGTTTATTTATTTATTACCAGACTAAGGCCGGAGTGGCCTGTGCTGCACATAAAAGTCTTCTCCATTCTACTCGGTCCATGGCTGCACTTCGCCAACCACGCAGTCTGCGGAGGGTCCGCAAATCGTCCTCCACCTGATCGATCCACCTTGCCCGCTGCGCACCTCGCCTTCTTGTTCCCGTCGGATCGTTGTCGAGAACCATTTTCAACGGTTTACTGTCTGACATTCTGGCTACGTACCCGGCCCACCGCAGTCTTCCGATTTTCGCGGTGTGAACGATGGATGGTTCTCCCAACAGCTGATGCAATTCGTGGTTCATTCGCCTCCTCCACGTACCGTCCGCCATCTGCACCCCACCATAGATGGTACGCAGCACTTTCCTTTCGAAAACTCCAAGTGCGCGTTGGTCCTCCACGAGCATCGTCCAGGTCTCGTGTCCGTAGAGGACTACCGGTCTAATTAGCGTTTTGTAGATTGTCAGTTTGGTACGGCGGCGAACTCTATTCGATCGGAGCGTCTTGCGGAGTCCAAAGTACGTACGATTTCTAGCCACTATGCGTCTCCGAATTTCTCTGCTGGTGTCATTTTCGGCAGTCACCAGTGAGCCCAAGTACACGAATTCTTCAACCTCCTCGATTTCGTCACCACCGATAGAAACTCGTGGCGGGTAGCTTACATTGACCTCTCTTGAGCCTCTTCCTATCATGTACTTCGTCTTCGACGTGTTGATGACTAGTCCAATCCGTTTAGCTTCACTTTTCAGTCTGATGTAGGCTTCCTCCATCCTCTCAATGTTACGTACCATGATATCAATGTCGTCGGCGAAACCAAAAAACTGGACAGACTTCGTGAAAATCGTACCACTCGTGTCAATCCCTGCCCTTCGTATTACTCCCTCCAAAGCGATGTTGAATAGCAGACACGAAAGACCATCCCCTTGCCGTAACCCACTACGCGTTTCGAAGGGACTCGAGAATGCCCCTGAAACTCGAACTACGCACATCACCCGATCCATGGTCGACTTGATCAACCGTATCAGTTTATCCGGAAATCCGTTTTCGTGCATTAGCTGCCATTGCTGGTCCCGATCGATTGTATAATATGTGGCTTTGAAGTCGATAAATAGATGGTATGTGGGCACGTTGTATTCGCGGCATTTCTGCGTAAGGCGAACACCTGGTCTGTGGTAGAGCGCCCCGCATGGTACTGCCCCACGAACTCTCTTGCAATTGGTGTTAGTCGACGGCATAAAATTTGGGAGAGTACCTTGTAGGCGGCGTTCAGCAATGTGATTGCGCGGTAGTTGCTACAATTCCGCTTATCGGTCTTTTTGTAGATGGGACACACGACACCTTCCATCCACTCCTGCGGCAGAACCTCATCCTCCCAAACCTTGGTAATCACCCACCCGAGCAGCACAAGTCAATCAAAAATGGTTGAAACAACTTCATTGTGACTGAATCTGGTCACATATGAGTTGCAGTAACCTACGTGGAACATGTGTGCTGCTAGGGCAGTGCAGCGCTCTAGCCAGTGCCTCACCACCGTGTTTAAACAGCTCTCCTGGTAGTTGGTCAACTCCAGGGGCTTTGTTGTTTTTCAGCCGACCGATCTCCTCCTGGATTTCCTTGAGATTCGGAGCCGGAAGTCGCATGTCCTGCGCGCGTGCTCTTAGGTTCATTAGGTTCTTAGGTTCAACTAACTTTTCACATTCGCCGTCATACCAGTCGTTTCTCTGATCCGGAGACACCGTGCCAAGTGCAGCGGTTGCGGTGCTTCCAATGGCGGATCGAATATCTCTCAGCCATCTTCAAGAGATGCTGCGCCTAGCTGCTCTTCCGTTGGGAGTGCCACTTCCAGCTTCTGCGCGTAGTCTTGGGCTAGTCTACCGTCTTGTAGCCGCCCAATGTTTAGCCGTTTACCGTCGATTAGAACGTGGTCGATTTGTTTTTCCGTTACTTGATTAGGTGATTTCCATGTGGTCTTGTGGATATTTTTGCGGGGGAAGAAAGTGCTTCGAACTACCATTCCGCTAGGGGCTGCAAAGTTTATGCATCGTTGGCCGTTGTCGTTCGATACGGTATACAGACTATCCGGTCCGATGACCGGTCTATACATTTCTTCCCTTCCTACCTGAGCGTTCATGTCACCGATGACGATTTTGACGTCCCGCAGTGGCCATCCATCGTATGTCTGCTTCAGCTGTGCGTAGAACGCTTCTTTCTCGTCGTCGGGTCTCCCTTCGTGTGGGCAGTGCACGTTGATGATACTATAGTTGAAGAAATGACCTTCTATCCTCAGCTTGCACATCCTTGCGTTGATTGGCTGCCACCCAATCACGCGTTGGCGCATCTTTCCCGGCACTATGAAGCCGGTTCCCAGCTCGTCGGTGGTGCCACAGCTTTGGTAGAAAGTAGCCACTCGATGCCCGCTTTTTCACACTTTCTGTCCTGTCCAGCAGATTGCCGACGTCGAAGTTGCGGGGATGTAATTCATCGTAGGTTATCCTGTCGCAACCTACGAAGCCTAGCGACTTGCAGTTCCATGTTCCAAGCTTCCAATCGTGATCCTTTATTCGTCGCCTAGGTCGTTGCCGATTGTATTGAGTCGTATTATCTTCTATGTTGTTCGTAATGGTTGTTTTTAAAGGCGGCTTATTGGACCTGCGCAAACCTGCTGTCTCGTCGGAGGGCCGTCGTGTCAGGGCTGTTAAGCGTCCCACCTAACACCAGGACTTGGGCTTGTGCGCTTTGAGCGGCACATGGTCGCTTTGTCGGAGCCTACTTGCGGATACATGCACCCACCACATCCTAGGCAAGCCTGGGGAGGGATCGTCAAGCCCTTGGACATAGTGACACTTGAAAATCAAGGCAATTTTGTGTATCTGTTAATCGATTGTTAATCAGTCACAAAAGTTAATTTGTGTTATTTCTCTGCATATTGCATTTATCACAAAAAAGATCTACACACTAAGTTTTTATTTCTGCAGCTCGGCAAAAATCCGCACAGCCGGGCGCCAGCAAAATGAAAAATTGATATTCCGGCAAAAATGTCGTTTGTTAGCTGATTTTCGGCAAATTATTTGCTGATTTTCGATTTGTTCTGGATTGTTTTTTGCTTTCTCAGTCTTATGTATTCAACACGATGAGTTTTGTTTAGCCCGACGTTTCGGCCTTGAAAAAGCCCAAAACAAAAGGCCGAAACGTCGGACAAAACAAAACTCATCGTTTTGAATACATAAGACTGAGAAAGCCAAAAGTATGAAATTCCTCCAAATAATGTTGACGAAAATGGAATCAGAATACCAATGCGCAAACTGCATGATCCTAAATGATTGAGTGGCTTGGCCTTTATAGTAGATGTCACCAAACATCTCAATGACTTGAACATAAAGCTGCAAATTAGGGATCATCACGTCGAACTTTTATTATCCAACATGCAAACTCTTGAAATAATTTCCCACAATTGATTGTCGACAACTGATACATTTCTTCAATCCTGTAGAAAACAGTCAAAGCCTTTCAACAGAAATATTCAAACCTATTCGCTAATTTTTGAGAACACAGTTCCTCAACATCGTTTATTGAAGTGAATAATATATTTATTATTATATATTATTATATCTTTCGTAAGATATTTTCTTTTCCAAGAAGTACATATCTGTGTGAACAACTCTCATCAATAATGAAGGCAGAAAAAAGTAATTGTTGATCTTCATTATCTGCTTGCGAAATTCGATCACCGATTGCGAAATCAATATGCGTCCAGTATTGGAAGGAAGCCCACAATTACATGTCCTGTTACGTAAAAAGAAAATAAACACACACGAAAAAGAACGCAGTTGAATCATGCTTAGTTTTTCTTCAAAACAATTTAGGTCATTCTGTAGAACAAAATGCCATTCTGAAAAAAAGTATTTCACTTTGGTTATTTTGAAAATGTCTAAAAATATGTACCGAATATTTTCTGGCCCGCCAGCAAGTGGCCATTTTGAAAATTTGCCCGTGGCTTGAAAAGGTTGGGCAGGCCTGATGTAGCAGATATTTTTTTTAAACTATGTGCCACATGGTTCCGCCACGATGACAGTCAATATGGCACCGGACCTTCCACATTTGAATGCATCGCATAGCATCGAACAAAAGTTTATTATTCAAATTACTAACCTGTTCACAGAATATTTATTTCCTTATTAAAATCTTATTCAAAGAGCCCTACATATGTCGACTCGAAATATATCATAAATCAGCAATTTCGTGCCAATTTAACAGCCGATCGCGATTTGGTGGGTTTATCGCTGCACTTTTTCTCAAAGGGCATTGAAAAAATCAAGTTTTTACACACTTCTCCGCACATGAGCAGCCCGAAATGTTGATCGAATGCAAATTAAACTTCTCTTTTTGAAATAAGTCCCTTGTTTGAAAACTTAATATAAACTGTACATTAGTTTTGGGATTTTGTGTTTCTCCCAACACTGAGTACAACTACTAGAGGGATATTTGAATTTTCTGAATGTCATGGCAAACATAGAGTGTTTTCACTATAAAATCGTTTAGATGGAGTAGAATCAACGAGCAGATTTGTTTGCACTGAGTGTAGGACAACATTGACTATGTGTCTTGTGTGATGAGTACTAAGCAAGCATACACTATGCCCATAGAGAGTTGAGCACATTTCCGAATCGAAAGCATCTTAGATCGAGAATCAAACTGGGCATCTGCGGATTGGTAATCCTACAATTATGCTCACAATGATAACTGGCAACAAAGATTTAAAAAAATCAATTAAATTGTTTCGGAAACATGTTTCTACAAGGCAATCATATGTTTTCTCACAAGAACGAAACAGATTTGCATGGAATTTTTCTAGATTTGATATTCTGTAACCACTAGTGTTACACTTTTTCCTTAGTATCCCTTTAAACTTCTCTGTTCTCACTTCTCGCTTCTCAATCTTCACTTCTCACTTCATACTTCGCTCTTCTCACTTTCACTTTTCACTTCCAGGGTGTCTACTCCCTGGAAAAACCTGGAAAACCGGGAATCCTCAGGGATTTTTTGCCTTTCTCGTACACTAAGTGTACGTAAAGGCTATAATATTGCTTCAAAAACAAAATTTTGATAGGAGGCCCGGAGGGCCGATTTTTATATACCGATCGACTCAGCTCGACGAATTGAGGTGATGTCTGTATGTGTGTATGTATGTATGTGTGTGTGTGTGTGTATGTGTACAAATTTTGTAGACACACTTTTTTGAACTTCCCATTGTCCGATTTGCTCGCAACAAGTAGCAGACGACGCGGAATTCAGTCCGGAATGGCCAAAAAACTGTTTTTGCGAATAAAAAAATAGCAAAATGTTCTCAACTGAATACACCTAGATTCGAACTTCTGACCTCTGGGGAAGGCGCTTGCCATACCACAAAACTATCGGAACACACATGGTATGAGTAAACCGAAGTCGTACAGTATTTATCAAATTAGTATGTGTGCATTTCTTTTCAAAGCCACAGAGTTCACTCTGCTAGGGTAACGGTGCCAATATTGGAA
This sequence comes from Armigeres subalbatus, assembly GCF_024139115.2. Lineage (NCBI taxonomy): Eukaryota > Metazoa > Arthropoda > Insecta > Diptera > Culicidae > Armigeres > Armigeres subalbatus. The sequence goes on from NC_085139.1 coordinate 223,854,534, forward strand.
GTATTATTGAATCAATGAAAGAAAATATATATTTGATAATTCGAAATTGATAGTTTTAATGCATTAACAAATAGACAAACTTTGAATTTGCTAGAAATGAAATTGGATTCATTTCGTCTTAATAATTAATCTAAATTTCTTGGAGGTAAAATGAGTTTGACTATACTGCCGTCGCAAGCATAATCGTCCAATATTGATTTTGCATGGAAGAAAATATGGAACAGTTACGCTTGCGGCGGCAGTATATAGGTAGGAAAGCCAATTTGTTGGAGAAATTATTGTTTTCAATTAATATTCATAATGGCACAATTACAACGTGTCGCTTCAAGTAAAGCAAACGTTAAGTAATGCAATGATGAACAATATTATTAAGACCCCATTGTCTCCACTTTCGAGGCCATGATCGCCTTTATAAGTGTTTATTTGGGTAACCTTTAACGAAAAGAAATGTGTTCAATAATTAATAACGTTTCTCTTTACTAAACGTAATCAGGCCCATTTTTCTATTATTTTGCTATCATGCGCTCGCATACCCTACATACGAGTTCGATCAGCGGCGTTCAATCAGCGTATGGGAGCGCAGCTGATGTGCGTGAGGACGCTATGCAAGCACATTTCGGCGGGAGCGAACGGCACTGCATTCGCTTCATTCGCTTGCCGTCGGATGAATATCGCAGAAGGAAGCATCACCAACACACCGCATGGCCCTGACGAAAGCGAGTAAACAAAATGGGGCCGGATGATGCCTTTTATTTCACCCGGCAAGGGATATAGGACGTCAATTTTAAAATGGTTGTTAAAACGTTAAAACACATTTTAACCGAAAATAGTTGGATTTTCAGGTTCGAAATTTAATTTACTTTTAGATTGGCAACACGAAAGCATAGCATAGATAGCATATGTGATTGTACAAATCGTGGGTGGCTATACAATGCTCAATTGAGCAATCTACTGTATATTGTCGCAAATTGGTACTTGGGATTAGTACCTTTTCCTATACAGTAGCAGTTGTATACCTGGCCACGTCCTTACAATCACGGAAGGAAGGAAGGAATGTTAGTTCAACATCTACTAGTGAAGATGCAGGGAACCCATACTACCTTCATAGATGTCTCAGGAAGGAAAATTTGTGTTAGTGGGAAAGGTGAATAATAGGGAGCTCTATTCGACAATATAGAGCGTTTGTCAATAACAGTATATGCTGTAAAAATAATAAAATATATTCATCAATTTACTTACGAACCGTCCTAAGGAAAAACAAAACAAAACACAAAATTTCGGCAAATCGCGCGATCGTTCCGCCGTCCGAAACAAGAGCCAACTCGCACTGCACTAATTAACTTTATTACCGACCGCGCAAAGCAAAACACAAAATTTCGGCAAATCGCGTGATCGTTCTGCCGTCCGAAACAAGAGCCAACTCGCACTGAACTAATTAACTTTATTACCGGCCGCGCAATGCAAAACACAAAATTTCGGCAAACCGCGCGATCGTTCCGCCGTCCGAAACAAGAGCCAACACGCACTGCACTAATTAACTTTATTACCGGCCGCGCAATGCAAAACACAAAATTTCGGCAAATCGCGCGATTGTTCTGCCGTCCGAAACAAGAGCCAACACGCACTGAACTGGTTAACTTTATTACCGGCCGCGCAATGCAAAACACAAAATTTCGGCAAATCGCGCGATCGTCCCGCCGTCCGAAACAAGAGCCAACTCGCACTGCCACTTTTAGATTGGCAACACGAAAGTCTAATTATTTCGATTAAACAACATGTGTAGATATGTAGCCTGATATAAAGGTGTAGACTTCGGCTATCTGTTGGTGGTGTTGGATTGCGTGGGAGTGCTCTCGCCTCTTAGATTTGACGAATCGATGTTCTAATCTTTGTTTACAAACGCAGAGAATTCGTTTTAAAAATTTGGTATTGAGTTATAGAAAATAAAATTGTTTAAAGTTCATTGGTATTATACTAGAAAATATGTTTTGAAAAAAAAGAATAGAGCCGAACGAGCGTTGATCACAGGACTCTCTGAGTGAGAGCCTAGAACGTTAACCCTCAGCTATCTTTACTTCTTGAAAGATTGGTGATCGAAGTATAACAGGTTATACGCAATTTGCACTGATCATCTGCTGCTTGTGCATTCGTGCGGCAACGCACCGGCTGCTGTGTTTAGGTTCCGTGGCATATTTAAATCATCTGACGTTGAAAAACATATACGATTGAGTTTACGTCATGTGCTTTTGTGTCAATTCATTCAGATAAGTCACCTAATATTCATAGTGTTTTGGTGTGCAGGGAAGCAACATCAATTTCAATATTTAATTTGAATCCACCAATCCAATCCATATTGGCACAGTATATGTAAAACATGGATGGTCTAACAATTAGTTTGTAAATAAAACAAATTATTTTAGTAAATGGTTTTGATTTTCTATAAATATTAATTTAGTATTATTCCTACCTTTTCGCTTGCATACCTTCTGTGTGGTTTTTGAAAGTTAATTAATTCATGCTATACATGAGTCCTAAATCTTGGACTTCGCTAGATCAATTAATTGTAACATTCATATAGTGACAACATATCTGTTTGAAGATTTCAAATAGCACTGGAAGGATTCGGAGAAAATTTTTCATTCTTGCAAGTCAATGAAAATGTATCCAAACTTTTCTACAATCCAAACATGTTTTGGATCATGTAGTAATCTAAACTCGATCATTTAGTTTCTCGATGACTCATTCCAGAGGTTAAATTTCAAAACGTGTTTTATGGTGGACTTCTGGTGCGAATATTTTTCGACAGCTCTGTCCTACAGTTTATTGTATTAATTTAATTAATAACAGAGATGAAACACTAGCTTGTAATAACTTATACTGTTAATAACATTATTTTTTTATTAGTTATTATTAGTCAGTATAAGTAAACAAAATGGGGCCGGATGATGCTTTTTTATTTCACCCGGCAAGGGATATAGGGCGTCAATTTTAAAATGATAATTAAAACGTTAAAACACATTTTAGCCGAAAATAGTTTGATTTTTCGGGTTCGAAATTTAATTTTCTCTTAGATTGGTAACATGAAAGTTTCATTATTTCGATTAAAAGCCATGTAGGCTACATATCTACACTACAAGGATGTTTTCGATCATTTAGTAATTTGTGTTCAATCGTTTAGTAGTTTGTTAATATCACATTCCAGAGGTTAGATTTTAAAATGTAGTATGGTGGACTGTTAATTTAAAGGTTTATCTACAACTCTGTTTAACAGTTCGATGTTTCAATTATACTGGTAATAGAGCTATAGAGCTAGTAGCAGTAGCTTATACTGAATGATTGGAATTTTGTTATCATTTGGTATAAGTCACTGCAACTAACACTGTAACTCCTTCAATGGTGGAATTGAAACATCGATATATTAGGCAGATATATAGAAAAACCTTCGCATCAGAAGTCCACCGTATAACACATTTTGGAATTCAGCCTCTGGAATGAGTTATAGACAAACTACTAAATGATCGAACGCAGATTACTAAATGATCGATAACATCCTTGTGTGTCTAACATATAGGTAAATACTTCGGCTAGCTGTTGGTGGTGTTGGATTGCATGGGAGTGCTCTCGTCTCTCAGACTTGACAAATCTATGTTTTAATCTTTGTTTAAAAAATGCAGATAAGTCGTTTTAAAAATTTGGTATTGAGCTATGGAAAAAAAATGAATAAAATTTATTGGTATTAACTAAAAAATGTTTAAATTTAACATTAAACAAAAGAGAGTCAGGATGAGCATCGAACATAGACCCGCTGAGTGACAGCCTAAAGCGTTACCCCTTGGCTCTCTTCGCTTCTTGGATATGTGATGATCGAAGTATAACAGGTTATACTCAATTTGCACTGATCATCGGTTGCTTGTACATTCGTGCGGCAACGCACCTGTGCTGTGTTTAGGTTTCGTGGCATATTTAAATCATCTGACGTTGAAAAACATATACGATTGAGTTTACGTCATGTGCTTTTGTGTCATAATGTCAGATGTCAGATATGTCACCTAATATTCATAATGTTTTGGTGTGCATGGAAGCAACTTCAGAATCAATTTCAACATTTGATTTGAATTCACTGTAATGCATTCTTCCTGGCGTTGCAGCAAATAATTCATATTGGCACAGTATATGTAAAACATGGCAGGTCTAAAAATTTGTTTGAAAATAAAACAATTTATTTTAGTAAATGGTTTTGATGTTCTATAAATTTTAACTAACTATAATCGTACCTTTTCGTCTGCATACCTTCTGTGTTTTTGATAGTTAATTAATTCATGCTATACATGAATCCTAAATCTTGGACTTCACGAGACCAATTAATTGGAAACCCATTCATAGCGACAACATATCTGTTTGAAGATTTCAAATAGCACTCGGATTATGTGGGAGAAGCTGAGAAATGCCGAAATGCTCTCTATATGAAGAAAAGCAACCCTAGTAGAATTCTTCTAAGACTTTATTAAGTCGGATCAAAATCGTAAATCTTAATTGAAAAGTGGTTAAATGGCATTGACAAAAACGGAACTGCTCATCAGCAAAAAATGAATTCTTATCTATATGATGAAGAATCATACTATTTCAGAAGGTGCCAGAAGCCTAAGCTGGATTCTGACTTCAAAACAGAAAAAGTTTGTCAATTGACCAAAATTATGGATCATATCACCGAAGTTATGGATCATAATCATGATAAAAATTGCGCAATATTGTATTTTTTTATTAAATGTAGTTTTCTATGAATAATTTTCCAAACATTTATGGATCATTTGTCATACGTTCATGGGAAAATAGCAGGAATGATATTGTTTTTCTTGATCATGTTTAAAGGTCATACTTATTTTACAATTATTTGATATATTTTTTTTTAGCTTAGTTATGCTTAGTTATGGATCTTAAAATTATTCTTTATGGATAAGCCTGAGCTATTTTTTGGATTTGAGGTAGCGTTTTATGGAACATTCTGATGTTATTTATGGATCGTTTTTGTGCATTTAACGGTACAAAGTAAGGGCTGCCGAAAACTTACGAAGCCCGGTGCCTTCCATGCAGAATACAGGACGTACAAAAGACCAACCATCAGCTGGACGTGGACAACTAAACCAATTTGTGCTAAGGAATGGCGTCACTGAAGCCGAAATTCGATGGTGTATCCAAACAGTGATGAATCACAAATCACTACGAGCCGCCGAAAAGGATGTTGCGGTGCTAAAACGAATGTTCAACGACAGCGAAATCGCAAGTAAGCTACAACTAAAAAAGGACAAGATTGCGTACATGATTATGTACGGAATTGCGCCGTATTTCAAAGTCGAGCTTGTTGATCAAATCAACGAATGTGATTTTTTTGTGGCCGGGTTCGACGAGTCCTTGAACAAGGTCACTAAGAAACAACAGATGGACATTAACATTCGATATTGGGACAAGCTGTCAAACTCCGTTGTAACTCGTTACTTGACGTCTCAATTTCTTACCCGCTCTCGTGCCACTGATTTGCTGGAAGCATTTCAAGATGGTTTGAAAATGTTAAATTTGAAGAAATTGGTGCAGGTATCCATGGATGGCCCGAATGTAAATTGGGCTTTTCTGCGGGAATTGAAATTAGAGCTTAAAGAAGATACAAAGCTACTGGATTTGGGCAGTTGTGGATTGCACATTATGCATGGCGCATTCAAGGACGGAATTCAGGCTACAGGCTGGCCTGTTGTTGCATTTCTACGTGCTTTACATAATTTGTTTAAAAATGTTCCTGCTCGACGGGCATTGTACGTTCAGTATTCAGAAAGTGATGTATTCCCTTTGAAATTTTGTGGGCATAGATGGTTGGAAAATTCCGACGTCGCAGAAAGGGCGATCGACACCATTGGAAATATTCGGAAATTTGTGGACGGAATGAAGAAAGATAAGATAGAGCCCAAATGCAAATCATACAGTGATATTGTGAATTTTTTTAACGATCCTCTGATTTGTGTCAAGCTGACATTTTTTCGAGCAGTTGCATCCGAAATTGAACCTCTTCTTAGAGAACTTCAGTCAGATGAACCAATGGTTCCGTTCTTGTATCCTGAAATCTGCCAGCTAGTGATTGCTCTCTGCGAAAAATTCATTAAACCAGAGAAATTGGAAAAGATCGTTAACCTGACCCTAGAAGATGTCAAAGACATAGGAAATCATCTGCCGGCTAAAAGCATAATCCTGGGTTTTGACACTAAGAAAGCATTGCGGGATACAAAAGTCAAGGAATTGGAGTTAATTACCTTTCGTAATGAATGCAAAAATTGTTTGAAAACAATCGTTTCTAAATTATTAACCAGATCACCAATCACTTATCCTCTGACAAAGGCAGCTAGTTGCTTAGATCCTAGCTTGATCGTGTCCAACATCAGTGTTGCAAAACGTAGAACGGGAAAACTTCTCACCATTCTGATCGACTGTGGTAGAATCAGCGGACGGAAGGGTGATTTGGCTGCCAGTCAGTATCGCGTTGTCATCTCGCAGGTGGTGTATATTAATCTGTTCAAAGGATACAGTCGGAAGGTGAGTCGATTGGATAGTTTCTGGCGTGATACATTGGGAGACAAATACGGTGATTTGCTTTATGTCATAAAAATCATCTGCTGCTTGTCACATGGTAACGCGAATGTTGAAAGAGGTTTCTCTGTGAACGCAGAGTGTTTGTTTGAGAATATGAAGGAGGAATCTGTTGTGGCCCGACGACAAGTATATGATGCGGTAGCACAAAGAGGCGCTGTTGGTGAATTTGAAGTTAGTAAATCGCTTTTGCTTCGAGTCCGTAACGCCCACTCTTTGTACATCGAGGATCTAAATCAGAAGAAAAAGGAAGCTACAGGGATTGCGACAGAGGCCGCTTTGAAAAGGAAACATGCCGCTGAAGCACGTGAACTGGAGCTGAAGAGGAAGAAACTGTTGAAAGAAGCGCAGATTGAAGAAGGAAGGATGAAGAAGGAGAAGGATGCTCTCACTGAACAAATTAATTTGTTGAAAAAGTGATGAATGTGCAGAGAATTCACTGACTTTTTTATACTATGAACTAATAAAATAGCGTAAAGTACATTTATTTTAGTTATTAATCAAAAATGAGGAAAGATTGGGTAACATTGGGTAAACTATTGTTTTATTTTCATGTAACAGAAAAAAAATCAAAATATCAAATCCAAAAAGGGTAAGTACCGTCGTGCGGGGCTTCTTTTGACAATTCGGACATTTTAAAACATAAATTATAATGAAATTGACATTATCACCATTCGGGTGCCTTGTTTTTTCGAATAATGAATACTAATGATTGAAAACAACAGCAGCAAGACTACACTGGAGATAACTATTGTATTCAATATTTTTTTATATCTTATCAAAGGGTCATCAAGTTCTTGACGTCCCTTAAAAGGCAAACATGTCTAGTAGACCTCTGAATGTGGTCTTATCTAAGATAATATTCTTAAATATGAACAAGGGAAATTTCACTTTAATTTTCCGCGGTTAGTTCTGAACTGTAAAATCGACATGGCTTCATGTTGTTGCCATGTCACCTTATTTTTTTTTGTATCCTGGAAAAACCTGGAAAACTCAGGGAATTTTTTCCTAGATTTGGAATAGACACCCTGACTTCTCTCATTTCTTTCATTAAACTTTTCACTTTTCCCATTTCACTTTTTACTTTTCACTTCTTACTATTCACTCCTCACTTGTCATTCGACCTAATGACCATTTGGCCCAATGGCCATTAAGTCTAATGACCCAGCATCGATTCCACCTTCTTGGGAAACATGTTTCCGAAACAATTCCAAGAATTGTGATACCCTTATTACCAGGATTTCTTCTAAATGTGTTTGTGGCCACTTTAGGCCCCACGAGAACCTGTTCCAGGATGGCCGCCCCGGTTGATATCTATCCTATGGTCTCAATTACATGGAAAACATGTTTGCGAAACAATTCCATGAATCGGAGACGAGCCAGCCTAGGGCTGAAAGTTTCCCTTATAAAGAAACAAAAAAAAATTCCATGAATTTTGATACCTATATTGCCAGGTTGTACGTTACCATACGTTGTGAAGTCATAATCCTCGAATTTTCTACGAAACTGGTAACTCAGGATACGGGTAAGTTTTTTTCACAGCCTTTTTCAAAACACACTACAGAATGTCATTCAGCAGAACCACCCGATAGAAACAGAAGGAATATGCCTGAGGCAAAAAAATCATAAGGGTTGTGTACAAGACACGACCGCCCGACGTAAACTACGTAAAACAGTTTGGTGAAATGAAGAATCTAGTCTAGTCTAGAAAACCAGTGCAAGAATACATGTTTGCAGCAGCTCTCTACAATACGCGCTCGTTATTCTGCTACGAACGGCAACGTAATTCTGCTATGACGTCGTACTTTGAACAAATTCTTCTCGCCTCAATCTTCCTATGTTTAAAATGGTGTCCATGAGAAGAATCGATTAATTCCCAATAATGCATATTTCGAATCACTAACGACCACACGACCCACGCCAAAGGCTGGAATAACAAAACCAAATAAGAATCTTGAAAGAATTAAACTTGGCTGCCACTGAAGCCATCCATGCGAATACATATTTGTAGCATCTCCCTCCTGATTCTGCTACGGACGCCAGGCAACTTTATGGCGTCTCCAAGCGGTTGATTTGCACTTTGAAAAAAGTTCGCCTCGCCTCAATCTTCCTTTGTATAGAATGGAAGCCCTGAGAAGAACTGATTTTTCCAATATCCCATATGTATTTGGCATAAAATTTGCTCAGCAACTCCGCCGATGCTTAGAGATGTCGTAAAATCTCGATTAATCGATTAGTAACTAATCGATTACTTTTTTGATTCTTGACGATTATTGAATCGATTCAACGTTGAGTAGTAATCGAATCAAAATTAATCGATTATCATAACAATGAGTCGATTAATTGAAGTAATCGAAATCTAATAGTTGTCGTAAAATCCCGATTAATCGATTACTCTCGATTCTTGACGATTATTGAATCGATTCATCGTTGAGTAGTAATCGAATCAAAATTAATCGATTATCATAACGATTAATCGATTAATTGAAGTAATCGAAATCTAATAGTTGTCGTAAAATCCTGATTAATCGATTACTCTCGATTCTTGTCGATTATTGAATCGATTAATCGTTGAAAGTAATCGATTTAAAAATTTATCGATTATCACAACAAATAATCGTTTAATCGAAGTAATAGATTAATTTGCGACATCTCTACCGATGCTGGGACCGCTCTCCGCGATATTTCAAATGAAATGCCACGCGCGCGGGGGAAAGCAGTTTTCTTATAATCAATAAAGATGGCCCATTAGTCCCGCCTCTTTGTGTCCGGTATGACTGCAAATATTGTGTAACCGTCACACACCCCCCAAAGAGGCGTGGCTTCAGGTTCAACTTTATTGATTACAAGAAAGCAGCTCTTCCGCGCGCGCGAGCCATTTCGTTCGAGATGTCGCGGAGAGCAGACCATGGTACCACCTTCGGCATCGGCGGAGCTCCTACCGGAAATTTTATTCCCGGCGATGGTGTGGGTCGCGCGGTCGTCGTCATTAACATTAGCAGCGCTCAGTTTAAATTTTCTTGTATGATGTAGGAGGAATGACGGCTTTGGCAGATTTTGTTGTATTATTTTGGGGGGGGGGTTTGATGACCAAATTTTATGAAATTTGGCCACAATATTCTTTGATATGCAAAGAATGTTTAGGCCAAATTTGAGCATAATTAGTTACAGAAAACCCCCTGACAATAATAGAACTAAACCTGCCAAAGCCGTAATTTCCCCTACTAACGATTGGCTACCATCAATGAAAGTAGCTCTTATGTCACAACTTGAGGCGAGATGCATTTTGATCAAAGTAGAACTTAATTGCTTGGTGATGGCAGATTGTTTTCCGTCGGTAGTAGAATCACGAGAGCACGATTCAGAGAAAGACTTATAATTTTGGTAGATAGTCAAGGGCGTAGCCAAGGGGGGGCAGGGGGGGGGGGCCGTCGCCCCCCTAAATTATGGAAAGATTGAACGGGTACTGAAATGAATTCCCTCAAACATGTGCACTTTACGATCCAATCATATACAGAAATAGGTGGTTGAAATTCAAAAGATTCCCAAAACTTATTAGGGCATCCAGGATCCATAATATATGAAAGTTCAAAACAACTCGAAACATTTCGGACTCAAAAATTCTCCTTGAAATCCTTCTAGAAGCTCCCCTGGGAACTTCTGAATTCCTCCGGAAAGTTATCCACAAATTCCTCTGAAAATCGTTCGAAAATCCTTCTCATGTAATTGTGATTCCTCCTTATCTAGAAACCCCCCACTCAATTTTTTTTAGGAAATTCACGAGGAAATTCCTTGAAGATTTCTTTTCTTCCCTCCAAGATTTACTTCTAGATATTTCTTCGGCTATTCTCACTTCAGGAAGAATCCGGCATTTCCTTCAGGCATGCATTCGAGAGTTCCGTCAAGAATACATACGGAATTTCTTCCCAAAATTCTACCAGAAGTTTCTTAAAAAATATATGACGGAAATCCTCCAATTTAGCTCCATAATTTCATTTGTAAATCTATAAGAAGTTCCTCCGGAAATTCTTCTAGGAACTTCTCCGGCCATTCCTCTCGGAACTCTTCCTTTAATTCCTCCGGGATTACTTCCAGGAAATTTTCCGGGAATACCTCCACACATTCTTCAAGAAATTCTCTAGAAATATCTTCATGAATTTCTCCTGGAATTCCCCAGAAATTCTTACAGGTATTTTTTTCGGGAGTTTCTTCAGGTACTTCTCCAGGAATTTCTTCAGGAATTTTCTCGGGAGATTTTCCGCGGAAGTGTACTAGAATTCCTTCGGACTTCACTCGGAATTTACTCGGATATCTGCCAAGAGTTCTTCCAGAAATTTCTTCGGAACAATCCGCAGGGATTTTCTTCAGCAATTCATCTGGGAATACTTTCAGGATTTCATCTAGGAATTTCTGCATTAACTCCTCCTGGTATTTTTCTGGGAATTCCTTCAGATATTTTTTCGGAAATTCCTTTAGGAACTTCTCTAAGAATTATTTCAGGACTTCCATGTGGGAATTCCTTCGGAAGTGCTTGTGGGAGTTCCTCCGGGAGTTCTTCCAGGAGTTTTTCCAAGAAATTCTCCGGTAATACCTCCAGGAACTTTACAGGGAATTCCTGGACGATATTTGGCAGGAATTTCACGGGAAATGGGATTTCGGAAGTTCCTTCAGAAATATTTTTCTCTCCCTCTAGGGTATTCCACCGGATGTTCCTCTGAAGTTCCACCAGTAGTTCCTTCCGGAATTCAATCAGGCTTTCTTCCAGGAATTCATTTAGCATTTCTTTAGGCATTTATCTACAAATTCCTCCAGAAGTTCCTCGGAGAATTTCTCTGGGAGTTCTTACGGGAATTCCTCCGGGAGGTTCTTTTAAGAATTCTTCCCGGAGTTCCTCCTGGAATTCTTACGGAAGTTCCTTTGGGAGTTAATCCAAGAATTCTTACGAGATTTCCTCCGGAAATTCTTCTTGTAGTTCTTCAATAAATTCCTCCAGAAGTTCCCCCGGGAGTTCCTCCGGAAATTACTCTGGGAGTTCCTCCGGGAGTTCCTTTTCAGAGAAACACCCGGAGAAACTGCCGGTGAAACTCCCGGAGGGATTCTCGTAGAAACTGCTGGTGGATCTCCCGGAGGAATTCCCGAAGGAACTGCCGGAGGAGCTCCCGTAAGAACTCCCGGAGGTATTTCAGGAGGAACTCCTAGAAGAATTCCTAGAGGACCTCCCGGATGAGCTCCCAGAGAAACTATAGGAAGAACTTCTGGAGGAATTTCCAGCTTAATTTCTGAAGAAAGCCTAAATGATTTCCTGAAAAAAAGCCTGAATAATTTCCTGGAATAGCTTCTGGTGGAACTCCCGGAAGAATTTCCGGAGAAACTCCCGGATGAATTGCTGGTGGAATTCCCGGAGGAACTCTCGAAGGAATTTTCTGGAAGAATTTCTGAAGAAACTCCCGGGAGAATTTTCAAATGAACCCCGGGGAAACTACCAGAAGCATTCTCGGAAACAAGAGAATTCATCTTATAGACAAATCTCGTCTAGCAGAAACCTTTGTTAGGGTTTGTAGCTGGACCATCATCACCATCAGAGGACCTCCCGGAGAATTCCCTGAGGAGCTCGCAGAGAAATTCTCAGAGGAGCTTCTGGTGGAAAATCTATATAAATTCCTGAAGAAGCCTAAATAAATTCCAATTCTGCCGAAATTCCCGAAAGAATTTTCAGAGGAACTGCCGATAGAACTACCGAAACAATTCTCGAAGGAAATCCTAGAGAAATTGGAAATGCCGGTGGAACTCCTGGAAGAATTCCAGGAGGAATTTTCGGAGAAACTCCTGGAGGATCTCCCAGTGGAAATCTTGAAGTTTCCACCGGAATTCTTTCAGGATTTCATTGCGAATTAATCTAGGAATTCCTCCGAAAATTCCATTGTTGATTTCATTTTCGGTATAATTTCTGTATAAATTTCCGGTGGAATTCCTGGAGAAATTCTTTGAAATTTTCACAAGAAATTATTCGAAACAATTTACGGAAAATTTTATGGAATTTTCACAAGAAATTCGAAGATTTTTCGTGAAATTCTCAGGAATGTTTACTGGCAATTCTGCGGAATTTCCACGGAATATTCTTATTCTTAAAAATTATGGGAAACAGCACGAAATTATTTGAATTATTGCAGGGAATTCTGCAGAACTTATAAAGAAGTTCGTGAAGATTTTCTTGAAGTAAATAATGGTGGAATTTTTGGATCAATTCCCGGCAAAATTTATGGTGGAATTCCTGAGGACACTGCCGAATAAGTTGCTGGAGGCATTCCTAAAGAATCCCTGATAGAATTTAGGATAGAATGCCAGGAGCAATTGTCGAAGGAATTCCTGGAGAATGCTTGCATATTGATTTTTCTGTCTATTTTATAATAAATATCATTTCAGAGAGGATTTGTTTAGAAATTCAGATGTATGGTTCTAGTTTTCTTAAACTTATGGAAGAATGCATAAGACAAGACTTATGGAAGAATGTAGGATTTTTTAAATAATTTTTATAGCCGATTTTATATTCTTTCTGAATACTAAGTTCGTTAATATTTTTCTCACTTTATTTAAAAACTAGCAGACCCGACGAACTTCGTTTCGCCTAAAACTGATTTATTCTCTGCTTAATTCTCGAGCTATGCAGAAATTTATGTTTCATTTGTATAGGAGCCCCCCTTTCCAAAGCAGGGAGAGGTTTCGAACCACCTTAAGAACCTACCCCGGCCCCAAAAACCTTTGCATACAAATTTTCACGCCGATCGGTTCAGTAGTTTTGGAGTCTATAAGGTTCAGACAGACAGAAATTCATTATTATGTATATAGATATCTGATGAGCAATAAATCACGCATTTTTAAATCCATTATTGTTTTAATCATTATTGTTTCGATTTGGCTTGGATTTGGTTTCATGTGTTAATATTCATGTGTTTTCTATAAAACTACTATAATAAAACTACAATTTAGAAGACCAAAAAAGTTGGCCCCCCTCTTCTCGAAATCCTGGCTACGCCCATGTAGATAGTCATCCATGCGAAAACATTTTTGCAGCTTCTCCGTTTGACGCACGCTCGTGATTCTACATACATACAGAAAACATGCGATGATTCAACTCATCCATGAGTTTTTAGGTGCTGAAATGCCACGCGCGCGCGGGAGAGCAGTTTTCTTATAATCAATAAAGATGGCTGTTTGCATGGTCCCCTTCCGATACTTGCTTGGGATTCAACCACCGACGTTAGCGTTGCGCTTTGAATAAAGTTCATCTCGGAACCGATTTCTTTTTCAATCAACAGGAAAAATACAAAATTAGTCTGGCGGGAAAATTTCATGTTGTGCCGACAACATCCACATTAGTGAATAAATTGCTGTAGCAATCTTCCGATGACAGCCTATGCTCGGACCGGCACTAATGCTATGATTCCGCTACCGATGCCAAACAATTATGCTTTGTTCTATGAAGAAAGTTCGTCTAATATCAACATTCTCAATCACTAAAATCATACAACTTCGAATTACGCTAGAAAATTTCACCGAAGAATTTTCCAGTTCCTAACGGTTGCACTTTAGGAGCATTATTTCCACTTAACCTTCCTTCCAAATATAATGATGGTCCTGAAAAGAACCGATTAATTGCCACTTATGTGCCTTATCAGTAGCCACTGGGCTGCGCGACCGCCATCCGATGATTCGGCTCAACGAACGCCGTCGATTGCCAGATCCGCCGAAGATGGGACACGGATGAAAATGATGTGCTCCTGCTTCCACGACCGCCACCACCACCGACCGAACAAATTTCATCCGCACCACCACCGCTTCTGGACGCCCTGGTCCGCTCGCCGTGACATCCAGAATGAAAATGACGCGCGCACGCGAAACACGGGGCTTTTTATACACAGGGAAAACGAAGCAGTGGATCAAAAGGCCCGTACCTTACTGCAATCTGATGTCTGTGTTGGGGATTTATGAACGGAATTGAATTTTTCACCCGGTTTGGAAAGAAACAACATTTTCAATAGTTTAACGTTGATAATCAATAGTATCAATAGAATTGGCAAATTGCTGGAGAGTTTCTTAATCGATTAATAAGCAAATGTCGAAAATCCATCGAAAGATAAAGACGGTATTAGCGTTTGAAATCGATCCTAATTTCGTGACGGTCTCGAATTTGGAAATTTCGGTTTCACACCCTGTATCAGAGACTTCCCCTTAGACGTAGTTTACGTCAAAAAAAATGCTGGTAAATTAATTCTTTTGTGTAAAATGGTGATTCTGAAAAATCATTATCTTGATATAAAATTTCACTTGGGAACAACTGACGCCATCCATACGAATACATATTTGCAGCACCTAAGACGCGCGCCCGTAATTGTGCTGCTGGAATAACAAAACCGAAAAAGAATTTCACTGCCACTGAAGCCATCTCCCTCCGATGCGCGTTCGTGATTCTGCTACGGACGACAGGCAACTTTATGGCGTCGCCAAGCCAATCTTCCTTTGTGTAGAATGGTGGCCCTGAGAAGAACCGATTGTCGACGATGACCACATGATCCACGACACGAGCTGGAATTCGCTCGCTCAGCTGAAAATGATGTGCTCCTGCTTCCACGACCGCCACCACCACCGACCGAACAAATTTCATCCGCACCACCACCGCTTCTGGACGCCCTGGTCCGCTCGCCGTGACATCCAGAATGAAAATGACGCGCGCACGCGAAACACGGGGCTTTTTATACACAGGAAAACGAAGCAGTGGATCAAAAGACCCGTACCTTACTGCAATCTGATGTCCGTGTTAGGGATTTATGAACGGAATTGAATTTTTCACCCGGTTTGGAAAGAAACAACATTTTCAATAGTTTAACGTTGATAATCAATAGTATCAATTTAATGTGCAAATTGCTGGAGAGTTTCTGAATCGATTGATAAGCAAATGTCGAAAATCCATCGAAAGATAAAGACGCTATTACCGTTTGAAATCTATCCAAATTTCGTGACGGTCTCGAATTTGGAAATTTTGGTTTTACACCCTGTATCTGAGTTTTCCCCTTAGACGTAGTTTACGTCAAAATGTTATTACATCATTGGTTTAGTATTCTCCTCTACACAGGACCAGTTGGGCGTTACTCAGTAAAATGTGGCTAAACAAATTCCAATTTATGTTTTTTTTTTCTAACGTGCTTCCTACATCCCCACTTCCGTCAAATCAAAGTCCAGATAAACAAATGGACAAACAGCCAGTTTATAACTCATATAGAGTTATATGGAGAGCGTATGGAGAGCAAATTGTTTAGATAACCTAATTGGATCAATAACAATTAGGGTGATTGATGGGTTTATTCTATGCCACCGGACATAATCCTTTAATTGCTCAACGAGGAGTCGTTCCCTCGCAGTATGTTTACCGTTTTTGGTGTGCTATCAAATCGATTGATTGAATTTATGGTGGCGGTAGCTCCAAAAATATTTGGTTAATAAATTTTGAAAATAACCAAACCAGCGCTTCTATGATGAACTTTAGAATAATTACACCGATAATTACGATATCAACAGTGAAACGCTCAAACGCTAATAGAAAGACCAATCAATTCCGGAAACTGATGTTCATGGTTTCGAAATAGTAGCGCTGTTATTTGATACTCAACAAATTTGCTTACTGGAGCGGCGTTTATCAATTATTGAGTGCCTCCATTACGGTGGTGCGTTCATCTTCTTCGTGGCATCATTTGCTTACTCTAATTGCCATATAGTCGATTCTCAACCAGAACAACTGTTAGAAGATAACATGCACTTCCACAGGCATGTTATCTTCCACAGAGAGCGGACAAATGTCTTCAATCAGACCGGGAATCGAACCCGCCACCTACAACTTGACAACAGCACGCTCTAACCGACTGGGCTATCGGCGATCACAGGGATTATGTTACATGGATTTACCATAATTAATCGTAGTACAATTAGATGAGATTGAAGGACCATTTCTAGCTAAGGAATATTTATTTTCAAACGAGCAATTAACGTAAAATACCCACATCCGGATATGCAAACAATATACTTACATTCAAAAAACCCAGATTAATCCAACTAGCGGTGATGGTTTCATTAAAAAAGAAGCAAGGGGAATAAAATGCCAAGTACGATGGTATACCAATAAGTTAAACGATAAATAGATATTATGCTATTGTCCATTATTGTGATGATAACCATAATAGTTTCAATGAAGTACCAGGGTCCGATATTATCCCACTTGACGAGTTTCATTACAAACATACAAATAAAATGTTTCATTTACATGGCAATATGGCATAAAACAACCAGCCAGAGGCTGTGCGCCCAGTCCTATAGATGCCCACCACTGTTATCTTCAACTCATCAAACTGATTTATTTCACCGTCGTCAGTCAACACGATTGCACGTTGTAAAGTTACAAAATTTTCACAAAATACCATTTTCGCTTCTAACCGCACTTCGCATACATCATCGCTCATAGGCACTTATGGTGGCAATAAAGCATTTCCCTTCTTTGGTACCCACTTCCACACGCCGCCGCTAGAAAACCCGACTGTCTGTCTATTCGCCCATAGTTCGCCCCGTTCTCGGTATTATCAATTCATCATTCCGGACGATTTGCTTCGGTTCCATCAAAAAGTATAATTTTTCATAGCAATCCTGCTGGCTGTCGCCGGAAGGCTTCATATGTATGTATATGCGAATAGCAGATCAAACAGCAACAACACGGGTGGAGCATGATGAATATTTTTCCCGACGGCCGGGAGGCCGAAAGGCAGATAAAATCTCGAAAAAAAAGCATCATAGCGACCGTCCATCGCTGGAAATGAACGGGTTTAATGTAATAATGCCAAAATTGGCCATCCTTATCGATAACGTAAAGCTATTTGTATTGAAGGGTTCCAAAAATGTGTGTAGATGGGCTATTGATTTCCTGTGATGATTCGAAATAATTTCCCGTGAAAAATTAAAAGGATGTCCCGTGAAAGATGTCCCGAATAAAAATGTTTTCCAAGGAATTCCATAAAAATCCGGTAAAGTTCGGAATTATTTCCCGAGAAAATTTAGAACAATTCTCCTAAAAATCGAAAAACAAATTCCGTGGAAATTCGAAAGAATTCTCCTTGGTATTCTAAGTGCAAATGAGGGTGAATTATGGGGTCCGCGACGTTAGGCATAGGTACGTTAGGTATAACCGACGCTAGGCATAATGGACGTTGGGCATAATTATGCCTTCTGTCATGGGCTGTTCCTTGGGTCATATTATGCCTTACGTCAATTATGCCGTATGTTCGTTATGCCTAATATCCGTTATGCCTAACGTACTTATGCCTATCGTCCTTATGCCTAACGACTTATGCCTTAGGAGTGATGCAAATATGACGTCCACTACTTTTTGAGATTTCTAGACCCCCACTCCCCCCTCTGTCACGCTTTTTCGAATACCTAATATTGTACCGCTCATAAAAAAATCTTTAAAAAAAAAATAATCGCAACAAAAAATTAGCGCCGGATTGTTGTCTAAGAAAAGCATATCTCCAGAAAAAAAGCTACTTTAATATTTTTGAAAATTCGGCCGCCACGTGGTGGATTGTGGCGATGAATGCCTTGATAGCACGTGCTATTTGTACTGCGGTTTTTAAATTTTCGGTTAAAATATTTTCGACCTAATATACGTTTCGGACAAATTTTCAATTTGGCCAAATTCGGCTAGATGACTTTCGGCTTAACGTGCAATTCATCAAATTGGCATTTGAACAAATTACTTTCTTCCGATTGACTTTGAGTAAAACGACAAGAAATTGACGGACGCAATGAGAAAACAGAACTGTGCAATAAAATTCCTATTCGACTAGATGCTGATGTCATATAAGAAATTTGGAGACAGTACTCGTCGATAGAAAATCCTTCCGCACGCGATGACATATGAGCAAATCAAACCACCTTCCTTTTGCCAGTGGAAATATATCAGCTTCCACACTGATATTCCCTCCCCATTCATACGGGAGTTTGGCAGAAGGAAGGAAGGAAGGTCGTGTGATATGTGCCATCACAAATATTGCCCTCCGCTCGCTTTCAAATCGACTTCTATAAAAACATTCTTCATGCTTGCCGTATTCTAACGGAACTATCAATTCTATACTTTCGCCTCTAATTCTATCATGAACATGTACGTCTAGGTTTGGAAGATGGTACACTAAGGTTTTTTTTTACGTCGCTTCATGTACCGCGTAAAAAAAAAACCGCGTAAAAAAACCGCGTTATTTTAAAAAAACGACGTAAAAAAACGCGCTATTTTGAAAAAACGACGTAAAAAAAACCTATTGGGGGACTTAGAAAATTTTATATGTTGGTGCCTCCTGGGGACTTAGAACATTTTTTTATGCCGGTGCCTACTGGGGACTTAGAAAATTTTATATTGAGACTTATTATAATGGACGGGGCTTCTTCCTATTTGTTCGCTAGGTGTTGTTTGTAGGTCATAGTACGCTAGTATGGATCGTGATATGGTACATGGTTTTTGTGATATGAAACCAGGAATGTGTTCCGATCTATGCTCAAACTCATCCAAGAATCTCCTGAAATAAGGCCTTGAGATCTATGAAATAAGGCCTTGAGATCTATAAAGATCTGTCCTCTTGTTTCAAATATGGTACATGCTCTGTGTGACTCATAGAATAGATTGTGTTCAAAGCCTAAGTTATTGGTCATCCAAAAAAATCCCGAAGCAAGGCCTTTAAATCTACACGCGTAACCAAAGATCTGTCCGCCTGTTTCAAATATGGTACATGCTCTGTGTGACTCATAGAATAGATTGTGTTCAAAGCCTAAGTTATTGGTCATCCAAAAAAATTCCGAAGTAAGGCCTTTAGATCTATACGCGTAACCAAAGATCTAACAGTCTGTTTCAAATACGGTACATGCTCTACATGACTCATAGAATAGATTGTATTCAAAGCATAAGTTCTTGGTCATCCAAAAAAAAATCCGAAGTAAGACCTTTAGATCTACACGCGTAACCAAAGATCTGTCCGCTTGTTTCAAATATGGTACATGCTCTGTGTGACTCATAGAATAGATTGTGTTCAAAGCATAAGTCCTTGGTCATCCAAAAATTTCCGAAGTAAGGCCTTTGGATCTATACGCGTAACCAAAGATCTATCAGCCTGTTTCAAATATGGTACATGCTCTGTGTGACTCATAGAATAGATTGTGTTCAAAGCATAAGTTCTTGGTCATCCAACAAAATTCCGAAGTAAGGCCTTTGGGTCTATACGCGTAACCAAAGATCTATCAGCCTATTTCAAATATGGTGCATGCTCTACGTGACTCATAGAATAGATTGTATTCAAAGCATAAGTTATTGGTCGTACAAAAGTTTCCGAAGTAAGGCCCTTAGCATTTCCATATCATTGACAAGAAAGTGTTTGGCCGAAGTAAACATTACACCCAATATTTTTTTTACACGGTTGGTATTCTTTAATTTCCCGGTGAACCTGATTTTTCACTGCTTTTGAAATACCACCTGAATTTTCTTTGATTTTTTGTGAATTTTTTCATGGGATAACTCATAGCTTCATCAACGTTAAAGATCGTAATCAACTAAAACCCACCCGTGTAAAAAATGAACCGGGTGTATGCTAAAACGTGAAACCCATCTGGCCCATTGAGCCAAACGGGTTGACATTTTTGGCCATAGTACTCGTTCAGCAGACGACAGTTTCGACCAAATGGCTTTCTGTCGAATGGTTTTAGGTCAAACGACCCTTCCCTTTTCTCCCGTCGAATTTCCGAAGAGTTTGTGATGAGCAATACACATGTTTTTATCAGGATGTCTGGAGTGTGTGAAAGTTGTGCTCTTTTGCTTAAGAATAAGGTTGTAGTTAAATGCAACGCTTTTTGCTCATCTGTTTTCTGCCAGAACTGCTCTAAAATGCCTGATGGAATCCTTGCTTCTACCAAAGGAATTCAAAATTTATTCTGGACTTGTAACGCATGCACAGATTTATTGAAAAAGACTCGTTTTCGCAATGCTGTGGTCTCATCAAACGCAGCAAATGAGTTAATGATAGATGCTCTTAGAACCGAAATTCGATACTATGTTTTAGACGAAATCAAGGATGAAATTCGTAAAAATTTCAAAACCATGTCCGAAAAACTCGAGAAACCTCTGTAGTCATGAAAAAAATATTTTAAGCTCTTTTTAGTGGAATGTATTCAACCGTCTAAGACGAGCCAAGTAACTCCATTTAATTCTACCAATTATTTCGATATCTTTGCAGATACGTATTTCGACCACACAGTTGTAGTCAATCTTGTGGGAAGGACGTACGAACCCTTCGTATCGTATGGCCAGCTGGAATAAGATTTCGAGAGCTCGAGGATACTAGCATAAGACGTGATTTTTTAATGCCGATACTGTTGAAACCTCAACAGCTATCCACAGACGAAACATCGAAGACAGGCCAGTAGACTGTGTTACTAATACAATCTCTCCTTGTCATGCAACTCTCCCCGATTCCCAAAACGCAGTTCCCTTAACAGTCTTTTATCAAAATGTCCGTAGGTTGAGGACTAAAACTCAGGACCATCGCTTGGCACTTTCATCTTGCGACTATGATGTCATTGCCCTAACCGAAACATGGCTTGGTGATGACATTCTAAACTCTGAACTTTCATCCGATTACGTGATTTATCGTCTAGACTGGAATCCATCCACTTCTCATTTGCTGCGCGGTGGAGCTGTATTGATCGGAGTCAAGAAGCATATCCCGTGTAAGTTAGTTCCACTGATCAACGCCAACAGTTTAGAACAAGTGGCAGTATGCCTATCATTGCCTACATTGTCTGTCTACATTTGTTGTATCTACATAAGACCCAACTCTGAACCCGCCACTTATTCCGATCATGCTTCTTACATTCAACAGTTGTGTGATATGGCTGAAGTCACAGATACAGTCATCGCTCTGGGAGACTATAACTTACCTAGGCTTTCGTGGGAATTTGATGCGGATATGAATTCCTATATTCCTGTCAACGCTTCGTCCGAGCAAGAAGTAGCTTTAACGCAGACTATTCTTGCTTGCGGATTACAGTAGGATTACATGGCATAATTCAGGTGTATTTTTGCTAGTTCACGAGTTCGGAAACGCTTTTTTTGCGTGCGTAGAACCTGCTAATTTTGTATCACCGCTTCTTAATAAGTGGAAATACAAACACCAATTATTACATAAGTCAATACTTCAGAAGAAACGATTTTATTCAGCGATGCGCAGTATTTTTAATTTGTAACAGAACAAAATAAATAGCCAATTTATGTGTTTAGCACTTTATTTATCTGCAAATCTGATGCGAAGTTTGAAAATGACAAAACGCAAGACAAATTCTATTGACCTATTGTAGAATAAATAGACTATTTGCACTGTGAACAGAAGAATATCACATAGTTGTAGCCAATGCTCTTCTTCATGCGGGAGATAATTTTCAGAATGTAAAACACACATTTAGTAAATAACTGTACAATACGTTTTAAAACGAAATCAAACTGCATCTGACTCAGATCCATATTATATATAAATGACGAAGTTATTTTTTACCAGACAGCCATCTAAAAACAATTAAAATAGCTTTATCGAAAATGTTGTTCAAATATGTCCCACTTGCCCCATGTATGTTAAAATTCAAGGGCAAATAAAAATGGCAGATTTTGGCTTTAATTAAAAATTTGAAATCGTTTTCGGTGTCACACAGTTATTTAGTTGCTCAAAATATTCACTTTCCACGTCGATGATAAATTTAGAAACGACTATTTAGTTGGGTATCCATTGAAATAAAATAAAAGTAATAGATTTTCCGGTAGTTCAAAGTCATGATCAAGCAACAGCATTAGTATGGTGCCTCAAATGGTTTTGATTCCAAATATTTTTGTGTCGGGTGAATTCGTTTATAGTTTTGCTTCATCTTCCTAGAACATTGTTGCCATCAAAAACGTCCATCGATTCATCTGCAGTCATAGTACCCACTTACCCCGTATTTTCACTTGCCACGGGGTACCTTACTATTTTTGACGTTTTATCTCACAGTGGTTCTCAACCTGGGGTACATGTACCCCCGGGGTACCTTCGCTGGCTCCAGAGGGTACATCGGAAAAAAATGCGTAATGGCGGATGTATAAAAGTTTCAGTAAAAATCATTAATTATATTTTAGTAATTTTCAATTCTTAAACTTTTTATTGTGCATAATATGCATGTCGATCAGTAAATCAAAGATTTTTGAATCCTGTCTACCCCATGTATGGGAAAGGTTGTGGGACACGGACAAAAGATCAAAAGGACAAAACGTCGAATAAATAAATTTTCAAAATCTTCAATGCAATCTAACTGATTGAAACAAAATGTTGAATAATATTTAATTATATATAATAATATGTTTCTGAATTAGAATCTACAATCTTCGTTGCAAGATGCTTGGAAGCCTCCTTCCAAGAGGCTCGGAATCCTCCTTCCAAGAGGCTCGGAATCCTCCTTCCAAGAGGCTCGGAAGCCTCCTTCCAAGAGGCTCGGAAGCCTCCTTCCAAGAGGCTCGGAAGCCTCCTTCCAAGAGGCTCGGAAGCCTCCTTCCAAGAGGCTCGAAAGCCTCCTTCCAAGAGGCTCGGAAGCCTCCTTCCAAGAGGCTCGGAAGCCTCCTTCCAAGAGGCTCGGAAGCCTCCTTCCAAGAGGCTCGGAAGCCTCCTTCCAAGAGGCTCGGAAGCCTCTTTCCAAGAGGCTCGGAAGCCTCCTTCCAAGAGGCTGGGAAGTCTCCTTTCAAGATGCTCGGAAGCATCCTTCCGGAAGCCTCCTTTCAAGAAGCTCAGAAGCCTCCCTCCAAGAGACTCAGAAGCCTCCTTCCAAGAGGCTCAGAAGCCTCCTTCCAAGAGGCTCAGAAGCCTCCTTCCAAGAGGCTCAGGAAAGCCTCCTTCCAAGAGGCTCAGAGCCTCCTTCCAAGAGGCTCGGAAGCCTCCTTCCAAGAGGCTCAGAGCCTCCTTCCAAGAGGCTCAGAGCCTCCTTCCAAGAGGCTCGAAGCCTCCTTCCAAGAGGCTCAGGAAGCCTCCTTCCAAGAGGCTCAGAAGCCTCCTTCCAAGAGGCTCAGAAGCCTCCTTCCAAGAGGCTCAGAGCCTCCTTTCAAGAGGCTCGAAGCCTCCTTCCAAGAGGCTCGGAAGCCTCCTTCCAAGAGGCTCAGAAGCCTCCTTCCAAGAGGCTCAGAAGCCTCCTTCCAAGAGGCTCGAAAGCCTCCTTCAAGAGGCTCAGAAGCCTCCTTCCAAGAGGCTCAGGCCTCCTTCCAAGAGCTCAGGAAGCCTCCTTCCAAGAGGCTCAGAAGCCTCCTTCCAAGAGGCTCAGAAGCCTCCTTCCAAGAGGCTCAGAAGCCTCCTTCCAAGAGGCTCAGGAAGCCTCCTTCCAAGAGGCTCAGAAACCTCCTTCCAAGAGGCTCAGAGCCTCCTTCCAAGAGGCTCGGAAGCCTCCTTCCAAGAGGCTCAGAAGCCTCCTTCCAAGAGGCCTCAAGCCTCCTTCCAAAAGGCTCAAGCCTCCTTCCAAGAGGCTCAGAAGCCTCCTTCCAAGAGGCCTCAGCCTCCTTCCAAGAGGCTCAGAAGCCTCCTTCCAAGAGGCCTGGAAGCCTCCTTCCAAGAGGCTCGGAAGCCTCCTTCCAAGAGGCTCAGAAGCCTCCTTCCAAGAGGCTGGAAGCCTCCTTCCAAGAGGCTCAGAAGCCTCCTTCCAAGAGGCTCGGAAGCCTCCTTCCAAGAGGCTCAGAAGCCTCCTTCCAAGAGGCTCGTAAGCCCCCTACCAAGTCGCTCAGAAGCCTACTTCCAAGAGGCTCAGAAGCCTCCTTCCAAGAGGCTCGGAAGCCTACTTCCAAGAGGCTCAGAAGCCTCATTCCAAGAGGCTCGGAAGCCTCCTTCCAAGAGGCTCAGGAAGCCTCCTTCCAAGAGGCTCGGAAGCCTCCTTCCAAGAGGCTCAGGAAGCCTCCTTCCAAGAGGCTCAGGAAGCCTCCTTCCAAGAGGCTCAGAAGCCTCCTTCCAAGAGGCTCAGAAGCCTCCTTCCAAGAGGCTCAGGAAGCCTCCTTCCAAGAGGCTCGGAAGCCTCCTTCCAAGAGGCTCAGAGCCTCCTTCCAGCAGGCACCGAAGCCTCCTGTCAAGAGCCTCGCAACCCTCCTTCCAAGAGGCTTGGAAGCCTCCTTCCAAGAGGCTTGGAAGCCTCCTTCCAAGAGGCTCGGAAGCCTCCTTCCAAGAGGCTCGGAAGCCTCCTTCCAAGAGGCTCGGAAGCCTCCTTCCAAGATGCTCGGAATCCTTCCAAGAGGCTCGGAAGCCTCCTTCCAAGAGGCTCGGAAGCCTCCTTCCAAGAGGCTCGCAAGCTTCCTTCCAAGAGCTCGAAAGCCTCCTTCCAAGAGGCTCGGAAGCCTCCTTCCAAGAGGCTCGGAAGCCTCCTTCCAAGAGGCTCGGAAGCTGTAACATTTTACGTTTATTTTGATATAAATTTAAATAAAAAATATTCGATTTTTACCGATAAATCAAAAATAAATTTTGAATTTTGTTTTAATTTATGATCGTGTGTCGTGTTTCGTTTACGTTTATAAAATCTGTTCGTTCCTGTATCAATTTCAAGTTTATAGTATTTGTTATAAAAGCTCAACTCATTATGGCACGCATGTGAGCTGCAAATAGGCGGCAAACAGGCGCCATGCCTCCGATCGCCATGCCAATCGGTTGGCGCAATTTTATTTGAATATGCTTTACAATCAAATTGAATGATAGCTCAGATTTGAATAGTTGAATAGTAAAATGATTTCAAAAGATTTAAAATTTCTTGGCGCAAGTACGACTCAGACTCGCTCATTTCGTCTACGAATCGGCTGGAGAGCAGAAGTGCGCGAATTAAATACTTACGTTCAGTTCTTGAAAGTTTAAGATTTTGCTTGAGTAATTTTAGTTAATTTGAAGTTTAGTGGACCGAGGTCCAATCGATTGCGTTTTCTGCTCAGATAACTTTATTAAAGTGAATTAGTACGAAAAAGCGCCCTGCGCTTTTTTCGTACGGCTGGATTTTCTGTCGCTAATCGGCGGCATTCATCGTCTCATCGAGATTCCGTTTGTGGTATTCTACCACGACTTCGTCCGTTGACTGTCCGAGGACCGTCCGACCCGTGTGCCCAGCGAAGGCCCGCCTCAAGTAGGTAGCCAAACGGAGGTGAGTCACTCGTAGCGAATTTACCACGTTGGTCGTTAATTGCCGACGGAAAGGTCCATCCCGTTACATTTTCGGACCAGTGTTTAGAGAGTGTAGGTTCGTCTTTCTGCGTGTCGTAAATTGCACGCCACGAACCTCGATCCTAACCAAAGGATAGAGGACGCACCACTCCCCGCTCGGTGAACCGGAAAGGTACGCGAAGCCGGGTCGCTTGGGTACGTGTGCCTCTATTCGGCGGAGCCGATCGTCCCGGGGAATCCAGGCCAAGTGCCACAACACTCTCTCCGATCGAAATCGGAAGCTTCCGTTCCAGCCGCCACTCACTCCGCACCTTTAGATCGGCCATATCGCACACGGGTCATCTCCATCGCTGCGCGCCAAATCGCAGTACGGACACGCCGGTGACCGCCATCGTGTTACCGCCATCTTCGTAGCTATCGTCGCCATCGTCAACGACATCGAAGCCTCATCGTTCCTGCCGGCATCGAGTCTACACAAATCCTGCGCAGGTACGTGAAGAGCTTTTTGTTACATGGCCATGTTTTGCTCTTTTCCATTCCGTACGTTAAATACGCGTCCAATGCGAATGAATGACCTAAAATATAGTTTTTTTTTTTTTTTTTTGTGTCTTTATTAAGGAGACTTTCAGCCCGAGGCTGGCTCGTCTCCGCTTACCTAAAATATAGTGTTTTGATTGAATTCTTTAATTGGTTGAATTACGTTACGTTTAACGCCAGTTGGCAAATAAAGCATACTCGCTAATCAAATTAAGTTTCAGTTTCGTTTCCTTACTCGAATGAGTGAACATTCCTTAGGCCTTCCTTAAAATTCGTACGAATAAAGAGTCGTAGTTAGTGCATGCGTTACGAAATTGATTACGAGTATTCCGCGAACCGTTCGAGAATTTCCCTGAGCGAAAAGGTCTCCAAAAGTCGGGCAAATCGAACACGACCGGTGGTCTTTCTTTGAGAGTGGCGCTAAAGCCACCGTTTAGCAAATCCTCGTGAACATTCCCCGAACGGTTACAAAGCCTCCTTCCAAGAGGCTCGGAAGCCTCCTTCCAAGAGGCTCGGAAGCCTCCTTCCAAGAGGCTCGGAAGCCTCCTTCCAAGAGGCTCGGAAGCCTCCTTCCAAGAGGCTCGGAAGCCTCCTTCCAAGAGGCTCGGAAGCCTCCTTCCAAGAGGCTCGGAAGCCCCCTCCCCAGAGGCGCCGCAGCCTCCTTCCAACAGGCCCCGAAGCCTCCTTCCAAGAGGCTCGGAAGCCTCCTGCCAAGAGGCTCGGAAGCCTCCTTCCAAGAGGCTCGGAAGCCTCCTGCCAAGAGGCTCGGAAGCCTCCTTCCAAGAGGCTCGGAAGCCTCCTTCCAAGAGGCTCGGAAGCCTCCTTCCAAGAGGCTCGGAAGCCTCCTTCCAAGAGGCTCGGAAGCCTCCTTCCAAGAGGCTCGGAAGCCTCCTTCCAAGAGGCTCGGAAGCCTCCTTCCAAGAGGCTCAGAGCCTCCTTCCAAGAGGCTCAGAAGCCTCCTTCCAAGAGGCTCAAGCCTCCTTCCAAGAGGCTCAGGAAGCCTCCTTCCAAGAGGCTCAGGCCTCCTTCCAAGAGGCTCAGAAGCCTCCTTCCAAGAGGCCTCGAAAGCCTCCTTCCAAGAGGCTCAAAGCCTCCTTCCAAGAGGCCTGGAAAGCCTCCTTCCAAGAGGCTCAGAAGCATCCTTCCAAGAGGCTCAAAGCCTCCTTCCAAGAGGCTCAAGCCTCCTTCCAAGAGGCTCGGAAGCCTCCTTCCAAGAGGCTCAGGAAGCCTCCTTCCAAGAGGCTCAGAAGCCTCCTTCCAAGAGGCTCAGAAGCCTTCTTCCAAGAGGCTCAGAAGCCTCCTTCCAAGAGGCTCAGAAGCCTCCTTCAAGAGGCTCAGGAAGCCTCCTTCCAAGAGGCTCAGAAGCCTCCTTCCAAGAGGCTCAGAAGCCTCCTTCCAAGAGGCTCAAGCCTCCTTCCAAGAGGCTCGGAAGCCTCCTTCCAAGAGGCTCAGAAGCCTCCTTCCAAGAGGCTCAGAAGCCTCCTTCCAAGAGGCTCAGAAGCCTCCTTCCAAGAGGCCTGGAAGCCTCCTTCCAAGAGGCTCAGAAGCCTCCTTCCAAGAGGCTCGGAAGCCTCCTTCCAAGAGGCTCGGAAGCCTCCTTCCAAGAGGCTCGGAAGCCTCCTTCCAAGATGCTCAGAAGCCTCCTTCCAACAAGCTTGGAAGCCTCCTTCCAAGAGTTAAGGAAGCCTCCTTCCAAGAGTCTAGGAAGCCTCCTTCCAAGAGGCTCGGAAGCCTCCTTTCAAGAGGCTCGGAAGCATCCTTTCAAGAGGCACGGAAGCCTCCTTTCAAGTGGCTCGGAAGTCTCCTTTCAAGAGGCTCGGAAGCCTCCTTCCAAGAGGCCCAGAAGGTTCCGAGAGGTTCTGAAGTCTCCTTTCAAGAGGCTCGTAAGCTTATTTTTAAGAAGCTCGGAAGCCTGCTTACAAGAGGCTCGTAAGTCTACTTTCAGGTGGTTCAGAAGCCTCCTTTCAAGAGGCTCGGAAGCTTCGCTTCAAGAAGCTCGGAATTCTTCTTTAAAGAGGTTTAGACGCGTCCTTTCAATACGCAAAAGAAGCTTCCGTTTAAGTGGCTCGAAAACCGCCTTCAAGAGGCTCGGAAGCCTCTCTACAGAAGGCTGAGAAGCCTCTTATCAAGAGGCGCGGAAGCGTACTTTAAATGGTATCAAAAGCTGGAAGGAGCTTCCCTTCAAAGGGCTCGGAATTATATTTTCAAGAGGATTGGAAGCCTACTTTCGAGAGGGGGTACCTCAATTAATGCAAAAGTTCGATATCAATCAAAGCAAAACCTGTTCATGTTAATTAGAAATTTATTTTGTAGCAACTAAACACGATTTCCTTGTCTGCTCGGTAGTGAAAGGGAAAGATAAAGACCGTGTTCCGGCCAGAGCTCTTCTAGAATTGAGTACAACTCCATGACTGAGACGTTGGCTCAACAAATAAGAGTCAACGGTAACAGGGAGTTGTTGAAGTATGCGAATGCCGCAAGGCCGAAAATTGTGTGGCCGAACATGTTATTGGACCGAACAAACAATTAGGCCGAAACCCATCTGGCCGAAAGTCATTTTACCGAAATGAATATATGGCCGAAAATGCCATTCGGTCGAACAGGTAATTTGGCCAACAAAGGCATCTCCACCCTATTTGGCAGAAAATTTCATTTGGCCGGAATGGACAGACAGACAGAATAGCTGAAAGTGACGTTTGACTGAACTGATAATTAGGCCGAAAAAGTCGTTTGGTCGAAATAATCGTTTTGCAAAAAGGGCGGCTCATTTGGCCGAAGGTCACAAGGTTAGCCGTACAGCTGGTCATTTGGCCAAAAAAAGTGTTTGGCTGCAAATGCCATTTGAAACAAACATTCGACCGAATTTGTCCTCTAGCCGAGAGTTCGTGATGAAACGTGTTTCATATTGAACGAGGAGCTTTCACGATGTCCGATAATCAAATGATCGCGCAATCATCGAAATGTTTAGTTCTGCTTTGAGCGAGTGTGTAAATTACTTTATTTAGTCGCTTACCACGGAGAATTCTTATAGTTTCGCTTCTCATTTAACCAACTATCCCTTTCCCGTGGCGCTCACGGAGATGCAAAGGATTATTCGCTTTCTTGTAACAATGAGTGTCAAACTAATCCTAAATTGACTGTGAAGGTGTGGTCTTGAATTAATAAAACTCTAAAGCATGTACAGTGAGAAAAGTTTTCTAATCTCAAGAAGGCTATTTAATAGGTGAGCAGTGCACATTTGTTGTTTTTTGGCCAATCAAACTAAGCTAAGCTAATCGAATTGGTTCTCTAGCCGAAATATTTGTTTGGCCGAATTGGTAGCTCAGTAGGAATGGCCATTTGGCTGAAAATTTTATATGGTAAAACGGATTGATATTCCAGGCTACTATACTACTATACTGCAATTAGCTTTAGCAGTAACCTGAGATTTTTTGGCCATATTGCCCGCTCATCAAATGACACTTTCGATCGTATGACCCGTTCGGCCAAATTACCCTTTCTTTCAAACAACCATTTCGACCAAATAGTATTTTCGGCCACATGACATATTCAGCCAAACAACCTGTAGATGCAAACGGCTGTTTCGGTCAAATTACCAGTTCGGCAGTTTGTCCCTTTCAACCCAATAACCGTTTGGGCAAAACGTTTTTTCTGCTAGATTTGAGGGCTTCGTTGCCGTGCGGCTGGCGACGTCAATCGTCTAGACGCATGTGCTGTGGAGTGTGAGTTCGATTCCCGACCCGGTTAAGGAGACAACTTTTCGTAAAGCGAAAAGTTGTGGACTGGTCCACTGGGTGTTGTGTAAATGTCCTGCCACTGTCTCATGCTAGATGTTAAGTGTTCAGTTTGTGCGACCGCAGGTCAAAGACGGTGATTCTGTCTTTTTAGATGACGTTCGGCTTAATGTGTTATTCGGGCAAATGACATTTAGGCCAAACGGGTTTTAGCCGAATGACTTTGGGTCAAACGCCCTTGCCTATATTTGAACAATTTCCCGCTGAATTTCAGAAGATTTTTTCTTGACAATACATACAAAAATTTCCTGTAGGAACCCTCATAAATTTCTCAAAATTTCCCGTAGATTCCAGAGAATTCCCTATGAAAAAAAAACATAAATTAAAAAAACGGGAGATTTTCAACGATTTTTCTTGCAGTGGATCAGTTAATTTCCTTGAGAATTGTGATCAATTTCCCGATGAAATCCACAAACATTTTCCGCGTAAAATCCGAATAGTTTCCTGTAAATTTCCCAAAATTGTATTTCTCTTGGGTATTTCGAACAACTTCACATGGAAATTCCAGATAGTTTCCCGTGGATATCCCGAAAATGTTCTTGTGGAAATTTCGAAGAACTTCCGGACCGAAGAACTTTTTTTCCGTAAAAAATTCAAAATGCAATTCCTTTTCGACAAAAGTCCATTGACATAATGCCCGTTTTCCATACCCCTCAAACAATTTAGGATGAATAATGGGAAAAAGGGTCGTGGGTTCGAGTCCCATCGAAGGGAAAGTAGTTACCTACAAAACATTTTTCAAATCAAAATCTTCCACATAATGTACATATTCACGTCTAAGTTTTCAGAATATTGAAAAAAAAAAGAAAAAAGCTTTTTATCAGCTTCCAATGTCAGTCGGGTAATGCTCGTTCGGTGCAATGTAAAACAATTATTATAGCGCAGTTCAATTTAAGAATCTGATTTACTTTGTAGCGACATTCTTCTGAAATACTGCATGTGACACACATGTGACGGATAGTTCCTTTTTCAAAAAAGAAATAACCATGACCATATATAATGAAGGTTATCACGCCTGCCTTAAACTTCGTGTTCTTTATAACAAATCAAGAAATTTTCAAAATTTCTTCTTCAGACTTTTCTTAACAAATTGTTTATAAAAATCCGCAAAACTATGAAAAGCATACGTTTTTTTTTGCAAATTTCATTTCCCGGCCCGTCACTGTTCTGCATACGACGAAAAGGAAAAACAACCATCGAGAGGAATGACACAAAACACGAACAGTCGGGTGGTAAAACAGTTGTTCAGATCTCGTGTATCGCTCTGTTGATAGTGCAGCAGAGTAAGTCTTCGTGTAGCTACAAGCGAAAAATAACGCTGTAGACATGTTTTGCATCGTCCTCTTTGGAGCCAACCTCCCATCCTTCCCAAACTATTTGCCTGTGTTGGTATTCATGTCGACGCCGAGAAGGCATGGGCACCAAAATAGAACATTCAAATCCGTGTGAATCATTCTCGCAATCTGACTCCACTCCCGAATGAGTGCATGACATTTCCTGTGGGCTTCCGTTCTGAGACTTACCGATTCGAATAATGTCCGGCAGGGAATCAGCTGGCGCTGCTGCCATCATCATCCACCCTGCTGCTGCCACGAACGAAGTCAACAGCTTCATGATATACAAACGTCGATGTTTAGAAACACATTCACCAGCACACTAACACGCACAGCACACAACACCCCGTTTCCGGCCCAGCAAAAACAACCAGCTTTTATTCCCACAATCGTCCACCTAATGTCTACCACTTTACGCCTAGTATTGAACTCCGTACGCTATACTACGTTTCGCGTTTGAACACCATCATCAATTACCGCTTGGGGGCAGCATCTTCTATACTAGCCTCTTCCGGATGCACCCAGCATCCAGTCAGTGCGAGATACCTGCTGCTACCTTCCGTCAAACTTCACTTCCTGCCAAATCATCCACGACGGCGACGAATCCGACGGCCACACTCACGCCAACGACGACACCGATTCTACCGAACTGCCAGCTTATCCCCGTCAGGCAAAATTCCGATGATTCCTTATTCTCGCCGCAGGCCCCCAAACGTCAGAACGTGAAAAATTCACCCACTTTTTGACACTTTACCTCCACTATTGTAAGGATGTTCGCCACTTTTTTTTCTCTCTGCCTAGCATCCGTGTCAGCACTAGGGCACCAACACTGTCCCGTGCGCCACGCGCCTCAACACCAAAAAATCTTCCCGACTCGGAACAACGTCTAAAACCCAAAACTCCCAACAGGAAAAAATCACAATTCAACAATCCTTCATCCCGGAAAAATGGCGCTTGTAACGTGATGAGATGATGACGATGCTGCAGGACTGTCCCACCGAGCACAAAAATCCCCCAAAAACCCGTCGAACCGCACCAATCGCACCAGGCAGGCCAGACCAGCGAAAGCGAAGTTGAATCTCTCACCGCGAGCGTCCGTCTCGAACTGAGGATGCTGCGAGTGGTCCTTGCTGACGAAAGGTCGCGGCTTTGGCTTCCTGTTTCGCCTCTCTTCTGTTTAATCCTGCGGGGGGGAGCGATGCTGTGCGAATTGGGTGGGAGAGAGCCACCCACCAATACTTCCAGACGCGCCATAAATAGGGAAAAGCTCTCTGTTTACGTTCTCATCCGGAATCCTGGTTGATGGTATCACAGGGATAACAGTTGCCGAGGCTGTGGGAAACTGCGGACAAGAAGAGCTGTGTGATAAGGGCGCAAGCGTGCGGAGAATAAGGGCCATGTGGCTGTCAGATGCTGAGAATACGAGAACAGTGCGACTGATAAGAATTGTTTATCTACATTGAAAGTAAATCAGTATCTTGGGGACTCCATTTGTGCGTGTGTGGGTGACTCCTGGGTTTGTGCAGTTGAGAAAGTGTTGTTTGGTGACATATACAGCTGAACACTTAGAGCAATGTACCATCCAGATAACGCCGTGGAAATTCGTGAGCTTTGCAATAACGAAAGCTTTCCCAGCAAGCTTTTGATAACAGATAACACTGAAAATACAAGAAGTAGAAATGAAACATAGTATGGAGACGCATGGTTATTAATCAATAGGCTTCTTGGCTAATAGTATTAGTACGATTCGATTTGAGATTCAAAAAACAAATTATCCAAATCGATTGATCAACCATTAAGGTTAACAATAATTCGTTATTACTATTTATTCACATCAAGACCGAAGTGGCCTCGAACTCGAATCGAATGATTGTACGGCGTCGTCTCTATAGGCACTTATCCAACATCCAATTACACTTTCTTGAGGAGTAGAAGAGAAGAGGACTACGATTTCTACAATTTTACATTTACTGAAAACTGTTTATAGTCATGACCATTTTATGTGAATAAGAATCAAAGTAGAACAACTTTAACACGCTTTATTATCCGGTTATATTGATAACTAGAATTATTATCATATTGGTTGAATTACCAGTCAACATAACAAAAATGAACCGATTTTTATTCAAAATAGCGAATCAGCCAACAATTTGGATAAATACAGTTCATCATCCTGTCCCTAGCAGCACACATGTTTCAAATAGGTTACGGCAACTGTTATGTGAACAAATTTGGTCACAATCTAGTTGCTGCCATAATTTCTGTCTGACTTGTGCTGCTCGGTGTTTTTGAATACTTTTTTTTCAGTTGATGATCAATTAAATAAATATATAGGGTTATTGCTCCTGGATTTCATCTCATAGCTCCGAAATTCATCTCACAAAAAACATAGCAATGAAAAGGAATTTGATTTATTTCTTATTTTTGTGATTTTTTTCTTGCAGTGCCGAAATTGGTGCCGTATTTCTTTGTTACGTGATGAGATGAATATATGTTTAGTGAGATGGAAAACCGAACAGTTCCCCTTAATACTAGGCAAACAATCTTGCTCAGGTTTTCTCCCCTGTTTGGATGTGCCACTGCGACCAGTTATTAGATCTATTGTGGCATTACCCGTATCCTTAGTGTATAAGTGCATGTCGAATTACCATCTGCAGGGTGAAGTTAGTTTTGTTATACTTCAAAAAACTGAAATTGGTGATGAATCCCTGAATTACCACAACTTATTGCCCTAGCTTGAGCTTGAGCTTGAGCTTGATTGACTGCTCGTAGTTGCTACTCCATTATGACCAGATCAGCTGTTCTTGCACAGGGAACCAACAGATGTTTGCTTGGGACTAGCACACATCTTCAATGTACAAGTACTGGTGATCTCATTGTTAGGTCATACTGGCGCCTGCCACGTCAGAATGCAAGTCAATGTAGGGAAAAGAAGGAAATGATGATGGAATCACTCGCCCACTGCAAGCCGAATATACCTCTGCACTTGCCACGAGTTCATGTGGAATTTGTTGGAATTTTTGGATTAGTAATGGAAACGGTATGGAAGTCCATTTCCAGTTCTAGCGATTGCTAGAACACGAGAAATATAGAGAAAGATACAAAGTAGGATAATGGAACGGACCTGGGATTGAACCCACGACCTCCTGCGCATGAGGCAGAAGCAGTAGGCATATGACTACCAAGCCCGATCATTACCACAACTTATTGCCCTAGCTCGAAAAATAGATTAGGCTAGGGCTCGGTTCGGTAGATCTTACACCGTAAAACACTACGTAAAAGTGATCTACCAGCTTCACGGGAAAGGTTGCTCAGATTAGTTTTTCTCTCTAATTGTCAACAATTAGGTTGCTAGCAGCGCCATACTGTAAAACGATTTCATTGCTAGGTTTTATTCAAATTAGACCACAACTTTATAATTCACAGTCAAACGTTTCAAACGTTGATCCGAGGAAGTAGGGTAACCGTACCCTTAGTGGAGGTAGCACCAATAGTGGAGGTAGTGGGTTTTTAATGAGATTTATCGTATTAGACACATTCTTCGGACAGGTCCACCGGAGCACCAATTTTTCAAACTCAATTTTTGACATTATCTATGTGTTTCCCATATTTTCCAATACCTAAATCATCAAATAAAATATTTGGTATGATAATAGTTTAGCTTAAAATAAGTTTTTGACTAACAATTAGTATAATTGACAGTGATGAAGAGTCACGGCTGTTTAGACATATTTTCCCAAATTGACTGTAATTTGGGTTCTGATGCACCAATTTGCACTCTGTTCTCACCTATTCAAAGATGAAAAAGTATACAATCAGTACCCTATGTAAAATCTGATTTAAAATTGTAAGAAATATGAATTTTGACAAGGTGAAATCTTTTACAAAAAAGCGTTGTAACGTCACGAAAAATGGACTGTTTTTAATTTTCTGAAAAGTACATATAAGCCTCGAATTTAAAATTTCGTATGCTCTTTGTACTCGAAAAAAGCTTTGTTTTGGTGGTAATAGACATAAAATCGGTAGTAAATAGCCTGAGTTTCATCTAGGTGAAGTTTGCGTTGTAACGTCACGGAAAAATATTCATCATAAAGCCTATGGAGCTTGTAAGATATCCGGACAAATTGGCTCAATTTGTGTTTAGCTACAGGTTGAACATATCAACATAAATACAGAAAGCAAATTTTTAATCAATGTGACATAGGGTGAAGCAGTATTTCGGCGATCTCACCCATTTCCGTCAGTATAGACAGGACAAGTGAAAAATCGGTTTGCCCACAGTACAACAACCGGCGGACCGACGTGTCACTGGCGCTCTCTGGTTGTCCCCCACTTTTTAACGTTTATTTGCTTTTGCGGGCGATCACTACTATCTAATGAGTTAATACACAACTCCGATGCAATGTTGATACACGTAGGTTGGTGGCTGAGCTACGAAAACTTCGCGAGCCATTATGAGATTGGCGGTAGTGTATGATGATTTTTCATCATGGCGTCGTGGGCAGCAAATTTGAATTATTTGCTATGGGGTGACACGTCGGTACACCAATAAATAAATAAAAAAGCGACATTTCTACTGTTATGCAAATAAAACCATCGAAAATTTCTTTAGTTTCGCAGTTATACGCGAAACTGGCCAAATTAGAAACATGGCCTAAACTGGTACAGTTACCCTACATGTAGAAGCAATAAAGTCGTGAACGACTTCTTCGATATATGCTAAAAAAATAATGAAACTAATCAATAAATAATCTGTCGTAAGTCATCTGATTTAGGTCTATTTAATGATGAACAAAAAAGGTCTATTTTCAAATCTTAATGAGCTCATTGGGTCTCCCCGTGTTGAAATATTTATTCTGAAATATCGCGCACACGATACATGATCAACTAGAGCTCAGCCAGGTTTTTGAAATTTGCGGAAAGAAATACTGCCCCCAGAGGTCCAAAGGTACCAGTTTAGATAGGAACAGTACTATGCAATCATCAATGTGAAATTTCTTGGTGTAGACGTCAGGGCGTTAGTAAGTTGTTGCGGTTGTATCCATAGCCCCCCGGGGCTAAGAAACCTCAAACCGCATTGAGATTTGAGAGTGACTATGTACGTTCTTGCGTCTGATACCAAATGAAATGTGACAAAGCTAAATAAAATTCTTCAACGATGGTGTTGATAAACAATGTACTTATCAGATAACTAATGTAAAATTTCTTGAAGTATCTTGTATTTCACGTGGAATAGACAATCAGAACTAGTTCTGCTATTGCAGTTACTTTCAAGAAATTTGGCAAAACCCAAGCATCAAAGCAAGCGTTTGGAATATAAAGTCTAATTGTACACACGTGCTTCTACTATTATAATAAAATTTTAGATTTCAAATGCATTTTTCATAAAATTTTCAATTTTAGCTATGCCGAAATTTTGACATAAGACCAAACAAAACACTGTGTATTATGCTTGAACGATCAGCTTTTTGTTTCTACTCGGTTAAATCTTACAAAGAAGCCAAAATATGGGTTCCAGTTTGAAAATTTGGGCATTGGAATTAACGCTCCGTGCCATTGATCAACTTAATACAGTATCGAACATTATATCTTTTTCACTTTGGTACAATACCATACACTATGGATTGAAACCTCATGTTAAAATTGATTTTAAGTGGTATATTTTTTCGTGACGTTACAACGCTTTGAAAAACTTGTTTTAGAGCACCTTGCGTTGTAACGTCACGAAATGTTCATGTCGAATAGAACGAACTTAGTCCGTATTTTGGGCATATTACCCCATAGGGTCATCCATTATCCTCATATATTTTATAGGTGTTCATTATTTTTGGAGCAAAATAACGACCAGAGCAGAGAATTAACCGTGTTTAAGTCAAGGTACAAAATCTGGAATTCACGCGCGTTGTAACGTCACGCAGCAAATTGCATCCCAGAAAGCCATTTTCATACACATATTCGGTGTTATTATATCTATTCGATCCGAAATTTTATAAGGATTCAGAATATGTAATAATATGCATATGTTTACTGATGTTTTATGCAAGATTTCTCCAAAAAACCATTTAAAGGTACGTCAAAACGTTGTAACGTCACGCCGGAATGTGTCATTAATACATTTAACGATGGTTTCAGTTGATGCGTCGTGCTTTAAATATCCTGTTAAATGCAACTTATCTTAAGATTTCGCTTGAAAATCTATTGAAAACAATGATTTTTCTTAACAAAATTGACTCCCTTGCACCTATAGTGGTCTAACTGTACCAATAGTGGCGAGTCTCATAAGAAATCAATGGATAGCACCACTATGGGAACCAAAATTAATTTTTACCTCCACTAAAGGAACAGTGTACCCATAGTGGTGCAAGCAATATTTGGTAATTGTTGATGTTAAATGACATCTATCTCATTTTTATTAGCAAATTTATTAGTTTATCTATTGACTAAGATATTAAAGCTGTAAATTTCCCATAATTATCAATTTTTAAAAAATATTTTCTTTTGTGGATCTACTAATACCTCCACTATTGGTATCGTTACCCTATTAATGCTTTTCTTCGCGATGTAGTTGGACAGAAATTCTGAACGACAACGATCCCTGCATCTTCGTTGTCCAACATCCTACTCTACGCCATTGAACAGTTTGTGCCAGAACCAAAAAAAGTTACCAAATCCAAAGTGCCAAAAAGTAACCTGTGATCCAGCCCAACCTGAATGGTCGAATCCACACAAGCATAATCAACAGAATTGATTACGCTGAAGCAAACCAACAATATTCCAGGCTCGACGAGCATCTGTTCTCCATTCATCAAGCTCAAATGCAAAGTCATCTTAAGTCGGATCCACGTGGCTTCGGACAATACGTGAATAATCAACGACATCAGTCTGGTCTTCCGTCTACAATGACCAACGGCAATGCAGAAGCAAGTACTGTAAAGGAAATCGCCGAATTGTTGAAATACTTCCGCTTTCGATGGCTCGTTCACTGGAACTTGAAATTTTGAATCATGCCCACAAGACAATCAATGATGTTGAGAATGCGGAGCTCTTAGATCCTGAATAAAAGGACTGTACTGTGAATGTTTGATTTATGCTCAAATGTCTGTTATAAATGGATTAAATAAAAATTATGTTGTATCAGAAGTATTGTTTAACATTTATTTTATATTTTTCGTCTTCTATGTCGTTACATTCCATCTGGAACTTGGCCTGTATTTAACTTAGTAACGGGTGGCAACTAAAAAATAGGAATGACTTCATCACTTTTCTATCAGAATAATAATGCTTTCACAGAAATATGATTTTATGTAAATGAATCCTTAGAATTGTCGCACACACTTTCACTCCAACATCGCTTACATCATGCCGTCGAAATAGGAAGTACTGCGGCGCGCATTGGAAATTTTCCAAGCAAACAAAGTTTATGGGAAAAGTACACGGTCGAACATTTTGGGCTTGAAAATGTTTCGAAAATTGTCATAGCATTGGTGTATTGAGCTGAATTGTATACAAAGGTGATTATAAGGCCAAAGGCACGGGGCAACTCATGAGCAGGATAAGAAGCAGTATGCTGGAAATCGATATGGCAGATCTGTACAGCGGTCATGTCACACCAGAAAGACTAAGTCATACCAGCAAGACTCTTTTTTCAGTTGACACCTGTTATTCAATTAGCATTTCCTCAGTTATTGATTTAAAGCTTTGTCAGCCAAGGCACTAGTACAAATCTTGTGTGCAAGTACAATGGATACACTATGCCCAGGGATTCGAGCTAGCTGGAGACCTAACATTTATTTTATATGATATGATAAATATGATTTATTGAAGAAATGTGAAATTATTATGGAAATTTTTCCAGTGATTCCTCCAAGCATTTGTTCATGAATTCCTCCAGCAATTTAGACGGGAATTCCTCAAAATATTCCAGGAGTTCCTCAGAAAATTCCTCCAGGAATTCCCCAGGAAATTCCTCCGGGAATGCCTCCGTGAATTCCTACAGGAATTCTTCCGGGATTTTTCTTTCCAGATACTCCTCCGGGATTCTTCCTCCGAAATTTCCACTGCGAATTCCTCTAGGATTTTGACGTAGGACTTACGTCTCTCTTTACTATTTTTTTTCCTCGTTTGTCGGGTGAAGATCACTGCGTCCAGATTTTAGGACTATTGTGATATACCCTTTTGCTGTGAAATACGCAAGTTATCTCAGTAACATGTTTGTCACTGAGATACCTTGGTATCGACTGAACTCAAGACCATCTGTTATTGATGAATAGAGATCCTGAGTTACAGTATGTGACTCTCCCATTCTGGCGAGACTAGCTTTATGAAGCCAACCACGTCCTTGGGGATAAGATCCATATGTCAGCAGGCCCTAAAAGGGCTTGCTGAGAACTTTGAACCTACGTTGGGTGAGTGCACTGCAATAGCAGAGGATGTGTTCTGATGTTTCTCTCTCCTCGTCACAGAAGCGGCAATTTGAGGTTTGGATTGCTCCGATCTTTTGTAGATGGTATCTGCAGGGGCAGTGTCCAGTTATTAGACCGGTGTAGATGTTGAGATCCCTTTGTTGAGACCTAATAGTTGTTGGGTTTTCTTGGGGTTAATCGTTACGAGCCTTTTGGATTGGCTCGTATGGGAAGTGCATTCCAGTTTGATGTGATTTGACTGACCATATATTTGTTCAGTTCCATTTTTACAGAGCAGTCTGAGATCCCGCAGAAGGGCTCAGGGCCAACCTTTCATTAGATCCATTCCTGGCTAGCTCATCAGCAATCTCGTTTCCCTCTAGACCCGTATGTCCTGGGATCCAATATAGGTAGACTCGATTGCGTATGGATAAATTTTTCAAAGCCAGAGTGCATTCCCACACTAGCTTTGAGTTACAAGTGTAGTTATTAAGCGACTTAAGTGCCGCTTGGCTGTCAGAGAAAATACATATTTTTGCAAATCTATACTTTCTCCTCAGGCATAATAACACGCATTCTAATATTGCATATATTTCCGCCTGAAATACTGTGGGCCACTGTCCTAAGTGGACAGAAATTTTGTTGTAGGGCCATAGATTCCGGATCCTGTCAGATTATTCATTTCGAACCATCTGTGAAGAAATTTATAGAGCCTGTTGGAACGCTGGGTCCACCTCCTTCCCACTCCTGGCGGGAAGGAATGAACACATCGTAAGGTAAGTCATAATTGACTACCGTTTCCATCCAGTCACTACAAATTGAGATCGTAGATTTTCCACTTTGATAAGCGAATTGGTTTTTTGACAAAGGCATTGCTTTCATAAATTTGTGATTTATGTACTCGCATAGTACCTTTTCCATAATTTTGAGCATTACAGAGGATAAACTTATCGGCCTGAATGCTTTGGGGTTGGTTTTATCTATCTTGCCTGCCTTCGGAATGAAGACAGCCCGGATTTGACGCCAATCGTTAGGTATGTGCCCCAAAATCAGACTCGCCTTAAAAATCTCAACCAAGGGTGGAACCAGTGTTTTCTCCTCTTTTGGATCAACGCTGGGAATATTCCATCCATGCCAGGAGACTTAAATGGCTCGAAAGATCTCACAGCCCTCTCAACCCCTGGCCCGAGTGAAAGCTTCCTTTGCAACCTTTATTGCGTCTTTTTTAGATCCAGAAACCCATGATTGGATCTCTTGAGGATCAGAGACAGCAATTCCAGTGCCTTGGTCGCCGATGCTCGACTCAGGGATTGAATCAGGGAAGTGGATCTTTAACAATTCGCTCAGTGTATCGCTAGGCTCTACAGTGAGCGAACCATCCGTCTTTCGGAGGCTACCCACACCATTGGAGTGGTCTTTTGAAAGAGTTTTTGGAGTCTGGCCACTACCGGTGTATTCTCTATGCTTTCACACATTAGAATCCAGGATTTCCGTTTGGCTGACCTTATTTCTTTGTTGTAGTTCGTCAGGGCCTTTCTGTATAGGCTCCAATCGCCAGTTCGCTTAGCACGGTTGAACTCCCTACGCGCAGTTTTCCTAAGCTTCTCAAGAGTTTTATTCCACCATGGAACGTCTCTACTCGAACTAGTTGATTTAGTTGGACAGCTCTCTTGGTAGGCGTTAAGGATTTTGTTTTTAATGGATTTGGACGCATCTTCCAATTGTGTTATGGACTTGATGTGACTTTCTATGATGTACTCTTCGGATCGTAGGATAGCTGAGTAGGATTCCCAATCAGTTTTCTTAGGATCTTTAAACGTTTTTCCATCGTTAGACCCCTTCCCATTCGAAGATGATGTGTTTATGGTCTGACATTGATATTTCTTCAGAAACATGCCAGTTTTTTATTTTATCAGAGATAGACCGACTACATAGAGTCAAGTCCAAAACTTCCTGACGAATGGAGTTTTCAAACGTGGGCTTGTCACCAACATTACAAATGTCAATGTTCTTGGAAGAGAAACTGTAACAGGTACTCACCTCTGGTGTTTATATTGGTACTTCCCCATACGGTGTGATGTGCATTTGCATCGCACCCTATGACGAAGGGGATGTTGTGTCGGTGGCTGTAGGCTACGAGCGCAGCTATTTCTGGAGGAGGGATTTCGTCCACGTCACCTGGGAAGTATGCCGAGACCACCAAGATCTCTCTACTCCCTCTGGCGGAAGGTACCTCCATCCTTACCGCTACGATGTCCCTTTTTATGAATTCTGAAATTGGAAAGTATTTACAGTTGTTATGTAATAAAATAGCCGCTCTAGGAGAAAGCTGGCTGTCATCATATACCAACTTACATGAGTGTTGTGGAATACCTTGTATTCTGGATTTATTGACCCATGGCTCTTGAATGAGGGCCACGGTTAAATTCTCTTTGGTGAACCTCCGACAGAGCACACCCGTGGCGCTCTCAGCATACAGAACTTTAGTCGCCATTTCCGGGGTTCCCGCTTTTTTCCGGACGACTACTGTCCGACTTTGGATGTTGCGGATCATCAGGATGTCGTTTGGTATTACAGTCTGGGTTTTCTCTCTTCCCTGTAGCAACCTGGCCCGCCAGTTTCGCCTCTGTGGTCAAACTGTCGCTTTTTGCACCCCCTTTGCCCTGTTTAGATACCTTTGGTTTGGTACCACTAGAGCAGGGGGTCGCATGTAAGCTTCGAGCTTTTCCTTTAGAGGCGGACAGAATAGCCTTTATGGTGCTTTTGGGGTGAGATTTACTAACCTCGCCCGAACCGGAGGCTTCCTCAGATTTCTCTTGGGTCGGCCTTCCAGTTAGCCGAACCTCGCCCGAACAGGAGGCCTCCTCAGATTGCTCTTGGGTCGGCCTTCCAGTCGGATTGGCGGTAGCGGCAGTCGGTTGATCTGTAATCTTCCTTAGTTGGATTTCACCAAATCGGTAGTTGAGGGTGTATTTGGACTTCTTCAACTTTTCCATCGACGCACCCTCTACTGTGAAGATCCATTCAACATGAATATCTTTCAGAATGGATCGTTTCACAATACCCCAATTAGTTGTTGTGATGTCATTTTGGCTTTCTATGAGAGCCTTTATTCGGTCGTCATCATAGCTGGAGCTTTGTGGGAAGAATGCTCGGATCATCTCTGGACGTGGAATCGCCACTTCGTCCATTGCCATCAGCTCTGCACATTCCCAGGGTTTTATGGATGGGGATATTCTCTTTAACCACTCAGCAGTCTCTTGATCCTTACAGATTAGAACCATGTAACCAGACTTGTAGATGAGGTTGTTGAATTTGGGTTTTATTGGCTCGTTTCGCTGTTGAACTACTCTGAGCAGGAGTGTTTCTTGTAGAAGGTCTAGCTGGGCTGTAGTGAGTTGGACGGTGGGAAAGTCTTTGGATATTATCCCGACCAGTGGCGTAGCCAAAAAATTGGCCTGGGGGGGGTTTTCTGAACATTTTTTTTTTTTTCGAAAAAAAAAATTTCTTCCAAAAATTACGCCACTGATCCCATCCTTCACGCTTTTGGCCATATCACTGTAGCTGATACCAGCTGTTTTCCTCATGGGTGGGTTTTGTTGTCCAGACACGTTTTTCTGAGGCGCGCGGTTTGAGGACTGTTGGGCGCGCTCTCTCGGATCCAGATGGTGCTTCACCCTTTTTTGTTTGGGGTCCTCTGTGGCGGATTTGTCTAGAGTCGTTTCTCGAGCGTTTTGAGGAAGTGGGCTCGCTCTCCTTTTCAGGATTATGGACAAGGCCTCATTCCGGTCTTTTCCTTCTCCCGGAGAGTTCTAAGCTGCTTCCTCTGCGAGCGTGTGAGTGTGGGGATTTTCTTTCTCAGAGCACCCTTGGCTTCCGTAGAACCCTTGTTATCTTCGGATCCTTTGCTACTTGCTAAAGATTTTGGGGGTTGATGATGATCCTTATACCATCATCTTCGTTATCTTCCATGTCCAACAGGTTGGAGTCGGTCGATGAGGGGTTGTAGATCTGGATCAGCTTTGTCGAAACATGTGCTGCTCCGGGAGATAGGCGTTGAGGGGCAGGATATTTCCATCTTCTCCTGCGAACTACTGAGTAGCTGGTCTTCGGTAAGGCCAAGCTGACTCAGAGTATTCTCCACTTCGCTCTCACACGACTGAGAGAGGCAGTCGTCACCTTGAGGGTTGTTTGTAGAATTTGTACTCATTTTTGGTCCCACGAGTAGCT
Source organism: Armigeres subalbatus (assembly GCF_024139115.2). Classification (NCBI taxonomy): domain Eukaryota; kingdom Metazoa; phylum Arthropoda; class Insecta; order Diptera; family Culicidae; genus Armigeres; species Armigeres subalbatus. The sequence goes on from NC_085139.1 coordinate 223,898,729, forward strand.
AGGGAAATAAATGTCCGCTGCACCAGTGCCCCGCCGTAGTGCAGTAAGGGCTGCTTACTGGGGTGTTCGCCCTGGTGCACCCCAGGCTCCGTTCGCGGTTGAGCATGTTTAGAACCCCTCAACCATTCAGCCCTCGGCACGGGTCGCATGACACCTTGGCATTGGGGTTTATCTATTTTTGCTTTACACGATGGCCATGAATAACAGCCATCGCAACCTTCCTCCTTTACCAGGGCTTAGGACCTGTAGCTCAAGTTCTCAATAGTTTCACAATCTTTCGGACATGCAACTACGGAGAACCATCATTGCTAGCGAAGTTCCCTTTACTATACCGGGTGTCATTTCAAAATATTCAAATCGACCGCGTTACGCTGTGTTGAAAGATTTCAAACGTTAATAGCGTTCGTCTCAGTGGACGAATTTCTGCGGTAAGCCCCTCAATCGACAGATTTCATGTATGCCTTCCATGTCCATGCTTGATAAGACCCGAAAAACTTGTTTCAATAGGCATGAAACTGTTTTCAATGAAAAACATTGAGATCAAGGGAACCTATAAATATGGGTACCGCATAATTCTTGCATCATTCCATTACCACGTTCTGATTGGTGCAGACACCAGCGAATGAGCAGCCGCTGGGTCTGCCGAGAAGCCATAAAATAGCGCAACGCGATTTTTTCCTTTCATTCTGACCGGGACAAGCGAAGCAACCGCATCATCGATTGAACAGCACTCACACCTTTTAGCAGGGAATAAAGTCTACACCGACCACTTTTTCGGCTCGACACCATCGAAGCGACCATCATCAGCCGAAACCTAGCCAGTACATCAGCAGTCCACCCTACAGACCCGACAAAGCAGCAATGCTGAGCAGATACCGGCAGCAGCAGCAGAGTCGAGCCGAGCCGGCCGGCATCGGTGCTGAGCCGAGACAAGCTGAAGAAAAGCCACATGATGCAGCATGGATGTCCAAAAAACAAACGGTTCTTCAGAGAGCCAATAATAGAGATCAATATCAATGCTTTCAATACCATTCGGGATAGAAATTGTACTTGGGTGCCAAATCCAATATTCTAGAGATAAAATTTTATGCGTGATTTTCATAAATAGCGTCAAAACTAACAGTGGATATTTTTTCTGATTTAACCGCGAAGTGGACGAAGGACTTCGCTTGACCATGCCTTTAAAGATTCATAAGATGTCAAAATCTCTCACATAATCTTATTTGGATAAAAAAACACCGATATCAGCTCAAACATTAATAAGCTATCAATCGATTTTTCATCAAATGTTGGATTTTTTGGCATTGATAAAAAAATATGTAGATAAACATTGTTTGATACTGACCGCACACAAAGCGAACGTGACTGAATGATCGTCCCATGTTACCAATTCTAAATCTTATCACCCTTCTTCCTTCTACTACTAACAATGTTGTCTCAGAAAAGAACACGTACCTACTTCCCACCTGAACTGCAATTCTAAGCTCGCTTGCCCGGCTTATTGGCCTGTATCTAGTGAAAAGTCCCGTTAGGAAATAGACGCCAGCAGCGAGCAACAAGCGTAAAAAAGAAGAAGCCCTTCTCGAACGCGTTGATGATGATGACGCTTTGGCTGACAAAGAAGCGGGATACAAGACACTAGCTGATTGGCCCACCAATTGGGAAGCAGAGAAGATTCAAAATAAGGTATAAAAGAAAAGTGCATTCGCTCGCAGAGCATTCAGTCTTTTTTATACCATCACTAGAAATTCGCGATTATTTGAAAATATCGTTTTCTTACTTTTTGTACTTAGCCGAAGCAAATAGCCTTTTTCAAGGCTCTAAGAGTTAAAATAATGTTCTCCTTCAGTCGCTATCGCACGGATTAAAGGCTCTTCAGTGGAAGGGCTGAGATACAGTCTACATCCCCTGCTGAGCCAACTTGTGGTTTATTTCAGGCAGTCCTTCAGTGGGAAGGTTGCCACTGTCGAGGCTAATATTTCGTGACCGGACAGATACTTCCTGATTTTTTTTTGATGATTCTTGTTCGAGGTAGATTTGATTTCTGTGTCGGTTTGATGAAAATATTTTGCCAAGGAATGGTATGCAACGCCGATTATTTATCCAAAATAGTTGATGTTAGAAATTTGGACATATTATGTATCTTAAAGGCATGGTCAAGTCAAGTCCTTCGTCCACTTAGCGGTTAAGTCACAGACATTACCCATTGTTCGTTTTTTTAACCCGCCACTATCCACCACACCAAAAAGCCGCGTAGTAGTGGATGCAACTCTTCCGAGAATTCATCCAGGAATGCCTCCGAGAATTCATCCATGAATTCCTCCGAGAATGCCTCCGATATGCCAGGAATTTCTGCGGGACTTTATCAAGGAATTCCTCCGGGAGTTCCTCCTGAAATTCCTCCATGAGTTTCTCCATGAATTGCTACAGGAATGTCTCCATGAATTCCTCCGCGAATGTCTCCACGAAGTCCTCCGCGAATGTCTCCAGAAATTCCTCCAGTAGCTACTCTGAAAATTCCTCCAAAAATTCCTATGGGAGTTCCTCCAGGAATTCCTCCGGGAATGTCTCCAGTTATTCCCCCGGATCTCCAGAAAATCAGAATGTCTCCATGAACTCCTCCAGGAATTCCTACGGGAATTTCCCAAGACGTTTTTCCTGGGAATTCCTCCGGAATGCCCTCAGAATTTTCTCCGGGAATCCCTCCAGTAGCTCCTCCGGGAATTCCTGCAAGAATTCCTCAAGAATTCCAGGTATTCCTCCGTGGATGACTCACGCAATTCTTCCAGGAATGGCTCTATGAATTACTCGGGAAATGTCTCCAGGAGCTCCTCCGGGAATGTTACCATGGAATTACGGACAAAAGTAACCAAAAGTTTAATGAGCTGCTTAAGCGAAAAACGTACATATTCACATATGAGTTTCCATAACATTGTAAATTAACGTCCAAGTCGGGTGGTTTAATCCCCGGAAATAGGCAATTAACTTTGATTGAACTGAACCTGAGTTGCGTGCTCTTGCCTACGCAATGCGGTCGGGTCTGAGCTTGACGACCGACTGGCAAATGCTTACACAACCTCACTTGATCAGTACCGTTGCTGATGAAGAATGTGTATAGCCGCCAGAAAAAGATATTTTAGTTACTAGATAAAGATTGTCGCTGTCGTCGCTGTCCGGAACATCTTTTGCTGGCGAGGATAGGGGAGCTAAATGTCAAAGAAGGAAAATCCATACGATTTGACAGGTATGTACCACACATGTTTCGGACAGCAGAACAAAGGGAACCGAAGCGACAATCTTTATCTAGTAACTAAAATATCTTTTCCGCCAGACATTCTAAATACTCACGCTCCTCTAATGTGGACGTGCACAATACACATGTGGAAGTATTGGCTTGAGAAATGGATTGCGAGTGATTTGACTATGCGTCCAATTTGGGAATCTCGAGCTCGTTCAGTAGCCGCTAGGTTGCGAAGGCCGACGGAGGTCCTTCGTAGCTTAGTTGGTTAAAGCACCAGTCTAGCGTACTGTAGGGTCATGGGTTCGAGTCCCATCGAAGGGAAAGTGGTTACCTCCAATACATTTTTCAAATCAATATCTTCCACATAACGTACATATTCACATATGAGTTTCCATAACATAGGAAATTTTTGTTTACTTGGGGAGTTACGGGAATTACTATGGAAATTCCTCCAGTGATTCCTTCGAGAACTCCTCAAGGAGTTCCTCAGGGGATTCTCTAGAAATTCCACCGGGATTCTTCCTCCGAAAATTTCTCAGGAAATTCCTCCATTGCTCCAGGAGTTCATCCAGGAATTCCTTCGGGAATTCATCCAGGAATGCCTCTGGGAATGCCTAAGGAAAACCCTCCAGGGATACTTCCGCGAATTTCTCCAGGAATTTCTCCGGGAGTTCATGCAGAAATTCCTGGAAGAATCTTTTGGGAGTTTTGCAGGAAATCGGAAATCACGGAGGAATTTCTGGAGGATCTCCTGAAATATTTTTCAAAGGAATTTCTTGAAAATTCTTGTTTTGAATGAATTCCTGAAGCGTTTTAAGAAGGAATTCCTGGAGCATTTTTTAGTGGAATTCTTGAAGGACATCCTGAAATAGCTTTCGAAGGTAATCTCGTTGAAGTTCCCTTATTACGTTGAAGTTCCCTAAATTACCAGTGAAAAGTCTTCAGGAATTACCAGATAAAACAACTTGAGATATTCCCGATAATTCTCAGAGAGTTGCTTATATCACTACTTTAATTTCCGAAGGATTTTAGGTAGAAACTTTCAACGAAACTTTAGACATAATTTCCGGTAGAATTGCTGGAGGACTTTTGGGTTGAGTTCCTGTAGGAATTCACGGACAACATAAAACAAAAGAATTCTTAATTTTATAAAAACACGGACGTCACGACCCGTTATATAATTCTTATTTTTCAGAAATAAAGAACGATATATTGTTTTCATGCAGCATGGGCGAGATTGCTGCAACACCGCACGAGGGCGAACGAGGCACGATACAAACGGGCGCGGAACAGACAAAACTCGATTTTCCGGAGGAAAAAGCGCCAGCGCGAGACCGTGAAGAGACGGAGGAACTGTACCGCGCTAATAACGCACGAAAGTTCTATGAGAAGTTGAGCCGTTCACGTAAGGGCCACGTGCCACAGCCCGATATGTGTAAGGATATAAACGGGAACCTTCTTACAAACGATTTTCACGAAGTCCGTCCAGTTATTTGGTTTCGCCGACGACATTGATATCATGGCACGTAACTTTGAGAGGATGGAGGAAGCCTACATCAGACTGAAAAGCGAAGCTAAACGGATTGAACTAGTCATCAACACGTCGAAGACGAAGTACATGATAGGAAGAGGCTCAAGAGAGGTCAATGTAAGCTACTCACCACGAGTTTATATCGGTGGTGACGAAATCGAGGTGGTTGAAGAATTCGTGTACTTGGGCTCACTGGGGACCGCCGATAACGATACCAGCAGAGAAATTCGGAGGCGCATAGTGGCTGGAAATCGTACGTACTTTGGACTCCATAAGACGCTCCGATCGAATAGAGTTCGCCGCCGTACCAAAATGACTATCTACAAAACGCTTATAAAACCGGTAGTTCTCTACGGGCACGAGACCTGGTCGATGCTCGTGGAGGACCAACGCGCACTGGGAGTTTTCGAAAGGAAAGTGTTGCGTACCATCTATGGTGGGGTGCAGATGGCGGACGGTACGTGGAGGAGGCGAATGAACCACGAGTTGCATCAGCTGTTGGGAGAACCATCCATCGTTCACACCGCGAAAATCGGAAGACTGCGGTGGGCCGGGCACGTAGCCAGAATGTCGTACAGTAATCCGGTGAAAATGGTTCTCGACAACGATCCGACAGGAACAAGAAGGCGAGGTGCACAGCGGGCAAGGTGGATCGATCAGGTGGAGGACGATTTGCAGACCCTCCGCAGACTGCGTGGTTGGCGAAGTGCAGCCATGGACCGAGCTGAATGAAGTAGACTTTTATGTGCATCACAGGCCACTCCGGCCTTAGTCTGATAATAAATAAATTAAATATTGTTTTCAGGGAACGATTGTAGAATTACTTTTTATTGTGGATCTACACAAACCGGTGATCTTCTTCTTCTTCAATGGCTTTACATTCAAACAGGAACTTGGCCGGCTTTTCAATTTGTAATCTATTGCTATAAGTTATTAATTGAATGCTTTTCTATGCCAGCCATTGCATGAGTATGTATTGTGTGTGGCAAGTACAATGAATATACTATGCCCAGGGTGTCGAGAAAGTTACCAACTCGAAAACAGCCTAGACCAAACCGAGAATCGAACTCGCCATCTCCGGATTGGCAATCCTACGCTTTTGCTCGCAAGGCTACTGGAGAAACCGGTGATGAAATAAGCTTTTCAATTTACTATCAAATAATCGACAAATTTGTCACGTAACTGCATCGCATTTCTGCTTGCGTTATTCTCTCGTTGAACTTCGCCTGCGCTCACACTCAGTAATGACTCGATATAAGCTCGCCATTCCCCTGCGATTTTTTTTAACAAATTTTATTTGCTAGTTATCTAATACATGCATTCATCTCTTAGACTACGTGGTCCGTGTTTTCTTAACACTATCATCCTTATTTGCTACGTTACTTTTTAGTTATTATTAATACATTTCAATTGCCTCTAGCAGTTAGAATTTTTCCTCTCAAAACCAATTCAAAACCATGTAGGAATTACAATGTTTTAAGCTAAACTAAACTAAACTAAACTAAAACTAAACTTAACCTAATTTATACTAAGGGTACAAGGAGCTAATCGTTGCAATAGAAGATTGCAACGATTTTTGTCTAAAATTGGAAATTATTTTGTTGGACATTTGTTGCAATGTCTCAATATTAGAAATTCTATGAAGTTCATTGGTACTATACCACGGAGGCAACTTCAGAATAATTTTCAAAATTTTATTTTGAATCCTCTGAAGTGCCTTCTTTCTGGTATTGCAGCAACTAGTCCATATTGGCACAGCATACAACATGGCAGATCTAAAAACAGAAAATAAAAACTTTGTCTTAAGAACAAAGTTTTGATTTTCTGTTTATAAGTGGATATAGACACTTAATATATTTGTTACATTTGGCTTGAAGATCTTCAATATGATTTTTAAAAGTTAATTTTTGATCCAGCAGAAGTCCTAAATATTTGGCCTCGCTAGACCAATTAATGGATGCCAAAATGTGAATGCCCTCCTTAGCCGTGTGGTAAGACGCGCGGCTACAAAGCAAGACCATGCTGAGGGTGGCTGGGTTCGATTCCCGGTGCCGGTCTAGGCAATTTTCGGATTGAAAATTTTCTCGAATGTGGTTAATAACTGTGGAAGTGCTTAATGAACACTAAGCTGCGAGGAGGCTCTGTCCCAGTGTGGGGATGGAATGCCTATAAGAAGAAGAATTAATTAGAACCCCATTCATAGTGACAATATGTCTGCTAGAAGGTTTCAAATAAGAAGCTCTCGGCTTATGTGGGAAAATTATAAGCTGAGTTTTGGAAGCATTCGGGGAAATTTCCCATTTTTGCAAGTAAGTGGAGAAAATATCCAAACTTTTTTGCAATCTACTACAAATGACACGAAGGCTTCGCCCTTTGGCTGAGAGACCTGTGTCATCTGCGAACAAAGATTTTAGACACCCTGGTGGTAAATCAGGTAAGTCAGAAGTAAATATGTTATACAATATGGGCCCCAGTATGCTGCCTTGGGGGACACCAGCCCTTACAGGTAATCTATCAGATTTAGAATTCTGATAGTTTACCTGCAGTGAGCGATCTGATAAATAATTTTGGATCAGTTTAATGATGTACAGATGAAAATTAAAAATCATCAATTTTACAATCAAACCTTCATGTCAAATGCTTTCTCTATATCAAGAAGAGCAACTCCAATCGAATATTCTTCAAATTTGTTGAGCCGAATTAAGTTCATAACTCTTAATAACTGATGAGTGGTTGAATGCCCATGGCGAAAACCAAATTGCTCATCAGCAAAAATAGAATTGTCATTAATATGAACCATCATTCTATTTAAAATAATTTTTTCAAACAGTTTGCTTATTGAAGAAAGCAAACTGATTGGGCGATAACTAGAAGCCTCAGCTGGATTTTTGTCCGGCTTTAAAATTGGAACAACTTTGGCGTTTTTCCATTTATCTGGGAAGTATGCCAATTGAAAACATTTGTTAAATAAATTAACCAAAAAGGATAAAGATCTCTCAGGAAGTTGTTTGATAAGTATGTAGAAAATACCATCATCATCACCAGGGGCTTTCATATTTTTAAATTTTCTAGTAATAGATCTCACTTACTCCAAATTAGTTTCCAACGAAGGTTCAAAAACATTCTCTTGATTGAGAATGCCTTCGAAGCTCCGTGTGACCTGATCCTCAATTGGACTAGTGAGACCTAGACTAAAATTATGGGCACTCTCGAACTGCTGAGCAAGTTTTTGAGCCTTTTCGCCATTTGTTAATAAAATTTTATTTCCCTCTTTAAGCGCTGGAATTGGCTTTTGAGGTTTTCTGCAAATCTCGCCAAATAACTTTCAATGCGGGATCGCGTGTTCTTTGGTATTGCCTTCGCCTCACATTTTTAAGACGGATCAGTAGCTGAAGATCGTCGTCAATAATAATGGAGTTGAATTTAATTTCACATTTAGGAATTGCAATGCCTCTGGCTTCGACAATTAAATTTGTCAAAGATACGAGCGCATTGTCAATATCACTTTTGGTATCCAAAGGAATATTAATATCAAAATTCCTATCGATATATGTTTTATATAAATCCCAATCAGCTCTATGATAATTAAAAGTAGAGCTGATTGGATTATAAATGGCTTCTTGGGAGATTTCAAATGTCACAGGAAGGTGATCAGAGTCAAAGTCAGCACGAGTTGCCAATTGGCCATACAGCTGACTTGAATCCGTTAAAATTAAATCAATTGTAGAAGGAAAACAAGTTGGGCCATTGAGATATTGAATAGTATAATATCCCGCAGAACAATCTTCAAATAAAATGTTGCCATTGAAATTGCTTTGAGCATTATTCCATGAACGGTGTTTGGCATTGAAGTCATCAATTACGAAAAATTTAGATTTGTTGCGAGTCAGAATTTGAAGATCAGCTTTCAACAAATTCTTTTGCTGCCCATTGCATTGAAAAGGCAAGTAGGCTGCAATGAAGGAAAATTGTCCAAAATTTGTTTCAACAGAAACTCCCAAGGTTTCGAAAACTTTGGTTTCAAACGAAGAATGTAATTTATGTTTGATACGTCTATTAATGACAATGGCGACCCCACCACAGACGCAGTCAAGACGATCATTTCTGTAAATAAAATAATTTGAAAATCTTTTGATGAAAAGACCAGGTTTTAAATATGTTTCAGTTACAATGGCAATGTGCGCATTATGAACTGATAGGAAGTTGAAAAGAGTGAAAAGAACCTCACAGCACAAAAGCACGATGCGGTCTGCGACCGGCGAAATATTTTAATCCATTCTTCAGCACCTTCTTGCTGTATTAACAGAAGAAGCTGCAGAAGGTCAACAAAAGTAGCTGACAAAATCAGAACCCATCACGCAAGGAAGTGATCAAGGTTGGACAACTTGCATGACGTTTTCTACGGGCTATGAATTAAAAATGACACATGATTTTCCTGATATTGTTGCTAAAAAGACGATAATAATGAATAGGGGAAGGGGGGGCAATATGCCCTAGCTAAGCAAACACTGCTCTATTGTCTTATTTGTAACGCTATTCATGGGTATTTTTACATTATGCAACAGTTAAACAAGATAGTTAGTTGATGCCATTCAAAAATTGTCAAAAATCTCAATCATATTGATAATATTCACATTTTAAAAAAGTGGTGATATTCTGTTGCCGGAAAACTCATGAGGCAAAACGCCTTTTAGCTGGCAGCTCCTAGGGAACAAAGCACCATGCGTCGGCGAATCAGCATTCTGGTATGGATAGTGCGTGGAGACGCAAGTACATTGTAGGTTAGTTTCACTAGGGCGTTTTGCCTCGCCAAAATGTTAGATGTTTCTCCAAAATATGGAAATTTTCGGTTTTTCCGACCTTCCCATACACTATTTTGAAACTTTTTTCGCCTAACCTACATAATTTTAGATCTAGTTTTGTTACGGCCATCCTAATGACGATAAATATGAGGGAAACCACAAAAGGCGTTTTGCCTCGGGGGGGCGTTTTGGGGCCTCTTCCCCTATAATACATTAGACGATCTCCTATGAATGCAGTTGACGAAGTTGAAAAAAAAAGTTAGTAAAAATGTTGATACAGAATAGTGATCATAAAAAATCTTTTTTTTTTCACTTAGCGTTTATTTGAAAGCTCAAGCGCTCGAAGGCATAACGGAGCCGAAAGTCAATTGAAATTTTATTACAATTTCATCTTTTGCTTCTTATGTTCTTATGTTAGTTTTGGGGAGCCGAAAAACTCGCGGCTTGGTCGAGGTTAAGGTGTACAAACAAAAAAAAAATTGGATGGGATTGGGGCTTGGGATTATATTGGTGTCCGTAGGTAGCGTTGATGCAGTCTTCCCATGATGATTGGTGTGGTTCAGAACAGGGACAAACTGCAATTATACAAGCAAAACGTTTCTACCGAGCGGAGTGGGAGAATACAAGGTGGACATGGCCCTACGAATGGGGAGAGAGGGAATCAAACAATGACGTTGATGCGCTTCAAAAAATTGTGAACAAGGGCCATGTAGTCAATATCAAGCTTTCCCAACACATCTCTAATGTCCTCATTTTCTGGTTTCCCTCGGGCCCGGAGGGATGCATATAAATCGGACCTGGCAATACCGTATTCAGGGCAGTTCCAGACAACGTGATTGATGTCCTGATAGCCTGCCCCACAACCGCATCGATTGCTGTCTGCGAGCCCTACTCGATAGGAATGCGCGTTTAGTGAGTAGTGGTTGGACATTAGACGACACATTACCTTAATAAAGTCTCGGCTAAGGTCCAACCCCTTGAACCAAGGTCTTTTCGAGACCTGCGGGAGAATGGAATGTAACCACCTACCCACATCTCCTTCATCCCATTTTCGTTGCCAACTGAGCAAGGCTTGTTGACGAGAAATTGAAAAAAATTCGTTAAAGATGATTTGACGCTCGTATATATCACCTTCCATAGCGCCCACCTTGGCAAGTGAGTCCGCTATCTCATTACCCGGGATCGAGCAATGTGAAGGGACCCATACCAAAGTGATAGTATAAAAGCGATTCGATAGAGCACTCAATATGGATCGTATTTCGCTCAGGAAATACGGTGAGTGCTGTACCGGCCTCATTGAACGTATAGCCTCTATTGAGCTGAGACTATCCGTAAAAATGAAGTATTGATCAGAGGGAAGAGAGGCAATTCGCTCCAATGCGTAGTGTATAGCTGCTAATTCTGCAACATATACGGAACAAGGATTTTGAAGTTTTCGAGCGGCGCTATGCAATTCAATGAAGACACCAAATCCAGTGGATTCATTTATTTTTGACCCGTCGGTGAAAAACTTTTTGACGCAACTGACATGGCTGTATTTACTTGTGAAAATTGGTGGTATACACTCCATTCGGAGAGGATCTGGAATTCCATGGATCTCTTCTCTCATGGTCAGATCAAAAGCTACAGAAGAACTGGAGGAGTCTAAGAAGCAACCATGATGGGGCACATTCGAAGAAGGGCCAATCTCCAGGCTCATGCACCAGTAGTACAGTGTCATAAATTTTGATTGGAAGTTTCGTTCGATTAGCTTCTTAAAATTCTCAATTACCAATGGATTTAAAACCTCACACCGAATGAGGAATCTGATCGATATTTCCGCGATGCGATCTGATAAAGGAAGTACTCCCGCGAGTACCTCTAAACTCATTGTATGAGTCGAGTTCATACAGCCTAGCGCGATGCGGAGGCAACGATATTGAATGCGTTCGAGCTTCAATATATGAGTTTTCGCGGCGGCTTGAAAACAAAACTACCGTATTCGATAACCGACAAGATCGTTGTACGATATAGCTTTATCAGATCTTCCGGGTGGGCTCCCCACCACGTACCGGTAACTGTCCGCATGAAGTTGATTCTTTGTTGGCATTTCTGATACAGATGTCTAATGTGCATTCCCCAGGTGCCTTTCGAGTCGAACCAGACCCCTAAGTATTTATGTGAAATGCCTTGAGAGATTTTCTTACCCCTAAGATGAAGCTTTAATTTTGCTGGCGTATGCTTCCTAGAAAAGACAATCAGCTCAGTTTTCTCCGGAGAGAATTCGATACCCAGCTTTGAAGCCCAAGTAGACAAATTGTCCAGAGTATCTTGCAATGGTCCTTGCAGATCGCCCGCCCCTGTTCCTGTAACGGAGACAACAGCGTCATCCGCAAGCTGTCTTAACGAGCAATTTCCCACAAGACATCCATCAATGTCTTTAACATAAAAATTGTAAAGAAGGGGTCTTAAACATGAGCCCTGGGGGAGACCCATGTAACTAATTCTTGAAGTTGTTGAGTTTCCATGAGAAAAACTCATATGTTTCTCAGACAACAAGTTGTACAAATAGTTGTTTAGTATTGGTGAAAGCCCACACTCGTGGAGTTTGTCTGAAAGGACGTCACCGCAAACTGAGTCAAAAGCCCCCTTAATATCCAAGCAAACTGAACCCATTTGTTCTTTTTGAGAATAGGCCAGTTGGATTTCTGAAGTAAGCAATGCAAGACAGTCGTTCGTTCCCTTCCCTCTGCGGAATCCAAATTGAGTATCTGATAGAAAGCCATTTGATTCGACCCATCGGTCGAGCCGATTGAGAATCATCTTCTCTAACAGCTTCCGTATACACGACAACATAGCGATTGGACGGTACGAGTTATGATCCGAAGCGGGTTTATCGGGTTTTTTGATAGCGATCACCCTCACTTGTCTCCATTCATCCGGAACAATGTTGCTTTCCACGAATTGATTAAATAAATTCAGCATGCGCCTCTTCGCGACGTCTGGGAGGTTTTTAAGCAAGTTGAATTTAATTCTATCCATTCCTGGAGCGGTATTATTACATGAAAGGAGAGCAAGTGAGAAATCAACCATCGAAAATGGGGCGTCCATCTCGTGTCGACCGGAGGTTGCTTCGCGTGCGAACCGTTGAATTTTGACGGAATCCGGACACACTTTTGGCGAAAGCGAAGATCCATCGAGGGAACTTTCCCTATCTTCGTTAATCGATGACGCGTTACGCATTCTTCTCCCGACGGCCCAAAGTGTTTTCATCGACGTTTCGCGCGAAAGACCATCAACAAAATGGCGCCAATAACCGCGTTTCTTAGCATTCGCAAGACTCTTAAACTTACGTTCAAGAGAGGCATAACGATCGTAATTATCTCGAGTACCACGCTTTCGATAGTCCTTGAACGCGTTGGACTTTTCCCGATAGACTTTAGTACATTCTTCATCCCACCAAAGAGGAGAAGGCGGACGGCGACGTATTTGAGATCCCGGTATAGATCGACGCTGGGATTGAACTGCGCTGTCTAGGATTATCCAGGAGAGAAACTGGTATTCTTCCAGCGGAGAAAGAATATCGATCGAATGCTCACCGACGATGATCGCCTCGGTGTATCTTCCCCAGTCAATGTGTTTCGTGAGGTCGTACGCAACGTCAATCTGGCGAGACTGATACGATCCATTGGTGATTGAGATTTCGATAGGCAAGTGATCACTACCATGGGGATCTTGAATTACTTTCCACGTACAATCCAATGTTAGTGAAATCGAACAGATTGAGAGGTCAATTCTACTTTCGAGTCCTGAAGGTGCCACACGTGTTGCTTCTCCGTTATTTAAATATGTCATATTGAAGGTGTCGCACATGTCGTAAATCAACGAAGAACGGTTGTCATCGGTAAGTTCCCCCCAGGCCGTACCGTGTGAGTTAAAGTCTCCTAGAATCAACCGTGGCTCAGGCATAGCGGAGCAGATTTCGTTAAGATCTCTGCGTCGCATAGAAGCATTCGGCGGTATATACACAGAAGCTATGCTGAGGCTTTTTCCTCGTATGGTGACATGACATGCGACTACTTCAGTGCCTGTCATCGAGGAAGATCTATTCTGTAAAAGGAGTGGAGCTTGTTGATCCCCAAGAGCACCCTCCATATCCATCTCCTCGATCTAGGCGAATAATGTTGAAATCGTGGAAAGAGAGAACTTTGTCTGGAGAAAACCATGTTTCACTAAGAGCAAATGCGTCACAGCATGAGCTGTGAACTAAAAACTTAAACGGATCCAGGTTTTAAAATACTCCTACAGTTCCACTGCAGGACTACGATCTTATCCCCGACCTCGTTGGTTAAATTAGCCATCGAGGGATAAGATTGAATCAAGAACAGGCCATTTTGAAATCAATTGCTTCAATAAGGGTTTCACCAGTGAGATTATCATGTTGATAATGTTTCTCACTGCGGAGATATTTCTAGAGTATTGAAGATGAAATCCACAATCCCAGAAAGAGTCATTTTATCCGGACCTCAACATGGTTATGTTGAACCGCCTGATGATTGTGTTGATGATGTAAGCTATCTGGGCAAAAAACTGGAACAACCGGGGATTTAGATCTTCCCGGAAGTGGCGGGGACGTGCGGGCCGCAAACGTGAGCCCCATAGGAGAAACTTTTGGGGTTTCCCACCACTTGCTAATTTTCCAGGGGAGGTCGAGTACTCTGTTCAACGACAGGAACATCTTGAAAAGCGTGCTGGCGTTTTGGCCTGCACCTTGCTCGCTTTCTTTTGTCCCTGTTTCGATGACAGTATATTCTTCACCGTCCCCAGGGTCTGAGCCTTGATCATCTAAGGGCAGGGAAGAGAAGACATTTAAGCTGGCGATAGAACGGGTTGATGGAACAGCGGCTGGGGCAAGCGTCTTCAGCATTTCTGCATAGGATCGCCTTGACCGCTGTTTTATTGAGCGGATTTGATGTTTCTCCCTCTATATATACCGAGCACACGCAGTGAAATTCATGCAGAGCTTCATACAGCAGGTACACTTCGGCTGTTTACTGCAGAGACCCTCGGCATGCTGCTCACCGCATTTGCTACACCGTGGTTTATTGCAGCAGTAGGTCTCTGTGTGACCAATCTGCTGGCACTCGGTATATAGAGGCGCACTGGTAATCGAAGTTTCCCTAGAACAAGGTGGTCAGGAAGGGCAGACCCAGAAAAGGTCACACGATACGAATCAGACGGTTTTTTGGTGCCATCTTCTGACACGTAATTCATTTGTCTGACATCAAGAATCTGAACTGTTGGGACCGCTCGATTTTTAAACCCCCCAGTACCAGTCTTGATGTCAGCACATGTTAGAAACGGCTCGGTGACCACTCCTGCAATCTCGATTTCACTGCTTGCGATGTATACGTGATATTCCAATCGAAAGAGCTCGAAGGCAGCAATTCTGTTGGCCTGTTCACGATTACAGTGACTCGTAACTTATTACGGCTTGGGGCATTCACTTCAATAATGCCCTGAAACGATTTTGCCAGATCTTTTTCGATTCGCAATTTGTTTAGCGGTTTACCTTTGGGCCGAAAGAAAACCAGAAATGGGCCCTTAGGTCCGGGCGGGTACGCTTTTAGGCGGGGGGTCGCCGGGGGTGTTGATCCACTTGCCTGGTTAGTATCCATAGGATCAGGCGAAGGCAGGTTAAAAGTCCCAGGAGAATTAGAGTTGTTGACCGGTTTGTGCAAAACAGTTTCAGCGGGAGTTGAGCCAGTTTCGGCGCTATGTTCGCTTTGTGGTGGAAAGTTTCGCTCATTAAATTGCTCGTATTCCGGGGATGGAATGTAATCATCGTCAGAAATTTCGAATTGCGAATCACCCCCGCCTTTGTCATCAGTTTCCATTGCGGAGAATGATCACCGCAACGAAAAATAAAATGATTCCAATATCGAAACAAAGAGCACGCAGAATATTGCGGTTATTCCAACAAGAGGGAAAAAATAAGAAAGTGGCGGATAAATAAAATAAAAATAAAAAAGTTAGCGGGATAATGAATAAAAGATAAAAAAAAATATAACGAAAAAAAAATATAACGAAAAAAAAATATAACGAAAAAAAAATAAAAAAAAATATAACGGAAAAAAAATATAAACGAAAAAAAAATATGAAGAAAAAAAATTATAGTGCAGAAAAAATAATAACGAAAAAAAAAAATATAACGATAAAAAAAGGACGGTAAAAAAATAACTTTTATCTGATGAACTTTGGCACAGTTCCACTTGCCAATTCACTACCAGTTCACAGTTCCACTTGTCAATTCAACTACCAATTCCCAAGATGCGAGAGACCGAAAACAAGAGGCGAGATATTTACCGACAATAACAGCCTTGTGTAGGTAGGTAGCGTACCGGTGTCGTAGGTACCGTACCGGGGCTTCTGTAGCAAAACGATTGCCGCACTTTCTGCTGCTGATGGTGATGCAGCTTTTGGAAGTTGCGACTTGCGATCCGGCAGGTTGTCGTAGCCGGAAGTGCCTTTAACAGACACACCGGAGGTCTCGGCCAGGGTGTGCTGCTTCCCAGTCACAGGGCACAAAACGCGTTTAAAAAACCTAGTGTAAAAACTTCTACTGAAGAAAAGCGCTAGGAAAACTTCACGCGAGATGAGAGCAAAAAAAAACGAACTGCTCGCTTCTAACGAAGAACAGGGAATGCATAAAAAATCTTGTATGCCCTAAAACTTGTCTTTCGTTAGTGTACATCAATACACCATATAGCGTAGCATAGCATAGCATATGTGATTGTACAAATCGTGGGTGGCTATACAATGCTCAATTGAGCAATCTACTGTATATTGTCGCAAATTGGTACTTGGGATTAGTACCTTTTCCTATACAGTAGCAGTTGCATACCTGGCCACGTCCTTACAATCACGGAAGGAAGGGAAGGAATGTTAGTTCAACATCTACTAGTGAAGATGCATAGATAGTCTCATAGATGTCATAGATCTGCATAGATGTCTCGGGAAGGAAAATTTGTGTTAGTGGGTAAGGTGAATAATAGGGAGCTCCATTCGACAATATAGAGCGTTTGTCAATAACAGTATATGCTGAAAAAATAATAAAATATATTCATCAATTTACTTACGAACCGTCCAAAGGAGGACAAAGTAACCTAGATTTTACAAATGTTTCGCATCATATACAAAAAACATTCAACCGCACACTTATTCACCGAACATTATAATCAGAACCAAAAACTCGGATTTTACGAATGCTCTAAATCCTACCTGAAACACGTCCGATCACGCACCAATTGTTTACTCACTCGGCCGCGCGAACTATCTGCTTACTGAGCAGAAACAAGACAAAAACAGCACTGACGGCCGCGCAATGCAGAACACAATATTTCGGCAAATCGCGGGATCGTTCGGCCGTCCGAAACAAGAGCCAACACGCACTGAACTAGTGTACATCAATACACCATATCAACACAAATTTTAATATTCTACTTTGAAATACGTTCTTCACATGTCAGTGCTTGTCTTTTTGTATTCAATGTCGTTTGGAAATTTATACATTTTTCAAAGTGACTGAAGATTATGCCCTTTTCGAAGGTAGGTCTCGAAATGATTGAAAAATGTTTCTTAGCATTGTTTAGCAGGAAAACTCAACTCAAAAATAACTTACAAACTCGAAAAAAACCTGATTGTATGGGGATGCCCCATAGTGCAATTTTCAAACATACGAAAAGCTTAATCCTACGGCTCACATCAATTGCTATCCATTTCAAACCAATCACTGGCACTGTCATCGAAATGCCTTATAAATTTGAAATCCGATTGGGCATTTACATCAGCACATCTTACCTATAACCATCACGGAAATTAACATCAAATTGTCCTTCATTCTGCGACAGCTGACTCGGTCAATCATATATGGGACACAGGCTAAATAGTAAGCACGGTATCATATGTACTAGGCATGTGACCTCTATTTGATGCATGCTGCAGTAGGTCTATCATCACATCAGTTTCGCCCACAGCATCTTTACGAGAATGCATGCAGTAGTACCTACATATCGTTCCATACATCTAACCACTCGTACTCAATCAGTCACCTTGTTTACTAACAGTCGGACTTTATAAATAAACTCATGTTTTCTGAAGTTGTCTCATTCCATTCACAAACTAAACACCCAACCAGCTGTTGGCCAACGGCCATCCTCCACCCACCACCCTTCCTAAGTTCTATCGACCCATCCATATGTACTGCGAAAAGCCAGTCACTCGGTCACAGTTTTCCCGCATTTTCTCTTCACACTTCAACTGCCAGATGCACATATCGGTGGATGCACCGCGTGTGTGCGTCACGATAGTGCTGCATCCGTCTGTTGTCTTCTTCGCAGTCACGATCGCTTCTCAGTCGGCCGGTGATCGTGACACGGGCAGCATCGCGAACAATCCAAGCCAATCGACAATGAGCCACCGCAAGTAGTTTAATCGTCATAGTTTGGTGCAAGCATAATTCTAATTAAATCGTGATTCGCGGACGCCATATTGGAAAATTCTTCCCGATGCTGCAGTTTGGGTGGATTTTTATTGGTTTGCTGCTGGGCAGCGTGGACGGAAAGAGGGAAATTCCCATCGGTGAGTGCTTGTTGAACTGTTTACGTTTGATCTGAAATGGAAATCGATCTAAATTGGGTTTGCATTGGATTAATTGATGGTTTACGGTTTAAATGAAAAATGATCTAATCGGATGTTGAAAAATTTAACATTAGCGAAATTTATTAATGTTTGAAGTGACGGACGCATGAATATTCCAAATGTGCAAAATTATACTAAACAATTGATAAGCATTAATTAGTTTTGCGCTTTATTGAGGAAAACATGAACAAACAAACTGTTGGTCGCCATTTTTTCAGTGAAAAATGCGCGCGCATTTCTAATCGGCGAAAAAATCCGAAGAAACCCGACGATGCAGGTGTTTTGCACGAACATTTGCGATCGTTTGTGTACAAACAAATGTAACCAATCGCAACGCGCGATTACTACTCATGTTTTTTCGTTGTCATGACTTCGGGTTGCCATGGCAATTAATCGCATGTTTTTACCTGTGTTTCAGGAGCTATTTTCCATGGGGACAACTACGAAGCGGAGATCGCTTTCAAATATGCAATCGAACGAGTAAACATGCACGAGAAACATTTTGAGTTGCTTCCGTTGATCAAATACGTATCGCCGGAGGATAGCTACAAAACGGAGAAGAAAGTCTGCGAGCTGGCATCGGAAGGGGTCACTGCTATCTTTGGTCCAAGTTCAATCTTGACCTCGGGTATAGTGAGCTCCATTTGCAAGACCATTGAGATCCCTCATATTATCACCCATTGGGATCCGGAACCCATTGGAGGTGTGGATCCAGAATTGCAAGCAATGACCATCAACCTGTATCCGGACGCGGATGTCTTGTCGCGAGCTTTGCGAGATCTGATCGTAGACTACAGCTGGAAAAGTTTCACAATTATTTACGACAGTGACGAAGGTTTGATGCGATTGAAAGACATTCTTCAGATCCATGGACCGACGGACAATCCCATCACGGTGCGACAAATAGACGATGATCCGGACTACAGACCATTGCTGAAGGATATTCAATCTTCCGGAGAGAGTCACATCATTCTAGAGGTCCACCCCGACAAAATTTTGGAAATACTTCGACAGGCGAGGGAGGTCAAAATGTTGGAGGAGTACCAGAGCTATATCATCACCACCTTGGATGCTCATACGTTAGATTTTGAGGAACTGAAGTACTCGAGATCCAACATAACCACGCTACGTCTGATGGATACGAAGACCTTCGACATCAAGAACGCCGTCCACGATTGGGAACAGGGAGAGGGAAGAATGAAGAAAGTTTTCCGAGTCTCTCCGGAACACGTCCGGACGGAATCTGCCTTGTACAATGATGCCGTAAAGATCTATGCTACCGCGATTCGGGAGCTGGATGCTACCGAAGAAATCACACCATCCAGGCTGTCCTGTGGCAGTAAAAACCTTCGACAGTGGCCTTTTGGATTGCGGATTATTAACTACATGAAAGTGGTAAGTACCTGGGAACGGTTTAGGACTGCGTCGATGAATACATGGATTCACTGTTTTGCAGAAAACGGAACACGGGATCACGGGACCGATAATCTTCGATGATAACGGACGCCGTACTCATTTCCAGTTGGATATTATCGAGTTGAGTCAGCAGGACGGTTTCAAGAAGATCGCCATTTGGGATCCAACCAACGGGATAAACTACACTCGCAGCGAAGAGGATGTTCGCCTGCAGATCGTTGAATCGCTACAAAACAAAACGTTCATCGTTGCTTCGCGTTTGGGTGCACCGTTTCTTATGTTGAAGTCAGTCGGTGAGTGTATTCTTCTTCAACAGTTTTTCAGAATATTTTCCATTTTCAGGGAAAAGGGCGAAGGTGAATTTTTAGAAGGAAATAATCGTTTCGAGGGCTACTCGCTGGAGTTGATTGACGGAATTTCCAAAATTCTCGGGTTTCAATATCGGATGGTACTCGTCCCAGATGGGAAGTATGGATCTTACAACAAACAAACGAAAAAGTGGGATGGCTTGGTGAAGCATCTGCTAGATCGGGTAAAATACATTTGAACACTTTTTACATAGGCTCATTGTCGATTCTTTTAGAAAGCGGACCTTGCTATATGCGACCTTACCATCACCTATGAACGAAGAACAGCCGTAGACTTTACAATGCCCTTCATGACCCTCGGTATCAGCATTCTGTACGCCAAGCCCGTCCCCCAGCCCAAAGATCTTTTCTCGTTTCTGTCTCCCCTATCTCTGGACGTTTGGATCTATATGGCGACCGCCTATCTTGGCGTCTCAGTACTGCTGTTCGTTCTCTCCCGTATGGCTCCAGCCGATTGGGAAAATCCTCATCCTTGCAAGCAAGATGAAGTCGAAGAGGTGGAGAACGTCTGGAACATGCTGAACGCGCTCTGGCTCACGATGGGCTCCATCATGGGTCAAGGTTGCGACATTCTTCCGAAAGCTGTCTCGACGCGTGTCGTAGCCGGAATGTGGTGGTTCTTTGCGCTGATCATGCTTTCGTCCTACACGGCTAATCTGGCTGCTTTCTTGACCATGGAACGTATGGACGCTTCGATCGAGAGCGCTGAAGATCTGGCCAAACAGAGCAAGATCAAGTACGGAGCCGTGCACGGTGGAAGTACGCTGAGCTTTTTCCGCAGCTCGAACTTCTCTACGTACCAACGGATGTGGGCTGCCATGGAGTCGGCCCGGCCTTCCGTTTTTACGAAGAGTAACGACGAAGGACGCGATCGTGTCATGAAGGGACGTGGACTGTACGCTTTCTTGATGGAGTCCACCTCATTGGAATACATCACCGAGCGGTATTGCGAGCTCACTCAAATTGGTGGATTGCTGGATTCCAAAGGATATGGAATCGCTATGCCCGTTAGTAAGTGCTAGCCCTGAATATTCTTGGGAGCTAATGTCTTAATTCAAGCCCCACCTTTTCGTAGACTCTCCCTATAGGACAGCCATTTCCGGAGCGGTGCTCAAGATGCAAGAAGAAGGTAAACTGCACCAGTTGAAGACCCGTTGGTGGAAGGAGATGTACGGTGGAGGACGCTGTGACGAACAAGCTACTACCTCTGCAGGGGACAGTGCTGCCGAGCTGGGAATCGATAACGTAGGTGGTGTGTTCGTCGTTCTGGCACTCGGGTGTTTCTGTTCATTTATCATAGGAATATTGGAGTTCTTGTGGAACGTGCGCAAGGTGGCAGTTGAAGAGAAGGTCAGTTGTTAGTTAACGTGAGACACACTTCATTAATTTGAATCACTTTTAGGTAACTCCAATGGAAGCTTTACAGGCGGAGCTGAAGTTTGCCCTCAATCTGTTTATAACGACTAAACCGGTGCACAACATGCTGAGCGAGGCTTCGTCGGCCAAGAGTTCTTTGCGATCCAAGTCCGAAT
The DNA here is from genome assembly GCF_024139115.2 of Armigeres subalbatus. NCBI lineage: Eukaryota > Metazoa > Arthropoda > Insecta > Diptera > Culicidae > Armigeres > Armigeres subalbatus. The sequence goes on from NC_085139.1 coordinate 223,920,298, forward strand.
CGCGGCGGGAATCGGAATCTGTCGGCAGAATGCACAACATTAAAACCGGAAACAGCCTGATGAACGTGGACAAGATTGGATTTGTGTTTAACAATAAATAGTGTTAACGTGTAATCCGATTGAATTGGAGATTTGTGTAACCTTCAATGTTTGAAGATAGTTTTAGACGTGTTACAAAGTGTTGAGCTTTGAGTTAGTACCTATTTGCCCAAAAGTATTTTTCGAGCATCCTTTAAAAATTATAACAGATCGAACAATTGGCAATTTAATTGCACTGCTAATATTGAGGCTCTCAACGGTCAACTGTAGATTTAGAAATGGTGAGTTCCGTGAAACAATGTCTGTAGTTTCCCATCAACATTGTGTGTTAACTAAACCTGATATGTGATTACCTTACCCTTGAAATATTCCAACTGAGATCAATAAATATACTCTGCAAGTGTTTATTAGTTTAATTAGTCTCAAATCCTAGTTATATGGTGGAAATTATAAAAAATGTAGTGAATTCGGTGAAGTGAACACATTATATCTAGTGCCAAAATCTACATGATGTATTATTTCTTCTTTTTCTGCGATATGTCCTTGGCAAGGGGAGAGCCGGGTGAAATTCATATAATCTGCTTATCGACTTCAAAGCCACATGTACAACACAATCGATCGATACCAACTATGGCAGCTACACGAATTCGATTTGAAGGATAAACTGACCAGCTGTTTGGCTTCATCAACGACAAAGATGTTAGTCAACAACACATTATACAAATGCTCAAAAGTAAACAATGCTAGCAACATATCACGAGTTTGTAATGGTCGTGGCAAAATCAAAATGGTTGATGAATCCGTGGACTTATTGGTGGCTTATTTTGGACTCCGCATGTCATTTTGATCGTCCGGACCATCTACAAACCTCTCATTAGACCGTTTGTCCTCTAGGGACACGTCAATGTTCGTGAAGGATCAACGTCCACTCGGAGTCTATTGAAGAAAACCGCTATGAGCCAGAGTTTTGTTACATAGACTCAGTTCAGATGGGATATGGTACATCGAGAGAGCAAGTTGGGCAACGTAGATAGCCTCATCGCGGTCCTCATTGGTAACGATAGCCGGCTCGCGCAGAGAGATCGTCTTGCGGCTAAATGAACTTTGCTAGGAGCGCTAATTAGCGCATTGGGGCCAAATGGCCATATAGATCTCAATTATGGTTCTGACAGGCTTACGATATTTGACTATGATTACGGTGTAAGAAAACGCATGTCGCGTAGGGCTAACAGTTGCGACATTCTACTCCCCTAGTAAAGTAGGCTTGGCTACGAAATTGAGAGTTGACAGCTGGGAAGGAGCGACGAACATAGCTCTGGTCCTCACAAGTTCAAACTCTCCTTAGGGCGAGTCCATTTATTTTCCTCGAAAGGAATTTTACGAATCGTTTCAGCTAGCTAGCGAACCAACGACCGAACGGGTTTACCCTAATTATCGCGACGTCCTCATACAATCAGAAGGCACTCAGAGAATTCGGTAAGGGATCCACCCATACTCAAGAGCGACGCAACAGGTTATGCTGCTCGCAACATCTCATCATCGGAGATCCACCGATCGTCGTGCAACAAACAACAGATAGGAGGTGGACTGACTGCCCCCTACGTCACACTCCCATATGGTGGAGGACGGGACTCGAAAACAACAAACGCGACGTGACGTACAATACATGAAAATCAATCAAACAGCAGGGATTGGGGACAGAACTAACATTTATTAAAAGAGAGACAAATTAGTTTTTTGTTTACATTAAAGACACTATAAACAAAGACGGGAAATGTTCCAATTGGAATTCCAAATTTACTGTCAGTGCTGTTCCAATCGAGCAGAAGCCCTGTCATTCCAAAAAATCACGCATAACATTAAGTAAGGGCTAATTTAACTTCCGCAAATAAACATGTTTAAATTATTGTTGTAATATTTTTGGATCAATATAGCCTAATAAACCCCTACAAATGGTAGAAAATGACTCTCAACTTGTTTGTATTGTATTTGCTACCTGATTTGCGTGGGTAAAAGCATTACTAATATTTTTTTTGAAATTAGGAAAAACATTTACACCAATTTGAAAACTTTGTGCAATATGAGCAGTGTTGCGCATTCAAGGTTGCCTGTCGAATTATTTGCTCAAGGATCAGATTTCGCGTCTTTGTATATAGTGTCTTTAGTTTACATGTATTTGGGTTTGATTCTTCAGTTTAGCTTTTCTCATTCATGTTTAGATTGTGTTCGTCCTCTCTACTCTGTCCCTACTATGTGTGCGTTTTCTCTCCCTGTCTAGTTCTCATGTGCTCATGTGCTATTTGTGTTCTTATGTGACGTCACATTTCTAGCAGCGCATCGGTGGGCTAGTCTGCGCTCCTGGTGACAAGAATTTTCAGCGGCGGCAATTCGTCACGCACGCTTTCACGGATCACCAAATTTTGTGAATGGCTTTTGAAAGCGCATTCCTTCAGTCTTCTGACTGGCCAAAAAAACAACTCCGAGGCGTCCTCAGCGCCCCCACTCCACAAAAAAGAAAACTTCCACTGGATGGACTCACCGGATTCTGGATGGCTTACCGGCCCAGTCGTTGACCTACGGGCAGGTCAATGTGCCCGTCTCGAGCGGCGACGATGACGCCAAGCGCCTGCTTGGTCGATGGCGGTTGGCTTGCCCGCTCTAACAGCGGCGATGCAACGATGCACAGTGATGCCACTCCATACAAAACATGGAAAAAAGTCTTTTCAATCACTTTTTGTCAACCGATTTTCTCGCAACAGGTTGCATTCGATGCGGAATATTGTCCCATTGTTTCCTATTGAAAATTGGCCGGATAGGACTATGGGCTCATAGGCTGTGGCCAAAATACATTTTTTTTCATACAAAAAACGGGTAAAACCCCATCATTCATTTTTTTTGGCACTTATCCTTAATCCTTCCGGAGGAATTTCCCGGGGAACTTCCGGAGGAACTTCCGGAGGAACTTCCGGGGGAACATCCGGAGGAACATCCGGAGGAACTTCCGGGGAAACATCCGGAGGAACTTCCGAGAGAACTTCCGGGGGAACTTCCGGAGGAACTTCCGGGGGAACTTCCAGAGGAACTTCCGTGGGAACTTCCGGAGGAACTTCCGGGGGAACTTCCGGAGGAACTTCCGGGGGAACTTCCGGAGGAACTTCCGGAGGAACTTCCGGGGGAACTTCCGGAAGAACTTCCGGGGGAACTTCCGGAGGAACTTCCGGGGGAACTTCCGGAGGAACTTCCGGGGGAACTTCCGGAGGAACTTCCGGGGGAACTTCCGGAGGAACTCCCGGGGGAACTTCCGGAGAAACTCCCGGGGAGTCTTCCGGAGGAACTCCCGGGGGAACTTCCGGAGAAACTTCAGGGGAACTTCGGAGAAACTTCCGGGGAACTTCCGGAGGAACTTCCGGGGAACTTCCAGGGAACTCCGGAGGAACTTCCAGGGGAACTTCCGGAGGAACTTCCGAAGGAATCCCTGGATGAACTTCCAGAGGAATCCCTGGAGGAACTTCCAGAGGAATCCCTGGAGGAACTTCCGGAGGAATTTCTGGAGGAACTTCCGGAGGAATTCCTGGAGGAACTTCCGGAGGAATTCCTGGAGGAACTTCCAGAGGAATTCCTGGATGAACTTCCAGAGGAATTCCTGGAGGAACTTCCGGAGGAATTCCTGGAGGAACTTCCGGAGGAATTCCTGGAGGAACTTCCGGAGGAATTCCTGGAGGAACTTCCGGAGGAATTCCTGATGAGTTCCTGTAGAAATATTAAGAAGAATGCATGGAGGAATATCCGGAGGAGTTCCTGTAGTTCTGGAAGAATCCCGGAGAAAGATTTGGAGGAATATCCGGAAAAATTCCTAGAGGAATATCCGGAGGAATTCTTGGAGGAATATTCGGAAGCATTCCTCCGAAAACACTTCCAGGAATTCTCCAGGTTCCTTCTGGAGCTCTTCTGGAGATGCATTTTGAATTTCTGGATTTCCTCCGGAAGTTCCTTCTGGAATTAATCTGGAAGTTCCTACTGGAATTCCTCCGGAAGTTCCTTCTGGTATTTCCCCGGAAGCTCCTTCTGGAATTCCGCCGGAAGTTCTTTCCAGAAATTCTCCGGAAGTTTATTTTAAAATTCTTGCGGAAGTTCATTTCGGAATTCCTCCGAAAGTTTCTTCTGGAATTTCTCCGGAAGTTCCTTCTGAAATTCTTCCGAAAGTTCCTTTTTGGAAAGCTTTGGAAGTTATATCTGGAATATCTTTGGAAGTTCCTTCTGGAATTCATCAGGAAGTTTCTCTTGGAGCTCCTTCGAAAGTTCTGTCTAGAACTCCTCCGGAAGTTTTTTTTTGGAATTCCTGCGGAAGTTGCTTTGGAAAAGCTGAAGTTCTACCAGGAATTCTTCTGGAAGTTCCTCTAGGAATTCCTGGTAGACCAATTGATACGAACTCCTACACATTTTGAAAATTTTTGAACTTCTGGTTTAGATGAGGTGCGAATCATATACGCGAGCTCGACGGACGTGTATGGACATGACTGGTCAATGTCAGGTTTTGACCTGTTAAACCAATTGTTTCGAACTTCACAATAGTTTGGACAACCTAGAACATCTAGTTTGGGTATAACTGAAACAAAATGTGTAAGCGTGGTGTCTAAGGACATGTATTAACATAAATGTATGATATCATGTTTGTATCGAGCACAGTTGACCTTGTAGACCGATTGATTCCAGAACATTTTGGGTAGCTCATAACATCTGGTTTGGATATAACAGAGTTGCGCGGGTTTCCGTAGTTTTCATCGTCAACATTTGCATATAATCTTTCATTACTATAGAGGTCATTTTGGAGTCACTAGGGATGTACAGAAGAAACATTTTGTTGACACATAGTATATAATGCTAGAACAGTGTTATAAAACATTTTTTGAACCTGTAAGTTCCGACTGAAGAATGTCATGTAAATCGAGATTTACTATATTTTTAATAAAAAAATATCCTTACTCACGCCCCTCTAGGGACAAATTGAGTATCCCTAGAAACATATCTCACCAGTATGAAGAAACTAGATGAGATAGGTAAGACATCCGTAAAATAATTGTGAAAATCGGTCGAAAGGCGCTTGAGATACAGCTGTTTGAAAATTTAGTTCTCACGATTTTCTGATCACTGTATTCGGCGTGTTAATGCTTATGTTTACTTGAAGAATGCTTAGAAAAAAAATGCTATTTGCGCAGATTTGCGCAAAACAATCATCATATCCCCGAAAAGCTGAATAAATAAGCTTTGAAATAAGCCCGATTCGGCATGCGTGCGATTGCGTGCTCATAGTTAAAAATCAGGTTGAACGACATCATGTCTTCGCCATACATGTTACAAGCAATTTTAAAAAACATCTTTGATTTACCATTGGATCGACATGATGCACCCCGTGCAACTTTCATCCAATCTTCGTGAAATTTTGAGGGAAGACATTTCAAACATTATGAAAAATTATAAAAATACTTTCGAAGCTGTACGCTCAACTCAATTTTCTTCACTTTTTTCCGCCTTGGCATCACTGTGCGATGGCGACACGCGGTGGCAGCTTGTGATGGCGGTTGGCGGTACGATAAACGGACCGAATTACGGACCCTGTCTAAGTGGAGGTCCCCATGGGCCTCGCCCGGACGATATGTTGGCGGATCGTCCGGCTTCCAGCGGGTTGACGGTTGCTGGGAAGGCTTTCATCCGTGGAGGGGAGGAAATTCGCACGCTTGGGTTTTTGGAGTTTTAATTGCTGCGAAATAGAAGCCCAATGGCTAAACAGAACACTTAGCACAAGCACAGCACAGCACATATAGAGCACATTACCTTTTCGTTTTGGCTTTAACTTAAATATCGCACACAATCTCTAACTACGCACACTTTTCTTCTTATCTAAGGACGAACAAAATATTCAATTAATTACATGCACTTTACGTCACTCTATAATTGGAACATGGGCTGCAAAATGGTGGGTTGACATCAAGGAAGGAGCGCCCAACAGAGCTCTGGTCCCCACAAGTCCCTATCTCACGCTTCCACGGGTCGTCCGATGACAAAAGACCGCCAGCTAAGGGTTGTGTACTTAGCTGGTAGTGCAGCCTGGGCACTGTTGTCCTTCTGACATCAGCTAGAGTGAGAAGGTACGCCTCGAGCGTCTGTTCACCAGGAGGTGCGGCTCAAACAGCGTCTGCCTGGTACCCAGCGGCTGATTAACGAAATGCTGTATCGCGTCAGCTATACCTAAGGTGGCAGCCCCATCATCGCGATGTAGGTAACGCGACCCCGGTAAGGTAGCTTACTGAAGCCTCTCAAATACCACGAAAAATGGAGATAGAAGAAAAAGAGAACGTTATTTTTGGCAACCGAATGTCAGGACCCTAAATGAACCTGGACGAGTGAGCCTTCTGGCTCGTGAACTGCAGGTTGGAGTGAACGTGGCTGCTATTCAAGAAGTCCGATGGCCTAGATACAGAGACCGTGAATTCCGAGCCGTGGACCCCACGACCAATACTGCACTCAAGTATAACATCTATCACAGCGGCGGTGAAAAAGCAGAGCATGGAGTTGGCTTCGTAGTGATGGGCAAGCAGATGAAGCGAGTGATGCGGTGGAAACCCATTAGCGAACGAATCTGTGTGTTGAGGATACGGGGCAAATTCTTCAATTACAGCCTAATCAACGTTTACGCACCAACAAACGATAAATCCGACGACGTGAAGGACACGTTTTATGAATGTCTTGATAAAGCCTATGGAGAGTGCCCAAAGCATGACGTGAAAATTGTTATCGGAGACGCTAACGCTCAGGTCGGTAGAGAGGACTTTTCCGTCCCATAATCGGTAGGGAGAGCCTTCACTCCGCTACCAATGACAACGGCCTACAGCTAGTAAATTTTGCTGCTGCCAGAGGGATGGCCATCAGTAGCACCTACTTTGCACGAAAGAACATCCGAAAGCACACCTGGAGACACCCAAATGGTGAAACTTGCAACCAGATAGACCATGTTCTGGTGGATGGGCGCCATTTATCGGATGTTATCGATGTGCGGACATTCAGAGGTCCGAACATTGACTCTGATCATTACCTCGTTGTCAGTAAAATTCGATCACGGTTGTTACAGTTGACGAACGAAAGATCACAGCGAACGATGCGTTACAATATCCAGCGATTGTCGGCGGAAGGCGTATCGGCTGAGTACCGCCAGAAGCTCGACGAACGGATAAGTGCAATCAACGTTAGCGACAACATCAACGATCTATGGGAGTCGATCCATGGAGCGGTGAGCACAACAGCACGAGAAGTGGTAGGCACTGCACAGAGGCGACCCAGGACAGGTTGGTTCGATGTGGAGTGTCAGAGAGTGACAGACGAGAAGAACGTTGCCAGAAGCCGGATGTTGGTGTCGGGTACCCGATCGAATAGAGATCGGTACAAGGAAGCAAGAGCAGCCAAAAAACGAACCCACCGCAGGAAGTAAAACGAGTACGAAGAACAAGTTATTAATGAGGCGCAGGAAAAAATGGAGCAGAACGATATGCGGAGGTTTTATGAGTCTGTCAATGGCGTGCGGAGAAAGACAGCGCCATCTCCCGTCATGTGCAACGACCAACAAGGGAATTTGCTGACAGATAAAACTGAAGTGGATGAGACTTTGACTTCGAGACTTCGTTGAATGGAGGAAGTGACGATCCATCGGTGAACAGAATAAATATTAGCGACGATGGACAAGCTGTGGAGTCACCTACACTAGATGAGGTTTAAAAATCTGTTAAAGAGCTGAAAAACAATAAGGCTGCGATGAAGGAACAGCTCCCGGCTGTACTTCTCAAACATGGCAGTGAGCAGCTTAATGAAGTTCTGCACCATATTATGTCGAAAATATGGAAAGACGAGGAAATGCCTGCTAGCTGGTTTAACGGCCTCATTTGCCCTCTCTTTAAGAAAGGGCACATACTGGAGTGCGCCAATTATTGAGGAATAACCCTTCTCGATTCAGCGTACAAACTTTTGTCGCGTATTCTGTTCAACAGATTGAGACCGCTTGAAGAGTCCTTCGTCGGCGAATACCAAGCAGGTTTTCGTGAGGGCCGATCAACGACGGATCAAATGTTTTTCCTGAGACAAATCCTTGATAAATTCCGGGAGTACAACTTGCAGACACATCATCTGTTTATTGATTTCAAGGCGGCGTACGACTCAGTGAAACGGAATGAATTATGGCAAATTATGCTTGAGCATGGTTTTCCGGCGAAACTGATACGGCTGATTCGTAAAACGTTGGACGGATCGAAATCAAGTGCAAGGGTTGCGGATGAAATGTAGACGTCATTTGTTACCTTAGATGGATTAAAGCAGGGTGATGCACTCTCGAACCTACTGTTCAATATAGCGCTCGAGGGAGCGATTAGGAGAGCTGGTGTGCAAAGAAGCGGTACCATTATCACAAAATCGCATATGCTCCTGGGATTTGCGGACGATATCAATATTATCGGAATTGATCGCCGGATTGAACTCACGATCAATACCAGCAAAACGAAGTACATGGTCGCTGGCAATCAACGTGGGTTCATTAGTGGTGGTGGTAGCGAAATAGTGCTGGATGGTGAAAAATTTGAAGTGGTAGAAGAATTTGTGTATCTTGGAACATTAGTGACGTGCGATAATGATGTTACCCGCGAGGTGAAAAGGCGTATTGCAGCTGCAAATAGGGCTTATTACGGACTTCGTAACCAGCTTAAGTCCCGTAGTCTGCAAACGATAACAAAATTCGCGCTATATACTACTCTGATTCTTCCGGTGGCTTTATACGGCCATGAGACATGGACGTTAAAGGAGGCTGATCGGAGAGCTCTCGGAGTGTTTGAGCGTAAGGTGCTGCGAACAACACTCGGCGGTAAACAGGAGAACGGTATCTGGCGGCGTCGCATGAATCACGAATTGTACCAGGTGTATAAAGGGCTGGATATTATTAAGCTTATACAACACGGCAGACTACGGTGGGCTGGTCACGTTGTTCGTATGCCGGAAGAACGTCAAGCGAAGATAATATTTAGTAGAGAACCCGTAAGAGGCCGCAGGCTTCGTGGAAGGCCTCGTACATGATGGCTTTTTGCAGTTGAAGAGGACCTGAGGGCGCTCAATGTTCAGGGCGACTGGAAGCGATTGGCCCAGGATCGAGTCCAGTGGAGAAGGATACTCCATTCGGCGTAGGTTCATCGAAGAGCTGTAGCCCATCAAGTATCAAGTAAGTAAGTATAATTGGAACATACTTTTTATAAAAAAAACGAATAAATTACAAACGCGCACACTTTCGATTAGCTGACTATTCACAGGCGAAATGGCAGAATCTGTCAATCCCGGACAATCCTGAGATTCGCCATTTCCCGAAATTTCTTCGTGCACATTCGTGATTGCACAATTCCGAAGGATAACTCAGTGCGCTGGACGTGCTACCGTCCCTTTCCAACCTTTCGAGGCGACAAATAAACTCGCCCAAGAAAAGATTGGGCAACAATTTATGGCTTATTGCCTATGCTAAGTTTTACGAAACGATCAACAACATGCGCAAGAAAAGCGCACGGGCGCCATTCATGAACAACGACAGCTCCGAAAATATGTTGAACGACCAAGCAGGGGTAGCTGCTAGGTGAAGGAGGACTTTGCTAAATGGACAATCGGACAGAGAGGGCACAGAGGGAAGCAGAATCAGGAATGAGGACGATGGACAAACAGTGGAGCCGCCAACACTAGACGAAGCCTGTCCGAGAGCTAAAGAAACGCTAAGGCCACTGGGAAGGACGGAATCCCGGCCGAGCTTCTAAAAGTGACGTGACCGGCTGAACGAAAAATCCATCAAATGATTGAGATGGCATGATGGCATCATATTTCCTATCTACAAGAAAGGGCACAGACTCGTTTGCGCTTATTATCGAGGTATAATACTCGTCAACACCGCCTACGAGGTAATCTCTCGAATTCAGTTTAGCAGACTGCGTCCGTTTGCGAAGACCTTTGTCGGCGAATATCAAAGCATTTTTCGAGAAGGACGATCAACAACGGACCAGATGTTTACTCTACGCAGGACGATGTGCTCTCTAATCGACATCATTAGTGTAGATAGCAGAGTAATGGAAGAGGCTTTCGTGCCTTTTAAACGGGAAAGTGAAAGAATAGGACTGATTATAAACTCTGTCAAAACTAAGTATCTGTGGGCTAGCAGAGAACGGGACAATTGTTTGGATTATTGCAAACGGTGTTGATTCCGAGGAGGAAATAGATAGGAAGCGATTTGAGGTTGTCGACAAATTCGTATATCTTAGAACACTTGTTACAAGTGATCATGACGTTAGCCTTTCTACGGTTTGCGTAGCCAGCTAAAGTCTCGCAGCTTACAGACACGGGCAAAACTAGCTCTGTACACATCGTTCATTCGTTCAGACGCCCTGTATGGCCATGAAGCATGAGCGTAAAAGACGCAGTCTATCGAATTCTCGGAGTCTTTTAGCGGAAAATACTACGCTCAATACTTAGCAGCGTGGCGAAAAATGGTGAATGTCGCAAACGCATGAATCACGAGTTGTACCAAGTGTGCAAGGAGACTGGTGATTGGCGGCCCAAGAACGAGTGACCTGGAAAACGAGATTACATTAGGTTTTGCTCCGGACAACATGGAGTGTACGACCATCATAGGTATCGGTAGGTAGTAAAGTAGGCTAGCACCGGCTTGAAACGTCAGCCATATCAGCACGCGCGGTGGACCACTACCATCGAGTTCGCGAGCACAAGGCAGAACATCAGTAAGGAACTGAAAAAAGATCCTTCCGATGCTGCGCCAGGCTGCTCGCAAGACAAGAACAGGATGCGTTTATAAGGCGGGTGGTGAAAAAAAAAGGCCGACAAAGGTGCCCAAACCGATGCCTTCTTCTTCCTTGGAGGAACGACTATGGCCTAAGAGGCGATTGATTTCGCTCTGACGGCCAACGAGGAAAAGACTGTCGTCGGCCCGAGAAGGTGATATCTCTGCCCATAAAGGCGAAAGGCACCAACCAGACGCAAGTCGCCAGGCTGCAAGAGTGTGCCAGCCGGCCTGTGCCATTGGCACAAAGCACCGAAAATTCCTAGCAGCTGGTCAGTAGGGCAAAGCGGAAGTCGAAGTCGAGAAGACCTCTATACGCCTAAGAGGTGATCCCTTTGGCATCCTGGTAGCTTGCCTTAGGTTGCCCCTTACGGAAGCCAAAAAGGTAATGGAGCGAGGGATGTTGAAGATCGGCTGGTCAGTATGCCCATTGAGCCTTCTCCAACCACCATAAGTGGACATCTACTATCGGCGCTTAGAGGTGCTATCTACACCGGAGAGACAAACAAGAAGAAGCCGTGCAAGTAACATAGCTGAAACTCAACCACTGTGCAACTGCTTAGCAGCTTCTGTGGCAGTCGGTCTCAGAGTCGAGGACCGATGTCGCCCTCCTGTCCGATCCGTTCAACGTCCCTGTCGATAATGGTAATTGGCAATTGAATTAAGTATTGGTTGTGCAGCCCTACACTACTATCGGGTTCATTAGTAGTAAAAATGATACCAACAAACAACTTAAGCAGAACCTGCTGCAGCTTAGGCAGACCGTACAGGTCATCAAGGGGGAACAGGATCTCATGGTCAGAAGAATTGACGAAAAGGGGAGTGGGAGTGCGGACAGAGATACCCAACTTGGAGAGTCGTTAAACTTCGCCCTAAGCAGCAGGACTGACAGGGCCAAAGCACGTTCCAAGAGAACAAGACGGTCTTCAGATTACAGGCATGTTCAGCTGGAGGATAAAAGGAGCCTAACCTCCAATGGTAATGGTGGGGCTTAGAGCTCTGATAAACAGAACGGCACAGACGCCCAAAACTGCTAAGCAAGAAGGGCAGAGAATAGAGACGACGTACCCGCATCAGGCATAACGATAGCACACTGTTGTATACATGTATACTCACCTTCGAATTATTCATGTTTAGAGTATAGGCATCTCATGAACGTGAACCGAAATACTTTCTATATTCATATATTCATATATTTACCCATAGTCACTCAAATCTTGTTCATAAAAACAGTTGAATATACGACCCAGAGTTAGTCTGGTTTCAAGTAGCGACTAGTGAACTTCTACTTTACCATCCGAAACACCTGACACTAAAAAGCCGAGTCTGGGAGTTGTCCGAATAAGCGACAAACCTTAAATCAGGACAAGTGAAATCATCTGGTGATGTGAGGATCAAGTGCTTGGACAAAGAAAAAGGCCACCATAAGCGTAGTGACGGAGTGAAATACCGCATTTCGGTCAAGCCACAGAAATTGTACTTGTCCCGGTTAGGGGCATTGTTCGAGTGTTTAGGCGTAGGACTACGTCTGTCTTTCTATATTGAGGTACACCTTACGATTGCGAAAATCGGGGACCGTCACAAAAATACTTAGACTTTAAACTTTAATATCTCAGCCGTTTCTCGATGGATTTAAATTTTGTTTTGACCATTCGACCAAGGATGAGTCAACGCAATTTATATGAAAATACTGATTTTTAACCATTTTTTATCGATAATTGATTAAAAGTTTAGAAATAGGTAAACCAACCAATCACGTACATGCATCATTAGCATAGACATCAAAATCAAGCAACTTGTGGGTTTGGATCTAATCCTCAGTTTGAGCTAGATTTCACGCAGAGCAGACGCATCAAAGCGATCGCAGCGGAGCGGACACAGCATCACGGAGGCACTGGTAACATTTTCAACGGAAATCCATCGCATTGGTGGTGGTCCTCGGTGTGTTGCTGCAGATCATTCAACCTCAACGAACCAGCATTTTATATGAAGAAAGGGTTGACTACAAAAATAGCACTGTTGCAATCCCGCGCCACCAGTGGCGATGCTGAAAATTTATTACAAATTGTGGTGTCAGTTAGTTGTTGGAAAGGCGCATTGGGGAAAGAAAATTGGTTCTTCTCAGGACCAGCATTTTCTGAAAAGAAAGGTTTAATTGCGAAATGGACTTTTTTGCTGGCATCGGCGTTTGTCGTAGAAGCTTGGTTTCTTTTAGTAATTCCATCCATTCAAATTTACGGACTTTATTTATTGAATACAAGAAAGCTGCTTTCCGGCGCGCGCGAACTATTTTGATCGAGATTCCGCAAAGAGCGGCTCGACAAAATATGATGCAGCGGAGCGGACACAGCAACACGAAGGCGTGGGTAGCAGTGGCAATGCTGAAAATTTATTCCAAAGCGTTTGGATACAGTTAGTTATTAAAAAGGCGCATTGGGAAAAGAAAATTGTTTTTTCTCAGGAGCAACATTTTATGGAAAGAAAGAGTTAATTGAACCGGTGCCAGCGAAAGTGGTACATGTTACATTGAGTAAATTTTACAGGAGACACATTTTTCCAAAAACTTGGAAAATAAAATTCAAATTTGCAATTTTCTGCAACTCAACTGTACCAACGTGTTATGACTGATGTTCCTGAAGGTAGTAATGAGAAATATTCGAGGTTTCTTGACAAATTTCGTGTTTTTCGGAACAAAATGTACATATACCACTATTAAGGGAACAAAATGCAACAGAAACCGAAAATAGTTGCCAGTAAAAGTGGTACACGTACATTAAAAAAAAATTAAACGGTGGTAAATCATCTTGAAATTCAAAATATGGTTAAAATCTGTTGTGGAAATGTTCATGTTGTCAAATTATCTTATCCATGAGCTTATTTTAGTGGGTAGAACTGTACATGTACCACTTTTCCTTGCAACGAAATTGCCATTGTGATATATACCAGAAATTAAAAAGTGCATATCTTCAGATGTAGTTGTCAAAAATCACTTTTTCGTTATTCCCTTACTGGATCTTTGCAAACAGAAGCTTTTGGTGTAAAAAACACAAAATCGATAAAAATGGTTTATGTACTTTCGCTGGCACCGGTTTAATTGTGAAAATGGACTGTGTCGGTAGCACTCACTTAAACAAACGGCTCTTATCAGGGCCACCAATCTTCGATGAGGAAGAAAGGGCTTATACTGAGAGTTTCGGAAGAGTGAAATATCAATGTTGATAAAGAGACACAAACTATGATGATAAATACTATCCATTTCGAATAGCTACGTAGTCCTACGTCACTTTTGCGTACAACCCGCTTGGGCTGCACCTTTGGGTTTTTCATAAAAATCCTGCCATTGCTCCTTCATCATAGATGTATCGTGCATTTCGTGCAATTCATATAGGGGAAATGACGGCTTTCGCAGGTTTTGTTCTATTATTGGCAGGGGGGTTTTTTATGACTGACTAGGCTCAAATTTGGCCTAAACATTCTTTGCATATCAAAGAATATTGTGGCCAAATTTCATAAAATTTGGTCGACAAAAATCCCCCTGCCAATAATAGAACAAAACCTGCCAAAGCCGTCTTCTCCCTAGTATCGGAGTGATTTTTTATTTGATTATAATTAAAATGAATTTAATACAAGTACCTATTATCTAATCTAAAACTCATACCATTATTTAACAACAGGTGTTTTTAGTTCTTCACGCCGTTATGCCATACAAATTTATACACCACATAAAATTTTGTGGTCGCCATTGTTCGGCTGTGTATAAAGTATCGTTTATCCTGTGGAAAGGCGATAGTATTCTGTATTCGACTCGACAGTAATAAGAGTATCTTTTTCACGGTGTGTTTGTCCGAAGAAGCTTATTTTCAAAAAAATCGGTATCTCTAAAACACTCTACTACACGATAGTAAAGGTTTTCCTCTTTCACGTAGGTGCATTTTTAAAATGTTCTATCGGGGGTAATTTTTCCATACATTCTTGGGAGGGTTAAATCGGCTATCATTTTAGATTTCTATGGAGTCTGCACCAAACATAGTGAAAAAATAAAAAATGTTCTCTCCCGATAGAACATTTTAGTTCACCCCACTATATGAAAGAAGAGAGCATATACTTTCACGTGGTGGGTGTTTCAGAGATACTGATTTTTGAAAAATAATATTTCCCCGTAGACACACCGTGTTTTATTATACAGGTAGAGTGAATATTGATATTGTACCATTGTGAACTGAACAGTAGCTCTCCATAGTTGGAAGCGTAGAACAAAGAACAACAGCAGTATAGCGGGTGGCGTTTATTTCTGGCGGTAATAGGGCGCTGTACTATTCATATCGAATGCTAAAAGTTGACATACGGAGCTGAGAGCCAGGTGGAACATAAGTGAGCTCTGGGTTGAAAATCTAGAATATCGGAACAAAAAACTGCCACAATCAGCGTTGGCAACCAGCATCGAACCCTACAGGAAAGGTGGTGGCTTCACCGAATGGGCAGAGCGTTTAGAATATACCCGAATACGGATTTACAGACTGTGGCATATGAAGATATGATATCTAAGAAAAATATATTAGCTCTTTTAGTGGAATGTATTCAACCGTCTAAGACGAATTAAGTACTCTCCATTTAATTCCACCAGTCAATTTTCGTTATCTTTGCAGATACGTATTTCGACCACACAGTTGTGGTCGAAATACGTATCTGCAAAGATAACGAAAATTAACTGGTGGAATTAAATGGAGAGTACTTAATTCGTCTTAGACGGTTGATGATATGTATCTAAGTTAAAGGCTAGATTTGACAAAGTGGCGCCTGATATTATTACAGCGTCTTAATTTTAATAACCGTGTCCAACAAAAGGATGAATCAAATGAAGATTTTGTATTAACAATCAAATTGCAGACAGAGTTCTGCACTTTTGGTGATTACAAATCTGTTGGCATTAGGGATCGCATTATAGCTGGAATACGGGATAAAGCCCTCCTGCAGCGACTCCTTAATGAAGATAATTTCAACATTGGGTGGCATCGAAAAAAATATTGCTACCTGGGAGGTAGCAGGGGCGAATACCCGAGTAGCACACTTGTCACATATCAGTCACTGTGACTCATATGCGACCGAATTCAGTCACATTGGAGTTGCTACAACCAAATCGATCTGAACTGCGCTGCTAGGGATACCAGGGGTTTAGCTGATAGCAACACAGTAGAAATGGTAGCTGCAATATCAACCTTTGGTAAACCAGACAGGCACACATCCACTAGACTAGAAAAATTGCTTGCAACGATTGATTAAGCGAGGGCAGAAAACGCAGATCCTATAAAAGGGCATAGCAAAGGACCGGTAAAATAAAGGCTAGGTTTTAGCCCGAACCGTATTAGCAGACTAACGAATCACAGGGGACACATGGGACCATACAGTCCCAGAATGCGGGGAAACTGGAAGAGCAGTCGAGAAAGACAATGAGGACAATACGCTGACCTGATATGTGACTTTTGTGGAATCAAAGGTCATATCAAACGCAAGTGTTTCAAGTTAAAAAACTCAAAGGTGCAGCCCAATCGGGTTGTACGCAAAAGTGACGTATGACTACGTAGCTATACGAAATGGAGGGTATTTTTCATCATAATTTGTGTAAATTTATTAGCATTGTGCAAACTGCTCGGAGGTCAACCGAATCAAGAAACTGAAGGTAGCTCCCAGTTGGATGAACCAGCCGTGGAAAAGGAACGACTCATCGGCCGCATCGCCACTGAAGGCATTCGTCTATCTTTCAGTGGATATCATCAGAATCCTAGAAGACATTATGCTCACAAATGTCCGGACGAAAGGAAAAATACGCAGAATCGGAGGTGGCGCGAAACAAAACACAAATATATTAATTTGCAACGTTCAACGACTTCCGCCCGCGATGGAAGCGTACATGCATCGTTTTCTATAGCGCTGGTGGCAACGTGAGCAGGACTTCAAGAATAAATTACAAACAGTCCTTTTCAGGACTTAAACTATTTATCCAAGAAGAGGTTTTGACCGCTAGGAAAATTGTTTACCCAGACAAACAGACTGTTCGGCTGTTTAAACGACAATGACGATTTTGGAAAGATTTGTTGTTTTTAATAATGCGCCATTTTAAAAACTAAGGCAGCTAAACGACATTTTTCATCGATTTGGCCGTCGTCGACGGAAAGTGAAATTTTCTGTCAAGATTCTTTGGTTTTGTTTCGTTAGTCATTAGAAATGATATCGATTTTTTTCGGGTTACCATCGTTTGGCGACGACATAAAGTTGCCCTTTGGTAGCACAACCACAAGCGCACTTCGAAGGGAGATGATGCAATGAGTTTGTTCAAATGGATGGCGTCAGTAGCAGTCAAATGGAATTTCCTCACAAGATTTTGATTATGTTTTGTTGTAGTTGAGGATTGAAAAGCTCCATTATTTGAAAAATATCGGTTCTTTACAGTACCATTATTTTACACAAGGGTAGTTTAATCCGGGATGCAAGAATGTTCATCAAAGTCCAAAATTAATAGTTTGGCGTTAACAGAAGGTTTTTCTTCGATAGCAGAATGAAAAGCGCGCGTCGGTGAGTGAAAACGCAACAAATTTGTTCGAATGAATGGAATCGCTTACAGCAACCGAACTATCACGCCAAACGCCAATTCCACCGAAACAATCTATTTTGCAATCAACCCTTTCTGTTCAGGAGATGCTGGTCCTAAGAAGGACCAATTTTGTGTCCCCAAAGCACGTTTCCAATAACTAACTGCAACCCAATGCTTGTCGAAACGTTAGGGTTAGAATTCCACTTCGTGTTGTTATTGTTCGACGACCACTCGATGAGTTTTCGCTAAGACGCCACCATTTGGAATAAATTTTCAGCATCGCCACTGCATCGCCACTGCATCGCACGGGATCGAAACAGACGTCATTTTTGTAATCAACTCTTTCTTCACATAAAATGCTGGTTTGTTGAGGTTGAATGACGACCACCAACGCAGACTTCCACCACCAATTCGATGATTTTCCTTTGAAAATACTATCAGAGCGCCTTCGTGCTGCTGTGTTCGCTCCGCTGCGTCGGCTCTGCGTAAAATCTTATTTAACCGCTCTCTGCGAAATCCCTATCAAAATGGCTCGCGCGCTAGAAAGCAGCTTTCTTGTATTCAATAAATTAAGCCCGTTAGCTCCGCCCCTTTGTGGTCTGGTATAGGTGTAAATATAATGTGCACTCATAACGATTAATGAAGGGGCGGGGCTAATGAAATTACTTCATTAGATATAAGAAAGCTGGTTATCGACGCGCGTGAGCCATTTTGATCGGGACTCCGCAGACAACGGACCGTTCGGAGGATGACAAATTTTAAGAATCTTATGAAATTTTCTCGCAAGATTCTGAATTTTGTTATGAGATGTTGTTTATCTAAGATGCGTATTGTTGCGAGGAATGACAACAGAAATTTGACTCAAGACGAAGTTTCTCCATACTACAAAACATTATCTTTCGGCATCTGTCTGTCCGAGCGACGTTCACCGATGGGTGGTTGCTGTAGAAAGTTTCCACTGAGGTGGCGTCTTCATTGATTTTATACAAAAGGCACCATTTTATACAAAAGAAGGTTGATCCGAAATAAACTTTCTTCAAAGTGCAAAGCTCAATCGTAAATAGCAAATTTGATGGCGCGTCGGAGGGAGATGATGTAGTGAATTTTAATGGATGGAATCACTAACAGCAACCAAGCTACCACGCCAAACCCGATGCCACGGAAACAGTCCTTTTTCTTAATTAACTCTTTCTTTTCGTAAAATGTTGGTCCTGAGAAGAACCAATTTTCTTTTCCCAATTCCCATTCAAATAACTAACTGCATCCAATCGCTTGTCGACACCTTGCGCTGCAACTGTCCGACAGCCACTTGATGATTTTTCGCTAAGCCTCCAAAGGTTGAAATAAATTTACAGCATTGCAACACTGCCACCCACTTCGTGCTGCTGTGTCCGCTCCGCTGCATCGAATGTCGAACCGCTCTCTGTGGAATCCCGATCAAAATGGCTCGCGCGCCGAACAGCAGCTTTCTTATATTTAATAAATTAAGCTCGTTAGCCCCGCCCCTTTGTTGATATGGTTGTAAATATAATGTGCACTCATAACGATTAATGAAGGGGCGGGACTAATGAAATTACTTCATTAGATATAAGAAAGCTGCTTTTCGGCGCGCGCGAGCCATTTCGATCGGGTTTCCCCAGACAACGGACCGTTCGGAGAATAATAAATTCTAAGAATCCTATGAAACTTTTTCACAAGATTGTTGCGAGGAATGACAACAGAAGTTTGACTCAAGACGAAGTTTCTTCATATTACAGAACATTTTCTTTCGGCATCTGTCTGTCCGAGCGACGTTCACCGATGGGTGGTTGCTGTAGATAGTTTCCACTGAGATGGCGTCTTCATTGATTTTATACAAAAGAAGGTTGATCCGACTATCCGAAATAAACTTTCTTCAAAGTGTAAAACTCAATCGTAAATAGCGAATTTTATAGCGCGTCGGAGGGAGATGATGAAGTGAAATTTAATGGATGGAATCACTAACAGCAACCAAACTATCACGCCAAACCCGATGCCACCGAAATAGTCTTTTTTCGCAATTAACTCCTGAGAAGAATCAATTTTTTTCCCAATGTTCCTTTCCAACTAACTGACACCACAATTTGTAATAAATTTTCAGCATCGGCACTGGCGGTGCGGGATCGCCACAGTGCTATTTTTATGGTCAACCTTTTCTTCATATGAAATTCTGGTTCGTTGAGGTTGAATGATCTGCAGCAACACATCGAGGACCACCACCAATGCGATTGATTTCCTTTGAAAATGTTATTAGCGCCTCCGTGATGCTGTGTTCGCTCCGCTGCGATCGCTTTGATGCGTCTGCTCTGCGTGAAACCTTGTTCAAACTAAGGATTAGATCCAAATCCGCAAGTGATTGATTTTTGATGTCTGTGCTAGTGATGCATGAACGTGATTGGTTAGTTTACCTATTTCTAAACTTTTCATCAATTATCGATAATAAATAGTTGAAAATCAGTATTTACAAATAAATACAAAGAAGCGTTGACTCATCCTTGATCGAATGGTCAAAAAAAAAATGAAAATCCATCGAGAAACGGCTTAGATATTAAAGTTTAAAGTCTATCATATTTTCGTGACGGTCCCCGATTTTCGCAATCGTAAAGTGTACCCCAATATAGAAAACACAGACGTAGTCCTACGTCAAAAATATGAAGAGGGACGCCGTCAGGTTCGTGGATCAGGGAAAGACTACACAGGACAATGATGATAGTTTGGAGCAGCTGTTTGACAGATTAAAGGCGCATGATTCAGGAAGCGATGATGATTGGGATGCAGGTGATTTACAGTGCAAGATTGTGACGTCTAGGGCAGCAGGCACTATGTCCAAGGGCTTGACGATCCCTCCTCTGGCCATCTGCGAGTTGTGGTGCTAGCCTAGGATGTGGTGGGGTTTTACTGTGGGCTCTGTTAAACTTCTATATAAAAAAGCTGCATGTATCCGCAAGTAGGCTCCGCCAAAGCGACCGCGTGCCGCTCAAAGCCCACAAGCCCAAGTCCTGGTGTTAGGTGGAACGCTAAGCAGACCTGACATGACGGCCCTCCGACGAGACAGGAGGTTTGCGCAGACCCAATAAGCCGCCTATAAAAACAACCATTACGAACGGCATAGAAGATAATACGACTCGATACAATCGGCAACGACCTAGACGACGAGCAAAGGATCACGATTGGAATCTTGGAACATGTAACTGCAAGTCGCTAGGCGACATGATAATCTACGATGAGTTACATCCCCGCAACTTCGACGTCGTAGCGCTGCAGATAATTTGCTGGACAGGGCAGAAAGTGTGGAAAAGCAAGCATCGAGCGGCTACCTTCTACCAAAGTTGGGGCACTACCAACAAGCTGGGAACCGTCTTCATAGTACTGGGCAATATGCGCCAACGCGTGATTGGGTGGCAGCCAATCAACGCAAGGATGTGCAAGCTGAGGATCAAAGGCCGTTTCTTCAACTATAGCATCATCAACGTGCACTACCCACACGAAGGGAGGCCAGAAGACGAGAAAGAAGCGCTCTATCCACAGCTGGAGCAGACATACGATGGATGCCCACTGCGGGACGTCAAAATCGTCAGATAGGAAGGGAGGAAATGTATAGACCCGTCATTGGACCGAAAAGTCTGCATACCGCATCGAACGACAACGGCCAACGATGCAAAAACTGTGCAGCCTTCCGCGGAATGGTAGTCCGAAGCACATTCTTCCCCCGCAAGAATATCCACAAGGCCACATGGAGATCACCTAATAAAGAAACGGAAAACCAAATCGACCACGTTCTAATCGACGGTAAATTCTTCTCCGACATCACGAACGTCTGCACATACCGCAGTGCGAATATTGAATCCGACCACTACCTCGTTGCAGTATGCCTGCGCTCAAAACTCTCGACGGTGTATAACACGCGTCGAAGTCGAACGCCGCGGCTTAACATTGGGCGGCTACAAGACGGTAGACTAGCCCAAAGATACGCGCAGCAGCTGGAAGTGGCACTCCCAACGGAAGAGCAGCTAGGCGCAGCTTCTCTTGAAGATTGGAGCCATTGGAAGCACCGCTCGCGGGCGAACCAGGCACGGTACATACAAGCGCGGAACAGACAAAACTCGATTTTTCGGAGGAAAATGCGCCAGCAGGAAGAACGAGGCCGTGGAGAGACGGAGCAACTGTACCGCGCTAATAACGCACGAAACGTCTCACATAGGGGTATTTTCGCAATCTAGCCGGAATAAATTATTTTATCTCTCAAACTGCTATATTTCACCTTATTTTATGATACTGTGATGATAATTTAGCTGAAATATCAGTTTTCTTAATTTTCACTTTTGGCCCATGTGCTTTACCCTTTAAAGCCCTGAAAACATTGATAATTTCAATTAATTCGTTCTCGTCATCGCTTCTACCGAAATCAGTTCAACTCTATGTGTTTGCAAGGGGAAACATATAGCTAAAAGATGGTGTCATGGAAATTGCTCTATGACTCTTCCTCTTTTCATAGGGATGTTGAATGTATGATATAAGTCATAAATGCCTTAAATACAGTACCAAACTAAAAACATCTGCTTTCAAAATGGCGCAAATTTGCGCAAGATTTTTCTTCGGGATCCTAAAATATAGACATAAATGCGTCTTCTCTATACTGAAATATTACCGAATATCATCGAATAAGTGTTTTATGCTTATTGAAAATATGAGGAACATTAACTAGTTTTAGCTCGAAAATGGACTTCGATTTACTCTTTTGTATTTCTGTTCAGAATCATTTATTCTTGTCAAAAACACGTTAACATGATACTATTTTGTCTACTTTTTCATGGTATGTACTGATCTGTGGATTACTGTGACAAATATTTGACCACAATAAAACATACCGAACGCAATCAAATTCAACAGAGAAAACCGTTAATTTCCTCAACGAAAAACCTCTAACTTTCTAGAAGTGTAGTGGTAAAACTTTAAATCTAAATAGAAAACCTAGTACTAGGAGTGGCTCGTCTACTATTCAGAGAAGTTTGAGACATATTTAGACTGCTCTAGGACAATTTTGAAAATTTAACTTTATTCCGGCTAGAATGACGAAATACCCCTATGTGCGTCTATGAGAAGTTAAACCATTCACGTAAGGGCCATGTGCCACAGCCCGATATGTAAAAGGACATAAACGGGAACCATCATACAAACGAGCGTGAAGTGATCCAAGGGTGGCGGCAGCACTACGAAGAGCACCTACCTGAATGGCGATATTTTATAAAATATCAAATAAAAATAAAATAGCTACTATATCAATCAAACCAATAGCAGATTTTGCTATTCGGGTTTTCACATATGAATATTAAAATTGTTATTCTTGCCAATATATATTTGCCAATCCGGAGATGGCGAGTTCGATTCTCGGTCCGGTCTAGGATGTTTTCGGGTTGGAAACATTCTCGACTCCCTGGATATAGTGTATCCATCGTATCCATTGTACTTGCCACACAAGACACATACTCATGCAATGGCATGCAAACAAAAAGCTTTCATTTAATAACTGAGAAAATACTAATAGAATACTAAGTTGAAAAGCAGGCCAAGTTCCAGTTGGAATGTAGAGCCGTTGAAAAAGAAGAAGGTTCTCCTACTCTTTTCATCCCGAACATGAATTTCGTCGAACTCAATCGTATGTGCTGATAATGCATGCACCTTGTTTGAGAATCGCTGACCTAACACGCTGATGCCACCTGCAGCACATTCCCAGCGAAATTATGATCCATGCCGATTCGGTTGAAAACCTTAAACACAACAATCTAATAATGGACCACCTACACACGGCGGCCGGTGTTGCCGGCGAATGGCACGCGGCGCAACGGCGGCGGCGGCGGGTGTGTCACCATGGAAACGCACCGGTTTTTCACAGCCACTTTCTTTTCATGTTCTCGCCGCCCCGATTCGGCTATTTTCAGTCGACCGAAGATCGCCACTTGCGAGTCAGCACCGCGGAAAATAAAAATCAGTCAAAGTTGAACCTTGGTGAAGAAGTGTGACACACAGCTGATGGAAAAATAAAGTCGAACAGTCACTCAGTGGACGCCATATTGGAAAGTGATTTAAAGATGGTGAAATTTGAGGTGATTTTCATCGGGCTGATCCTGTACCTTGCCGAAGGCAAGCGGGAAATACCCATCGGTAAGTGTTGATTATTGGTCGTTAAATTCAACATTGATGATCGATTTTAAGCTTAATGTAAAAAATATGATCAATCATACTGTATGGAATGAATATCTTTTGATTCAAATGAGTACCAAACTCATTTGAATTATCTGTTGGATAATCTTTCAAATGTTTTAAGAACCATGATTTAGAAATAAATTTATAGAAATTGCATAACGCAGAAAATTATCGTTCGTTCGATCATTAAATTGCACACGTGTGATCAAAGGAATGGAGATCGCCATTTTTTGTGATGAAACAGAGACGCGCGCAGCTCCGGTCTGCAAATAAACGAAAATAAATCAACAGTGCGTGTGTTTGGTTGTTTTGTATATGGATGTTTCCAACCACTTTGTGTGTAAACAGAAAAAAGGATCGTGTTGCGATCGTAGGTGGCGACGCAAGTTATGTTTTTCACCGCATTGTGTTCAATTGGCGTTTTGCGTTTTGATTTTATGTTTAACTAACTGACTCGGAAAACTTCGTTTTACCCTACAATTTAAAAATTGGCAGAAATAATTCCTGTTACGTTGGAATGACAAACTTTGAAGCAATTTGGCGACTGCAATAATTGTAATACTGTGATGCGAATTTGTAATAGTATCCATCCACAACATTCACACCACACGTGCATGGAGCAGCATGGTTGCTCATCATAGTGTTTGTATGACGAATCATTGGCTTGACGGTCGTCTATACATTTTTGATATGTTATGAAAAATTAAACGAACTTTCAATTAAAAAGAGCTATGCGATACGGAAATTTAGCTGAACCATATCTTCCTTCTTCATTCTTGCAAACAGTTAACAACTCTTCGAGATACTCTTCGTCCACTGCCAGTAGCTCTTCCTTCGACAACACACCAACGTAATTCAGGATCAATCCTTCCTCGACAACAACGCACAATGATGCGAATCGCGTAGCCCTTTGTTCGTATTGGATTTGGATTGGATTTGGATTGGATTTGGATTGGATTTGGATTGGATTTGGATTGGATTTGGATTGGATTTGGATTGGATTTGGATTGGATTTGGATTGGATTGGATTGGTTTGGATTGGTTTGGATTGGTTTGGATTGGTTTGGATTGGTTTGATTGGTTTGGATTGGTTTGGATTGGTTTGGATTGGTTGGATTGGTTTGGATTGGTTTGGATTGGTTTGGATTGGTTTGGATTGGTTTGGATTGGTTGGTTGGTTTGGATTGGTTTGATTGGTTTGGATTGGTTTGGATTGGTTGGATTGGTTTGGATTGGTTTGGATTGGTTTGGATTGGTTTGGATTGGTTTGGATTGGTTTGGATTGGTTTGGATTGGTTTGGATTGGTTTGGATTGGTTTGGATTGGTTTGGATTGGTTTGGATTGGTTTGGATTGGTTTGGATTGGTTTGGTTGGTTTGGATTGGTTGGTTGGATTTGGTTGGTTTGGATTTGGATTGGTTTGGATTGGTTTGGATTGGTTTGGATTGGTTTGGTTGGTTTGGATTGGTTTGGATTGGTTTGGTTGGTTGGTTGGATTGGTTTGGTTGGTTTGGATTGGTTTGGTTGGATTGGTTTGGATTGGTTTGGTTGGTTTGGTTGGTTTGGTTGGTTTGGATTGGTTTGGTTGGATTGGTTTGGTTGGTTTGGTTGGTTTGGATTGGTTTGGGTTGGATTGGTTTGGATTGGTTTGGATTGGTTTGGATTTGGTTGGTTTGGTTGGTTTGGATTGGTTTGGTTGGTTTGGATTGGTTTGGATTGGTTTGGATTGGTTTGGTTTGGATTGGTTTGGATTGGTTTGGATTGGTTTGGATTGGTTTGGATTGGTTTGGTTGGTTTGGATTGGTTTGGATTGGTTGGATTGGTTTGGATTGGTTTGGATTGGTTTGGATTGGTTTGGATTGGTTTGGATTGGTTTGGTTGGTTTGGATTGGTTTGGATTGGTTTGGTTGGTTTGGATTGGTTGGATTGGTTTGGATTGGTTTGGATTGGTTTGGATTGGTTTGGTTGGTTTGGTTGGTTGGATTGGTTGGATTGGTTTGGATTGGTTTGGATTGGTTTGGTTGGTTTGGTTGGTTTGGATTGGTTTGGATTGGTTTGGATTGGTTTGGTTGGTTTGGATTGGTTTGGTTGGTTTGGATTGGTTTGGATTGGTTTGGATTGGTTTGGTTGGTTTGGATTGGTTTGGATTGGTTTGGTTGGTTTGGTTGGTTTGGATTGGTTTGGATTGGTTTGGTTGGTTTGGATTGGTTTGGATTGGTTTGGATTGGTTTGGATTGGTTTGGATTGGTTTGGATTGGTTTGGATTGGTTTGGATTGGTTTGGATTGGTTTGGATTGGTTTGGATTGGTTTGGTTGGTTTGGATTGGATTTGGATTGGTTTGGATTGGTTTGGATTGGTTTGGATTGGTTTGGATTGGTTTGGATTGGTTTGGATTGGTTGGATTGGTTTGGATTGGTTTGGTTGGATTTGGTTGGTTTGATTGGATTGGATTGGTTTGGATTGGTTTGGATTGGTTTGGATTGGTTTGGTTGGTTTGGATTGGTTTGGTTGGTTTGGATTGGTTTGGATTGGTTTGGTTGGTTTGGTTGGTTTGGATTGGTTTGGATTGGTTTGGATTGGTTTGGTTGGTTTGGGTTGGTTTGGATTGGTTGGATTGGTTTGGATTGGTTTGGATTGGTTTGGATTGGTTTGGATTGGTTTGATTGGTTTGGATTGGTTTGGATTGGTTTGGATTGGTTTGGTTGGTTTGGATTGGTTTGGATTGGTTTGGATTGGTTTGGATTGGTTTGGATTGGTTTGGATTGGTTTGGATTGGTTTGGTTGGTTGGATTGGTTTGGATTGGTTTGGATTGGTTTGGATTGGTTTGGATTGGTTTGGATTGGTTTGGATTGGTTTGGATTGGTTTGGATTGGTTTGGTTGGTTTGGATTGGTTTGGATTGGTTTGGATTGGTTTGGTTGGTTGGTTTGGATTGGTTGGGTTGGTTTGGATTGGTTTGGATTGGTTTGGATTGGTTTGGTTGGTTTGGATTGGTTTGGATTGGTTTGGATTGGTTTGGTTGGTTTGGATTGGTTTGGTTGGTTTGGTTGGTTTGGATTGGTTTGGTTGGTTTGGATTGGTTTGGATTGGTTTGGATTTGGATTGGATTGGTTTGGTTGGTTTGGATTGGTTTGGTTGGATTTGGATTGGTTTGGATTGGTTTGGATTGGTTTGGTTGGTTTGGATTGGTTTGGATTGGTTTGGTTGGTTTGGATTGGTTTGGTTGGTTTGGATTGGTTTGGATTGGTTTGGTTGGATTTGGATTGGTTTGGATTGGTTTGGATTGGTTGGATTGGATTTGGATTGGTTTGGATTGGTTTGGATTGGTTTGGATTGGTTTGGATTGGTTTGGATTGGTTTGGATTGGTTTGGATTGGTTTGGATTGGTTTGGATTGGTTTGGATTGGTTTGGATTGGTTTGGATTGGTTTGGATTGGTTTGGATTGGTTTGGATTGGTTTGGATTGGTTTGGATTGGGATTTGGTTGGATTGGTTGGATTGGTTTGGATTGGTTTGGATTGGTTTGGTTGGTTTGATTGGTTTGGATTGGTTTGGATTGGTTTGGATTGGTTTGGATTGGTTTGGTTGGTTTGGATTGGTTGGATTGGTTTGGATTGGATTGGATTGGATTGGATTGGATTGGATTGGATTTGGATTGGATTGGATTAGATTGGATTGGATTGGATTGGATTGGATTGGATTTGGATTGGTTTTGGATTGGATTTGGATTGGATTTGGATTGGATTTGGATTGGATTTGGATTGGATTTGGATTGGATTTGGATTGGATTTCCAATTCGTCAAGAAGAAGCTGATCGTAGGATCAAGGTTTGAAAATTAAATTCTGTGACACATCTTTCAGGGGCCATCTTCCACGGAGACAACTACGAGGCGGAGATCGCCTTCAAATACGCAATCGAGCGAGTCAACATGCACGAGAAACACTTCGAGTTGGTACCGAACGTCAAATACGTCTCCCCGGAGGACAGCTACAAAACGGAGCGAAAGGTCTGCGAGCTGGCATCGGAAGGGGTGACGGCCATCTTCGGTCCCAGCTCGATGTTGACCTCGGGGATCGTGAGCTCCATCTGCAAGACCATTGAAATACCGCACATCATCACCCATTGGGATCCGGAACCAATCGGCGGGTGGGATCCGGAGCAGCAGGCGATGACCATCAACCTGTATCCGGAAGCTGACGTGCTGTCGCGAGCGCTGCATGACCTCATTGTAGACTACACCTGGAAAAGTTTTACGATAATTTACGACAGTGACGAAGGTTTGATGCGGTTGAAGGACGTTTTACAAATTCACGAGCCAGGGGACAGTCCGATCACGATACGACAGCTCGATGACGACGTAGACTACAGACCTCTATTGAAGGACATTCAAACTTCCGGCGAAAGCCACATTATCCTGGAGGTGAATCCCGACAAAATTTTGGACATTCTTCGGCAAGCGAAAGAGGTCAAGATGTTGGAGGAGTATCAAAGCTATATAATCACCTCGCTGGATGCTCACACGTTGGACTTTGAAGAGCTTAGATACTCCCGCTCGAACATAACCACTCTACGGTTGATGGACACCAAGAGCTTCGACATCAAAAATGCGGTTCATGATTGGGAACAGGGTGAGGCTAGAATGAAAAAGATATTCAGGGTATCACCGGAGCATGTGCGTACGGAATCGGCCTTGTACAATGATGCCGTGAAAATCTTTGCCACTGCGATCAGAGAACTGGATGCTACGGAAGAGATTGAAGCATCAAAACTGTCATGCGGTAATAAGAACCTTAGGCAGTGGCCGTTCGGGTTGAGAATTGTTAACTACATGAAAGTTGTAAGTATTGAAGGAAATATTTGAATGAAGTTGTTGATCTCATGACTCTCACCGTTGCAGAAAACCGAGCATGGCATAACAGGACCAATTATTTTCGATGACTACGGCCGTCGGACGCACTTTCAAATGGAAATCATCGAGTTGAACCGACAGGAAGGCTTCAAAAAGATCGCAGTTTGGGATCCTACCAATGGGATTATCTA
The DNA here is from genome assembly GCF_024139115.2 of Armigeres subalbatus. Taxonomy (NCBI): domain Eukaryota; kingdom Metazoa; phylum Arthropoda; class Insecta; order Diptera; family Culicidae; genus Armigeres; species Armigeres subalbatus. Next base: position 223,949,051 of record NC_085139.1, read on the forward strand.
CACTCGCAGCCAGGAGGACGTTGACTTGCAGATCGTTGAATCGCTGCAGAACAAAACTTTTATAGTCGCGTCACGTTTGGGGGCGCCATTCCTGATGATGAAGTAAGATGAGATCACGAACCCCTCCAAGGGAGCTTTTAAAATTTATTTCATATTTCCAGGGAAAGAAAAGAAGGCGAATACTTCGAAGGTAATAACCGCTTCGAAGGGTACTCTTTGGAGTTGATTGACGGGATCTCCAAAATCCTCGGTTTTCAGTACCGTTTGGAGCTGGTTCCTGATGGAAAGTACGGGTCTTATAACAAGGAAACTAAAAGATGGGACGGTTTGGTAAAGCAGCTGCTTGATAGGGTAAGTTCGCATCGGTTCGTCGTGCTGTTTTATTGCCAAATAATGGTCTAATTTTTTTTAGAGAGCAGACCTTGCAATTTGTGATCTAACCATTACCTACGAACGGAGAACTGCCGTAGACTTCACGATGCCTTTCATGACGCTTGGTGTCAGCATTCTGTACGCCAAACCCGTCCCGCAACCCAAGGATCTATTCTCTTTCCTGTCGCCTTTATCACTGGATGTTTGGGTGTACATGGCCACAGCCTATCTTGGCGTCTCCGTCTTGCTATTCTTCTTGTCCCGTATGGCACCAGCCGATTGGGAGAGCGCACATCCTTGCAAGCAAGATGAAGCCGAAGAGGTGGAAAATATTTGGGACATGGTGAACGCTCTCTGGCTTACGATGGGTTCCATCATGGGACAAGGTTGCGATATTCTGCCGAAAGCTGTCTCAACACGAGTGGTATCCGGAATGTGGTGGTTCTTTGCGCTGATCATGCTTTCGTCTTACACAGCTAATCTGGCTGCTTTCTTAACCATGGAACGCATGGACGCATCGATCGAAAGTGCCGAAGATCTTGCGCAACAGAGCAAAATCAAGTACGGTGCCGTGCTCGGGGGAAGCACACTTAGCTTCTTCCGAAACTCCAACTTTTCCACATACCAACGGATGTGGGCTGCCATGGAGTCCACCCGACCATCGGTGTTCACGGCGAGTAACGACGAAGGACGAGATCGAGTTCTGAAGGGACGTGGACTGTACGCTTTCTTGATGGAGTCCACTTCGCTGGAGTACATCACCGAGCGCTACTGTGAACTAACCCAAATCGGTGGACTGCTGGATTCCAAGGGGTATGGAATTGCTATGCCCGTTAGTAAGTGAAAGCCATCGTCGATGCTCGGGTCTTGTGTCTTAAAATTTTTTTTTTTATAGACTCTCCCTATCGGACAGCCATTTCCGGAGCAGTGCTCAAGATGCAAGAGGAAGGTAAGCTACACCAGCTGAAGACTCGCTGGTGGAAGGAGATGTACGGTGGAGGTCGATGTGATGAACATGCTACCACATCGGCAGCTGACAGTGCCGCCGAACTTGGCATAGATAACGTCGGCGGTGTCTTCTTGGTTCTTGCAGTTGGATGTTTCTGTGCGTTTATACTCGGAATTATGGAATTTTTATGGAACGTGCGCAAGGTTGCAGTTGATGAGAAAGTAAATAGTCTCAGGTTGGATGTATTCATTGATTCTAATACAAAGTCATTTTCTTTTTTAGGTAACTCCGTGGGAGGCATTGAAAGCGGAACTTAAGTTTGCGATGAATTTGTCCATCACAACAAAACCGGTCCACAACGTACCGAGTGAATCAAGCTCGTCCAGGAGTTCAATGCGAACCGAATCGAGACGAGGCTCGGATTCTGTTGGTAGAATGCATAACATCAGAGCTGGGGCCAGTTTGCTGAACGTGGACAAGATCGGATTTATGTTCAAATAGGAATGTTACTCTTCGCATATCTTTAGACGAAGGATTGTTGAAAGCTAGAAAGTTTATTAAGACATGGTTTCTGCACTTTTACAAAATATTAGGGGATGGAAACAAATTTCTAAAATCCTGTGTTCTGCTAAGGTCTATAAGGTAACAAATGGATTAAGGAGAGAGACCTTATTGAAATAGATCAATCTTAATAACGTGAGAAAAACATGACAAAGCATATTCAATATCATTTTAGTGCATTTCAATGCATTTATCCAGTTCCATTGAATTCTGAACTTCTGAGGTTGATTTGCATACTATAATAAATTTTAGGATTGAAGAGCAGAAGTGTTGCTCGGCAAGGTATTTATTTTTGTTTTGCAATTTCTCAAAAACATACACCGAAATCGTCAACTGTCAGCAATGCTGACTCAACATTCATCGCAGTTATGACCTATTGGGGAAGCCAGGTTTTTCTTTTCTGAAAGAGAAATTTAACGACGTGCGACCATAAAGGCCAAATGCCGTCTGGGTCAGTACGTGCGCCAAACGCGCCAAGACCGGTGAAATGATCCTGGATCTGAAACTCGGAGCGCAGGCACTGACTACAGAAAGCTGGCCCACGAGGTCTTGGGTCGTGGTGGTCGTTTGGAGGCGGAAGTGATCCTTCAGTGCAAGCAACTGGACGAAGTCACGAACGCGGACGACGTTGTCTCTACCGCCAGAGACCAGTGCGGTACAGAGGTCGAAAAGAGGCGATCCCTTTGGCACGCAGATGGCTTACACGTAAAACAAATTTAATGTTACTTATACTAGATTTCTAATATTTTTTGCCAATTTAATGATATGTAGAGTAGAGTGGGGCAAGAGTACGCACTTAGTTTTTAATCGATCATGTGGCCCTTATGAAGCAAGCTTCTGCATTTCAAATCAATGTCGACGATTCGTATACTCTTCCTCTATGTTACCCAGTGGAAAAAATATTGAAATTATTGAGATTCGTTTTAGTAGAACCCTTATTGCAAGACACGTGAAAAACGCACTCTTACCCCACCGGTAGGGTAAGCCCAAATCCGCCGTCTGGTCTGACTTGTATGCCCACCTTTATCATACCATGAGAATCTGCTCGCCTCTTTCATTCAGTTCGCGCTGACACATACTACTCTAGTCATTCGACCTAACACTCGCTCTGGCATCCCTTGTGGGACATTTCGCTTAGGTTCCCACTTCTGACATACCATGTGAGTCTGACTCACCTCGTTCATACCATATGAGACTAGCTCAACTCAAACATACCGTGTGAGACTGATTTGTATGCTCATTCCTTTCGTACCGTGTGAGACTGACTTGGATGCTCACCCACACTCCTCTGCCACGCCGCGGGGTATCAGTAGTCATAGGAACCAACATTCCTGCGCTACTCCCAGCGTGGCGTGTGCAGTCCATACATACACCTATTCATTCACACTTCTGCCATGCTTCGAGGTGACGATCTCGGTTGCCACCCGCTGTGCCATTACCTCTGCATGGGCAGACCATTCACACACTTCTCCGCGTTCGGCACTTTCGCTCTAACTAACCAATCACAAGTTAGTCATGCTTGTCGATTGTTGCTCGGCGTGCCAGATTCTCTGCAAGCTGCAGGCAATCTGAGTGGTTGCAGTCGAGACTGCGTTCCACTTCTCCACCGCTTGACACATCCTCTGGATAAGATTATCCGGAGTTGTGTCCCGGCCGCAAACGTCTAGCATTGCTCTTCTTTCGATGTCGAAACGAGGACATACGAACAGTATGTGCTCTGCAGTTTCGTCAACACCTGGGCAGTCAGGGCAAACGGGGACGTTAGGCCGATATCACCTTGAGACACATCAAGCGGTAGGTGCTCTCCAGTTTCCGCAGGTAACTGGTTACCCCAGTGCTTTTGCCCAGGACGGGCCGCCGTACCTAAGGATAGATGCGGCAACGCCTGCCAGTAGCCTACGTCTACTGACGCACACCTTGGAGCTGTTGGACATCATCCTCGATAATGCCGCCACAGCAGTCGAAGCCTTCTTGCACGCATATTCGACATGGCTACCGAAGGTAAGCTTGTCGTCTATGATGACCCCAAGAATCTTCAGACTCCGCTTTGAAGTGATCGTGACGTCTCCCACGTGAACAACTGCATGTTGTGCCGACTTACGGTTACTGACGATAACCACCTCCGTCTTATGTTGAGCGAGCTCAAGACCTCTCGCACTCATCCTGTCCGCCACAGTGCTGATCGCGTGTTCTGCGGTTAGTTCTACTTCGGGATTGACTCCCCGTAGACCTCTAGGGTTACATCGTCAGCAAAGCCGACGATCTTCACACCAGGAGGGAACTTTAACTTCAGAACCCCGTCTTACATCAGGTTCCATAGTACCGGGCCCAGGATTGACCCTTGCGGGACTTCTGCGGTAATGGAAACACTTTTCTGACCGGCATCGGGCTCGTATAGCAGCACACGGTTCTGGAAGTAGCTTTCCAAGATCCGGTACAGTCCCACCGGTAGGCTAAGCCGGTGTAACGAGAGCGCGATGGCATCCCAGCTTGCGCTGTTGAATGCGTTCTTCACGTCCAGTGTCACCAACGCACAGTATCGAATTCCTCGCCTTTTCCGTTGGATCGCTAACTCTGCAGTCTTGAGCACTGAGTTGATAGCGTCCACCGTGGACTTACCGTTCCGAAAACCAAACTGGTTACTCGACAGGCCATCCGTACCCTCTGCGTACGGGGTGAGCCTGTTGAGGATGATCCTCTCGAGCAGTTTACCCGTCGTGTCGATCAAGCAAATTGGTCTGTACGCCGATGGGTCACCCGGAGGCTTCCCGGCCTTCGGCAGCCGTACCAACTTCTGCCTTTTCCATCTCTCAGGGAAACAACACTCATCCAGGCATCTCTGCATAGCTAGCCTGAACATGTTTGGGTTCGCTATGATCGCTGCCTTGAGTGCACTGTTTGGAACTCCATCGGGGCCTGGAGCTTTGTTCATCGCAAGGGTGTTAGCCACTGCGAGTAACGTTCGTCACCGGAGCCACCATTTCGGCCACACTCCAGCGCCTTGCAGCGCCAGGGACTTATGGCTCAGGACAGGAAGAGTACTTCGATAATCCTCGCCAACCGGTCCGGTGACCGTTCGGGGGGTGAAGAGCCCCTTTGGTCTTGGCCATCACGATCCTATAGGCGTCACCCCACGGATTCGCATGTGCACCCTCGCACAGGTTGTCGAAGACGCTCTCTTGCTGCTCTTAATGGCCTTGTTAAGGGCCAGTCTCGCAACGAAACACTTCCCGGCGGACCGCTCTTTCCTCCCCGGTGCGGACTCGTTGCGTCCTACGTCTAGCCTTGAGGCAGGCTGATCGTAGGGCTGAAATTTCGGCACTCCACCAGTATGCCGGGCGTCTGCTATTTCTTGGCAGGGCTTTCCTCGGCATAGTAGCGTCGCACGCGCGTGATAGGACAGCTACCAGCGCATCCCCGCTTAGACTGTCGGTGTTGGCCTCCAGTCCCAGGGCCGCGGTGAAAACTTCGCTGTCGAAGTGATTGAACTTCCACCCACGGACCTGACAGGGATCACCCGCCCTCAACCTCTGTGCCGCACTGCTCTTTGACGGCAGAGATGACGTCTTCCGCGGTCGTGACCTCGTCCAGTTGCTTACACTGGAGGGTCACTTCCGCACCCAACGACCTGACCTGAGCGCCGTCACCCAAGACCTCCTGGGCAAGCTTTTTATGGCTACCGCGCTGGATTGCGCGCCACGCTTCAGTATCAAGATCATTTCACCGTTCTTGGTACGTCTGACGCTGCGCACATCCTGGCCCTGTCGGCCGCTCGCAGCGAGTTCAGGACATCGGCGTATTTATCCTTATCGGTTTTCACCAACAAGGCCTCGCCTCTGTCTCTCACCTTCTTCGCAGGTCGAGGGGTGTTTGACTTCCGCACCCTACTGACCAGCTGCCAAGGATTTGTATCCCCTTCGGCGGATACCAATGTCTGGCTGGGGCCAGCTTGTGGCTCAGCAGCTTGTGCCTGTCTAGTGCCTTTCGCCTTCTTGGGCACACGCCCTTCAGGCTTCGGTGCACCATCCAGGCGACGCTTTGCCTTAATGGTAGCGCGTTTGGGTCGCTTCGAGCTTGGCGTTTTCTTACCCTCACTGGCCGTAAGGGCGGTCGCTTCTTTCGCCGCAGTAACACCGTTAGGGGAGGAGAGGGGCTTGGTCTGCGAAACCTTTGGCTACCTTCTTTGCTGTCGCTACACGCCTAATATAAGCGTCCTGTTCTTGTCTTGCGACACGAACAGCTTCTGCTTGCCGCTTATGAACTCGATGATCTCATCGAGTTGCTCGGCCACCACCCGTATCCCTGGTAGTGGCTCGTCAGGCGTGCAGGCAGGGCTACTCCCTCCCACCACTGGAGACTCTTCGGTACTGCCAATAGCAGCAACCGCCCCTCCCCCCCCCCCCCCCCCTCTTTAATAGGGGACCTCGCTAGACCCCTTTTGGCAAAGGGGTCCGTCACCTCCAACTCCAATGATTTAATTCTTTCAATGCTCATTGCTGTATGGGTCCCCCTTGCGGCTGCCGCCGAATCCTACTGGAGTAGTCGCTTTTAGTGATCCCATGGTTATCTATGCCTGCCTTGCGGCAAGCAGGGAAGCCATGCGAGGGTTGACACTTGCGTGTTCAGAGCCAGATCAGCGCAAGTCAGGAAAGGGTATCTGAGCCTACTCCCACCCAGTAGGCAAAACTGGATGGCAGGATTGGGCAGCGTGCTACAAGGCCCGCCACGGTTTAATGGGACGGAAGACAGCCTAGACATTAGCCCACTAGCCGTTTCGAGTCGATGTCACCCGGCCCTACTAAGAGAGTAGAATGGCAGACTGCCAGCCCTCGCTTCACAATATAACAATATACCATACACATAGCCATGACGTGCCTGCCAGAAACATAATTGAAACCTTACTGGCGTCAGTCTCAATGCGCTACCGCGCTCCCTCGTATGTAGTTCATTTAGCCGTCTAGCCCTTCAACTGCCGTTGATGCCGTTGATTATTTTTAGCAAAGTGACCAAAAAGTTATCTAACTCCATATCTCCCTTGTTGTTTATTCAAATCGTTCACAATTACACATGATAATAGTTGACCAGAATACCTGTCAAACTGAAGCAGTGCTGCTAGTTTATCTATTTTTATTATTTCAAAAAATCGAAAACGTACTCTTACCCCACGCGCACTCTTGCCCCACTCTACTCTATAAGAAAAAAATATACATTCCATTAGTCACATACATTTAAAAATTTATACTTTTAATTAACTTTTTATTAGCTTTTTGGTATGCAATCATCAGGTGGCATAATGAAGTGGATTTTTTTAATTCTTTATTTAGGTGTTTTTTTAATTCTAGATTATGTTCAACACCGGAAATGAAGTGGAATAAATATTTTCGAATGGGTTTTTGACATAACTTATCCAGCTTTTTATGCAACGTATACACACCAGAGTCAAGCAGTTTGACAAACATTGACTCACGGTGTAAAAAATGGATTAAATATTATAGAAGTTTCATGTACCTCTGATTTTTTTTTTACAGAAAGTTAGGCAAGGTCATTAGAAATGATGTACGGGGTAATTTAAAATATTCCATCGGCGATTTTTTGAAAAAAAAGTGATTTTTATTGTTTTCTTCTCAAATATACCGTACAAAAAGTCAATTATTGTCGGCGTAGCACCAAGTTAGAATTCGGAAGTCGGGACTTCCGAACCGAACTTTCTTCCGAAGTTTTATTTGTCAAACTAATTAATGCGTTGTTTAGCGCATCTTTAGGCGAATCCAGCGCACTACTTCCGAAGTTGGGAAAGTTGCCTGTATCTGGAGAAAAATCAAACTTCGGTATAAAAAGCGGTATAAATTTATTCCGGATACACAATAATAACCCAACATTGGATCAATCATTGTAATTAATCCTCAAAATTGAAAATGTACACATTTGTAGAATTTTTTGAGTAAACAATCTATCTTAAAACAGATCTAAATATTTGAAAAACATCAATTTCTGCACTGACAAAAATCCAATCATATCCATTATGTGTTGCACACATAAATTTTGACTATAGCATTTCCCACATAATGGCTACACTACTAAACTGGCAAAAATCCATAGATTTAACTCATGATGTATATCAGCGCACACATAACCATTCTCCACACGAACTACTAATAAAAAATATATCCAAATAAACTTTATGTGTGGTCTCGATTAGCAATTATTAAATAATTAGTGTGTTGGTGTTAAATTTTAATTTATGTGTGGTTCTATATCGATTATATTAGGGTGGAGCTGTTGCAAAAATTTATAACGGCGACACATATATCTTATACATATATGTTTGGCAGTGTATGTGAATTCGCATAGCATATGTGGAAACACACATAACCGTTATTAACTAATAACCTTTATGTGCATCCTCCTATAGCGGAAGGTTATTAACGCAAACATAAAATTTATTTGTAAATTTCTTTAGATTTTTGCCAATAAAAATGTATGGATTTTTATTAGTGTGTAATTCAAGCCTTCCTAAGAGCATCATTATCGGTCGCGAGCATTTTAATCGCACTCGCACAGCGCTTTCATTTTAGTTTCGTCACTCGTTTCCGTATCGGTCACTATTTTCGGCTCTCAATTTGGTTGCTGTATTCCGTACCGGTGACGTTTGACAGTTGACAGTTCATCAAATAGCAGCGCTCTTATCGCGCTACCAAATTTGGTCACCTGTCAGTCGCTGTTATAGCAGCGCGTTTAGTAGCGACCGGTAAAGTGTGAAGTAATGATACTGCGCTGCCAAACGGCTTAAACTTACCACCGGTAATCTTGCTCTAAACTATGTTTTTATCTATTGTTATGAAAACTCATATGTGAATATGTACGTTATGTGGAAGATATTGATTTGGAAAATGTATTGGAGGTAACCACTTTCCCTTCGATGGGACTCGAACCCATGACCCTACAGTACGCTAGACTGGTGCTTTAACCAACTAAGCTACGAAGCACCTCCGTCGGCCTTCGCAACCTAGCGGCTACTGAACGGGCTCGAGATTCCCAAATTGGACGCATAGTCAAATCACTCGCAATCCATTTCTCAAGCCAATACTTCCACATGTGTAGATATTGTACACGTCCACATTAGAGGAGCGTGAGTATTTAGAATGACTGGCGGCTATACACATTCTTCATCAGCAACGGTGAGTGCGATGAGTACCCAACATGTTCCGGACAGCAGAACAAAGGGAACCGAAGCGACAATCTTTATCTAGTAACTAAAATATCTTTTTTGGGTCGTTCAAAAATTACGTCCAAGGTTTGAGGGGGGGAGGGGGTCCGAATTTTGTGACAGTTTGTGACAGGGGAGGGAGGGGTTCGTCTTATGTGACATCCACCTTCAAAAAAAATTTGACTGCATTTAGGAACAATTTTCATTTTAAAAGATATATTCAAACTGATAGTAAGGGACATAACTCACTATGCTATTGTAAAAATAGTGTACGAAAAAGAAAAACTAAAATAATCGCCAAAATAAAAATGACACATGTACACGGAGAAAAATGAGAAAGCTAGTTAGCTTATTATTTATCCCTTTTCAACCTTTTCCTACTTTTAATCTTTTCTGCGCTTATGAATTAAGCATTTGTAATGCTTATTTTGAATTTAATCCTCCTGTTTGCATAACAAGTAACCTTTTTAATCTTCCGACTTGAGGTTTCCATTTTTATAAAGTTTTCCAAATTATAAGTTGCCTACATTATTTAACACGCACGAGTACTCATTTTTTCCTGTTCTCTCTGATATTATAAGCTGCGCCATGAGCTGGCAAAGGTAAGTTATTTATTTCACCTGAAATAAATGAGTTTTTTCAGTTTACGCTTTGTATTTTTATCCCAAGGTCCCGATTCAGGCGTCGCTACGCCACCAGTAGCTACAATAACGACCGTTCGGAAGTAAAACTCTACTTTTTGGATCATCGAAAATGTCCGAATTATGCTCATCAGCGATCAACTCTTCGAAATAAATGCCCTAGTCGTGAAGCTCTGTCCTGGGGAAACTGTGACAGATAATTCGGCAGCTATAGTGAAATTCTCGGTGGCGTCTAATGTGATGATGAATATCCCGCTCCACTTGGGAACCGTCGCAATGCTGCTGTTATGTTTATAAGATTACATCTAGTGCGAGTGACGTATATTTAAATTTCAAACTTAAGATTATTTAAAGAATAAAACATCTTTTTTTTTAAATATTGAAACATCAACATGTTTTCATTTCAACAAAATGCTGTTTCCATTTCGTTTTGTAAATAATGATCGTTAAGTTGAATAAATAACGTTTAATCTTCGTTAGATAAAAATGGAATAATCATTCCAAAAGATTAAACTCGAGTTATTCATTCGAAGCTTACTGTTCAATTAAGCATTGCAATGAGTGGATAGACTGAATATGGATTTAGATTATAATTTAAGCTATTTAGCTTTTTTATTTTTATCCGTGTACGTATAGGGGGAGGGGGGGGTCAGTGATTTGTGACAGTTTGTGACATGAGGGGGGGAGGGGGGTTGAAAATGCCGAAAAACGATGGACGTAATTTTTGAACGATCCCTTAAGGAAGCCATACAAACACAAAAGGCTCGATGTACCTCAACCAATTGCAAGTTTTCGTCAGGAGAAGTTAAGGTGACTCGGGGAGGCACTAAACACCGTGTTATTTTTCCTATATTTTGTCTCTTTCTAGCATTTTCACCTCGTAACTTTGGAGCGGCGTATTTCGGTTTTCAGTTGTTTGATGGAACTGTAAATGTATCAGCATGTAGATCGCGAGTAAGCACGCGCCGGTGATACTTTTTCAAAATCATCTCCTGTACATCCTCTTATTTTTTATTTCTATCCGTAACAATGTACTTCATACTGATAGTGAGAGTGGATATGTCCTTATCATCTCTATCTACAGTGAGACAAAAGTCTCCACCACTGCTCTGCGATCGTTTCATCACGCTTAGATCAGTTTACCTATTTTTGGGTACTTGTTTCACCCATATATGAGTATTGTATGCATTACCTATATTCAAATATAATATATTAACAATATAGCTCACTTCATAAATCTCCATATATTAGGCAACGGACAGCATAATCACACCATCTTGCGTCACAAAGGGTAACTAACGCCTGAAAACGATAGCCAAGGGGGTGCCATAATTGCAAAAATTACATAATTTACAATGTTTAACTATTTGAATTAAATATTTTTTAAATTTTATTTTCCAACTAAGGTATCAAAATGGGGTCCAAGGATAATTTCTAGCATATTATTTCGACATGTTATACTGCATATTGCATTCTACTTTTAAACACCCCTCGGAAGGTCTCTTTATTACATTGCTTGCCCTTTGTGACACCGCGTCGCTACTGTGCTGTCCGTTGGAATCAGCCAGAGTGAACTATATTGTTAATATAGTATATTTGCTATATTATCGGTGAAATGTACTGATATTATCGGTAATATTTACTGATTTTTTAAGTAAACTGAGTTAGGTGAATACAATTCACCCATATTTGGATGAAAAATGGAACATAACTGAATCCGTCAGAATTGACAAGTTGTTTGCAGAACATAACTGATCTCGTTATAAAGAGTAAGGTAATTGAAAAAATGAATCAAGTTCTCTATAATATTTTCAACTTTTTATTTTCAGTTCCAACGCATTTGCCTCCGATACCGTTGTAAAATTCCTTGCACGTAGCCCGAAGCCCTGAGACTCATATTTATTCTATTCGCTGTTTTCCGATCCTGCTGCTGTGGCTTCCGGACTGATTATTTTCATTTGTCGGGTAAGTTATTTAATTTAATGGAATTTTAATAACTTTATTATAATCATCTACATTGTTTTAGAACTAAGCATGCGGCGGATAACCAATTGTTTCGCCCAACTGATCAGATATTGGCGGGTCCGGAGAAAGCTGATGACCTTTCCCAGAGGCAACCGAAAACATGAGCGTTGGAGGAAAAACCTAAAAGAAGTCATTCAAGGAGTCATCGAGAATTCGCGAGATGAAACCGATGAAACATGAACGTTTGCGCGAAAAAGTGAAAGCAAAGGCTTCTATGCTGCTATTCCTTTTCGTATCGAGCGCTGGTTTTCTTTGCAGCTATGCGATGCCAAAGTAGCTTCCGGATCGTTGATCTTGATTTAAAGGTAGGCTCTTCATATTTGCATATGAAGCATATTTTAGTTTTTATCGAGGTTTTTATTTTGATTTTAAATACATTTTTAGATACAGTACCTGTGACGACGGATCGTTTGTTTCCTCGTACTTCTATCATCTTATAGCTGCCATGTTACGGGATTATACACCGTCAAATTTCCATGGAATCCGTGATCCGGTGCCTGCTGCGATTAACCAATTCGACCGAAGCTGCTGCCTGACCCGATCAACCAAGCTGTCGTAGGTTTTGGTTTCGCGTGATATTAATATTTCGATCATCAGTTTTGGTAAGGCAGCCGTTTCCCAACATTCGACAACAAGCAGATTATTATGTATTGTGGTTCGATTAAAAAGGCAGGTCAAGATACTGCCGTCTATTAATAAATAAAAATTATAAGAATTCGCACAATTGGCTTATTTATTACGTGCGGAATACGAAAAATTTATCGATTGCTATTTTCAATACCAAAACAAAAAGTTCACTCATATGTGAGTTAATTTCACCTATAATAGTATACCCATAAATAGGTAAACATTACCAATTTTTCTGAAATTGGCTTGTACTCAAATATGGGTAAATGCCATTTCACCCATAAATAGGTATGTGCACTTTTTGTCGATTATGGGTACTCTTCACCCATATTTCACCCATTTCTCTATAGAGAAGAAAACAATAAAAAATAACTTTTTTAAAAAAATCGCCGATGAAATATTTTAAAACACCCCGTACCTCATTTCTACACAGAAAAAACAAATATTAATACAATTAAAAATGATGTCCTTTGTATCTGAAAAGCATGTTTCTTTCTTCAAAATAAAAGTCAAATCTCTAGCAGTAAAAGTATTTTGTTTGATTTGAGAGAAACTTTCCCTTGTTGAAAACCTAAATTTAAAAGTTCCCCTTTTCAACTTGAGAATTGTACAACTGTCAACTCACCTTGCACGCTTAGCACCTTATCACAAAACAAAATAGAAATCTCGGTTTCATAATACTATGGGATATTACAATAACAAAAATTAGGAAAAAAAATTTCAGCTTATAGTTAATAATAGTAAAATATAAAATATTTTTCATGAAAACTAAGTTTAATAAACAATAACTCAAAAAGCCAATAATATCAAATATACGCTACCTAAATAATCTTCTTATATATAAAAATGAAATGGTCTGTGTTCGTATCCGCATAACTCGAAAACGGTTGGATGGATTTTCTTCATTTCTTCAGCAAATATGTTCGTTATCGTTTCCGACGGGTTTATATGATATTTCCTCATGCGAAAATCGAGAGAAAAGTTGAGTAAATCATGGAAAACTAAAACCAAGATTCGTATGGCAATTTTGCATGGGCAGTTAAGAACGCGTATTTTCGCCTACTATGCAGGACAACGTCTGCCGGGTCGACTAGTTACATATAATATTCATCAAAATCCTTATGAGAATAAATACAATGTTGACCATCTACCGAATTGCTGTTTACCCACAGTGCAATCGACGGCGGCTCGTGCTGAGTGCTGACATCGCAGTAAAAAGAGTTATTTATCAGGTTTATTGTGCCTACTTAACGAGCAGAAAATCCTGGTTATGTGCACAGATACTTTATTAGGTAAGTAAATGAATATTATTCTGGTAAAAATCCTGCTGCCCGAGTTTTACCTCATACTTCGTTTCGTTTTAATCATTGCAGAAATGCGCTCCGTTTTTATCATACGAAACCGTCCAGGAGTCCGGAAAAACGGGAAGTTGGGTTAATTATGTTTCAAACCCTGGGAGTTCGTAAGGTAAGAATATTTCATTGATGCGCTATTACTATAAATCAAGAGACTCGCGCAAAAAATTGTTTCTCGCATCATTGAAAAAATGGTACCTTTAGCGTAGTGCCATAACTGCTTGTGGGAGGTTTGCAATAATGCGAGGAAAATAAGTTAACACGACTTCTGCCTTCTATTTTACCAAGACTAATAATTTATCGTAACCATGTTTGCAGGCTGCGAAAGTTGGAAATCTACGGATTATATTTCTGAGCGGTGGCCGTGACAGGAAACTGTGAAGATGGACCGACGAAGCCTTATATGTTAAATATTGACACCATCAACATCAAGCCCAACCCAATGTACAATGGCAACAATGGGATAAACATTTTTCAACATGTAAAAGTTTTTTACTACGTACCTACTGGTTCAATAAACTAAATATCGAATTCTAAATATTTTGAAAAATTTCCATGAATTGATTTTGAAAAGTTTGTGAGTCTAAAACCAACTCCTGTTGTGAAAACGAAATAAGTCGGTTTTAGCACCAACGAACTTTTTAAAATTTTTGTTTGAAATATTTTTTGTTTACAAAATTCAAAACACCTGCCATTATAGAGTATCACACTTTTATTTTCACGGAGCGTTGAAACTTCGTTCGAAACTTCGTTCAACTTCGTTTTGAAAGTTCAAACTTTTAATTTTAGAGTGGAATGCCATTTTTAAACCCTTGTTGACACAAAAGTTCCTGTATTTTTATTTTAAACATAAGCAACTCTCTACGAAAAAGAACCAACGCAACTTTTTATTTTAACCAATGGTTTTTTTTTTTAAATTTTTTTAATGATATTTCTTTCTGTTATTATAATGACCTTGCCTAACTTTCAGTGAGGCACGGCAAATGCTGGGTAAAGCGTACCATTGGTACTTCGCGTACCTGAAGGAATAAAATAGACCCCATCTCGCGGTCCTTAGCCTCTTACCCAGCAACTCCTATCCCTACCTCCCCGCGGTGCTGGCCGGGATACGAGCAACCTTAGGGAAGATCGGGTAACCAACCCCGGTGGGAACTATGGTCGTATGCTGACAGGGAAGGGGGTTTGCTCCTCTCCGGAGGTGCAAATCTTATTGAGCGTCTGTTCTCCATGTCAGGATCGGCTCACAACAGCGTCTGTTCTCCATGTTAGGGGCGGCTGATCATCGTCCGAGTGCCAGCGAGGGACTCTATGAAACTGTGCACCATGGTCCACCGGAAATAAAGGAAATGGTCCTCCGGAAATTTAGGGGTTTGGTGTCAGGCCCTGCAAGCCAGCCTTTAAAAAATCATAAGCAACGAACAATCAACAAGAGAGTACGGACCGGAACCATCGGCGAAGACCACTGCGACGAAAAGGGACTAGCGATTGGAAACTCGGTTCGTGGAACTGCAAATCTCTCAACTTCATCGGGAGCACACGCATACTCGCCGATGTGCTCAAGGACCGTGGATTCGGCATCGTAGCGCTGCAGGAGGTTTGTTGGAAGGGATCAATGGTGCGAACGTTTAGAGGTAATCATACCATCTACCAGAGCTGCGGCAACACACACGAGCTGGGAACAGCTTTCATAGTGATGGGCGATATGCAAAGGCGCGTGATCGGGTGGTGGCCGATCAGTGAAAGAATGTGCAAGTTGAGGATCAAAGGCCGGTTCTTCAACTTCAGCATAATCAACGTCCATAGCTCACACTCCGGAAGCACTGATGATGATAAGGACGCATTCTACGCGCAGCTGGAACGTGAGTACGACAGCTGCCCAAGCCACGACGTCAAAATCATCATAGGAGATTTGAACGCTCAGGTTGGCCAAGAGGAGGAGTTTAGACCGACTATTGGAAAGTTCAGCGCTCACCGGCTGACGAACGAAAACGGCCTACGACTAATTGATTTCGCCGCCTCCAAGAATATGGCCATTCGCAGCACCTACTTCCAACACAGCCTCCCGTATCGGTACACCTGGAGATCACCACTGCAGACAGAATCACAAATCGACCACGTTCTGATTGATGGACGGCACTTCTCCGACATTATCGACGTCAGGACATATCGTGGCGCTAACATCGACTCTGACCACTATCTGGTGATGGTTAAACTGCGCCCAAAACTATCCGTCATCAACAATGTTCGGTACCGACGACCGCCGCGGTACGACCTAAAGCGACTGAAGCAACCTGATGTCGCCACTGCATACGCGCAGCATCTCGAGGCAGCGTTGCCGGAAGAGGATGAGCTCGATGGGGCCCCTCTTGAGGACTGCTGGAATACAGTCAAAGCAGCCATTAACGACACAGCGGAGAACAACGTCGGGTATATGGGTCGAAGTCGACGGAACGATTGGTTCGACGAAGAGTGCAGACAGATTCTGGAGGAGAAGGACGCAGTGCGGGCGGTCGCGCTGCAGCAAGGTACCCGGCAGAACGTGGAACGTTATAGACGGAAGCGGAGACAGCAGACCCGCCTTTTTCAGGAGAAGAAACACCGCCTGGAAGAAGCGGAGTGCGAGGAGATGGAACAGCTGTGCCGTTCTCAAGATACACGCAAGTTCTATCAGAAGCTCAACGCATCCCGCAAAGGCTTCGTGCCGCGAGCCGAAATGTGCCGGGATAAGGATGGGAACATCTTGACGGACAAACGTGTGGTGATCGAAAGGTGGAAGCAGCACTACGAGGAACATCTGAATGGCGCTGAGAGTACAGGCAGTGAAAGTCAAGGCAGCGGAGGAGATGACTTCGTCAGTTCAGCGGACGATGGAAGTCAACCAGCCCCCACCTTGAGGGAAGTTAAGGATGCCATTCAACAGCTAAAGACCAATAAAGCAGCTGGTAAGGATGGTATCGGAGCTGAGCTCATCAAGATGGGCCCGGAAAAGCTGGCCACTTACCTGCACAAACTGATAGTCAGAATCTGGGAAACCGAACAGCTACCGGAGGAGTGGAAGGAAGGGGTTATATGCCCCATCTACAAGAAAGGCGACAAACTGGAGTGTGAGAACTTTCGAGCGATCACCATCCTTAATGCCGCCTACAAAGTGATATCCCAGATCATCTTCCGTCGTCTGTCACCATTAGTGAACGAGTTCGTGGGATGTTATCCAGCCGTCTTCGTTGACGCCCGCTCGACAACGGACCAGATCTTTACTGTACGGCAAATCCTTCAAAAATGCCGTGAATACCAGGTCCCAACGCACCATCTGTTCGTTGATTTCAAGGCGGCATACGACAGTATAGACCGCGTAGAGCTATGGAAAATTATGGACGAGAACAGCTTTCCTGGAAAGCTTACCAGACTGATCAAAGCAACGGTGGATGGTGTGCAAAACTGTGTGAAGATCTCGGGCGAACACTCCAGTTCGTTCGAATCGCGCCGGGGACTAAGACAAGGTGATGGACTTTCGTGCCTGTTGTTCAACATTGCGCTAGAAGGTGTCATGCGGAGAGCCGGATGTAACAGCCGGGGTACGATTTTCAATTGATCTAGTCAATTTATTTGTTTCGCGGATGACATGGACATTGTCGGCCGAACATTTGCAAAGGTGGCAGAACGGTACACCCGCCTGAAACATGAAGCAACAATTATATAGTTGTTGGACTGGTGGTGAATGCGTCAAAGACAAAGTACATGCTTGTGGGCGGAACCGAGCGCGACAGGGTCCGCCTGGGAAGCAGTGTTACGATAGACGGGGATACCTTCGAGGTGGTCGAAGAATTCATCTACCTCGGATCCTTGCTAACGGCTGACAACAACGTTAGTCGTGAAATACGAAGGCGCATCATCTGTGGAAGTCGGGCCTACTACGGGCTCCAGAAGAAACTGCGGTCGAAAAAGATTCGCCACCGCACCAAATGTGTCATGTACAAGACGTTAATAAGACCGGTAGTCCTCTACGGACATGAAACATGGACAATGCTCGAGGAGGACTTGCAAGCACTCGGAGTATTCGAGAGACGGGTGCTTAGGACCATCTTTGGCGGTGTACAAGAAGACGGTGTGTGGCGGCGAAGAATGAACCATGAGCTCGCCCAGCTCTACGGCGAACCCAGTATCCAGAAGGTAGCTAAAGCCGGAAGGGTACGATGGGCAGGGCATGTTGCAAGAATGCCGGACAGCAACCCTGCAAAGATGGTGTTCGCTTCCGATCCGGCAGGTACGAGACGACGTGGAGCGCAGCGAGCGAGATGGGCAGACCAGGTGCAGAACGACTTGGCGAGCGTGGGGCGTATTCGAGGATGGAGAGATGCGGCCTCGAACCGTGTATTGTGGCGTCAAATTGTTGATTCAGTGTTATCTGTATAGATGTAGACTAAATAAATGAATGAAAATGAATGAACTTTCAGTGAAAAAAAAATCAGTGGTATACATTAAAGAGGCTGCACAAAAGATATTTTAGTTACTAGATAAAGATTGGCGCTGTCGTCGCTGTCCGGAACATCTTTTGCTGGCGAGGATAGGGGAGCTAAATGTCAAAGAAGGAAAATCCATACGGTTTGACAGGTATGTACCACACATGTTTCGGACAGCAGAACAAAGGGAACCGAAGCGACAATCTTTATCTAGTATACTCAGAAATTAATTTATTCTAAATAGATTAAAAGTCATTCTAAATGGCTATTCGCCTGGTTGACCCCAAACTCGTATTTCATCCAACAATACCAAGATAGTATAACTTAAAGAAAATCGTTCTCTAGTATAAATGAGGTATTACTGTTTAGTTTATTTTGGAATTGAGAATGATTTCTGGGTTATGTTTGTTTGTTTTTGTTTTGTTTCTAATAATTGAAACCATAAAAATCAAAATCAAAATACAATTTTTATAGGTTTATTAAATTAAAATCTTCGGAAAATAGCGGTACGGAACCGGGGCCTTGTTGACATTAAACTGGAACAAAATGCGTGTGGCTAGCCATTATCCTGCGCTTGGCTGTCTTCCGCCGAGGATGGAGAAGCTCGGTAATACGGGAATAAACGGGGTCTAGTTGTCTCGCTGAACATAAATTAGGTGGGTGCGAGTGATTTTGGTCCTACGTGCTTAACTGTCTCACCAAGAATGTTTCATTCGACCCGGTGACAAGCGCGGTGTCATCATCATCAATAGACATAGACCGCTGTCATCATTAAAACGCAGTATGAAAAAAAAATTATAGCCCAGGACATCCTGGCTACGATCTGGCGATGGGCTAAACAATAGGATGTCAGTAGCCTGGTTTCATTAGCACCAGATAGAAAGCAATAAGCGCATATTATTTCATGGTGAAGCACTTTTGCTTTAGGCTCGAGGATCTGGGGAAAAATAATGAAATTGATAGAAACAAAATGTATGCTATTTATTTTTTGTATCATGTTGGCTTACCAAAATAACATTCACATGCCGACACAAGGGTTTCCGGTTCTTTCGATCGGGTGATCCACAAAAATACGAAATCTAACCGTCCCGCATCGTGCAGGTGCTGGAATGACTTTTCGCAGCGAAGCTGTTTTGAGCGCCAGTGGCACCTCAAGCATTCCTCGGGTAATCCAAATGCTTCGAGCCGTGATACTCGTGTGTGTGGCACAGATTAAAAACGGGAACCATGATATAGCCGCTCCGCGAATGTTGTAGTCGTCGTCCTTGAGGAAGAGCTACCGTTGCTTTGCAAATCGCCAAAATGTGCCAGCGAACGGCCACTCCATGTGCATTTTCCGCTATGTAGAAACGGTTGATTTACCGGGAAATTAATAAACACCCGTGACGGAACCGAGGATGGAACTATAAAAAAAAACTACGATGGACATTTTTCCGGAAATCATCCACCCAACGCGGTGGCAAGTAAATGAAAAACATATTTTATACAAAAACAAAATGCTAAATAAAAATAATTTCGTGATATTGCAGCTTAGTATAAATTACATTAGTAGATAGTATACATATTATACTATGCATAGTTTAAAAGTACAAAATGACTAAAAAGGTTTATTTCAATGCTTTCACAGATTTATTTTATTTCTGAGTGTATACATGAAACTTCGATAATAATCAATTTTTTTCTGAGTGTATGGCTGATTATTTTGGGATTTGAACGCACTCATTTCACCACCCCTGTGAGCTCCTGTGATTCTGCTTGGTGTGTGCAACCCTGCCCAGCCGGAAACTGACAACGTCAAAGCAGCTGTCAATTCGCGATAACTTCACTCTTTCCGGCATTAGTTCGCTGCTAGTGAGCACACATTTTTGTGAGCGCTGGTGAAATTAACACCGTGTAAGTTGATAATTTGCGACTGAATAGAGTCAAAAGTGTGTGAAATGAATAGATTACGTTGTGGCAATTGTGAGAATATATTTTACCCTAAAGTTTTGCGGAAATTCTGTGCAAAAAATTCAAGTTTAAAATTGACAAATTTTCATGTCAACACTTGCTGTGGTTTGTGCTTTCGTGCGTTGTGAAATAAGCGGACGTTTTTATGAACACGAAATAAATGAATGTAAAAGGCTCGGAATTTATCAAACTGAAATCTAATTTGCTTTTTATTTCTCTCTTCTATTGCAGCAAAATGGGAAGACGTCCCGCAAGATGGTGAGTATTTTGTATATTTTTATTATTGGCTTCTGTTTGTCGTTTGTCCTTGAATTTGTTTGAAAGTAGGAAGCCTTCCTAACCCGTTAATAAAAGGCGAGTCATTGAAATTATGATTCATTGGCTCCCAGCTGGAGGAAGGCAGATTAAAATCAAGACAAACAATAGGGTGAGAAAGATATCCTACATTCGATGGAATCGCTTCTCAATGTTGTTTGTTACAGAATAATACTTGTTAAAGCCAATTATTTCCTTCCTGCTGTCGACAAGAGAGTCCATTTCTAACCTTCTATTTTCTCATTTTAGTTATCGCTATTGTAAAAACAAGCCGTACCCAAAGTCGCGGTTCTGCCGTGGTGTCCCAGATCCGAAGATCCGTATCTTCGATCTCGGTCGCAAGAAGGCCGCCGTCGAGGACTTTCCGCTGTGCGTCCATCTGGTGTCCGACGAGTATGAACAGCTGAGCTCGGAAGCGCTGGAAGCAGGCCGTATCTGCTGCAACAAGTACCTGGTCAAGTTCTGCGGCAAGGACCAGTTCCACATCCGTATGCGCCTGCACCCGTTCCACGTCATTCGCATCAACAAGATGTTGTCGTGTGCCGGAGCCGATAGGTAAGTTTCGATTACCGAGGGTGGCATTCCCCACATTCGACGGTTTTCCGTGATGATACGCTTTTTCAGAGCATTGGGTTATGAACAAATCCGTGATTACCCTTTTACACGTTGACACATTCTGATTGATGTTTTTCCTGTTGACTATGGAATCATATTTCGTTTTACGATTCTAAGCACATCCATTCTTCTTTTGCAGACTCCAAACTGGAATGCGTGGTGCCTTCGGTAAGCCCCAGGGAACCGTTGCCCGCGTTAACATTGGCCAGCCGATCATGTCGGTGCGCTCCAGCGACCGTTTCAAGGCCCAGGTCATCGAGGCTCTGCGTCGTGCGAAGTTCAAGTTCCCCGGCCGTCAGAAGGTGAGTGAGATATTAGAGTCATACTTTCCGACGAAAACTAGACAGCGCTGTCAGATAGAACTCAAGCAAGTTTGAAAGCTGCTTCCAAAATTCAAATAGTTTCATTTCACATTTAAGATAGGGGGAAAGACGGCTTTGGCAGGTTTTGTTCTATTATTGGCAGGGGGGTTTTTATCGACCAAATTTTATGAAATTTGGCCACAATATTCTTTGATATGCAAAGAATGTTTAGGCCAAATTTGAGCCTAGTCAGTCAAAAACCCCTCTGCCAATAATAGAACAAAACCTGCCAAAGCCGTCATTCCCCCTACATCTTCACCTAAAGCTTATAGCTTTGCATATATGGATCATATCTATCGGAATTGCTAAATTTCTATCTGAACGCACTACCTTTATGATGAGTAAGCTATTCAGAGCACAGGGCTCTGACATTCCCATGATTAGAACTTCCCTTAATCACGTTGACTTCTTTCTACTGATTGATCTACTAGCCAAAAAAATCTCGCGTGATTGAATGCCACAACATTGTTTAATAACAAATTCCTCCCTTTGTAGATCTTCGTCTCGAAGAAGTGGGGCTTCACCAAGTACGACCGCGACGAGTACCAGAAGCACCAGGATGAAGGTCGCCTGGTTGCGGACGGATGCGGTGTCCAGTTCAAGAACGACCACGGACCGTTGGTCAAGTGGGAACAGCACCAGCGCAACCGGTTCGCCGTGTAAGGAGGAAACTCTTTCCCAGCCGAATGAATTGCGTTTTGTGTATTGGAAAATGGTTGATGATGGTAGAAATGTGGAGTGGTGGCCTGAGAAACTGATATGCCCCGCCAAGGACTGAGAATGTATGAAGGAACAGAAAGGAGGAAAATGTCCGAAAGGAAGAAAACAAGTCCAGGAGAATAAAGGATAATCCATATTTTGCTGGCAAAATGTAAGTTTTTGAAGATTATATTTCGATGACATGCCAATGAAAGCAGGAAAAACTGGAATTCGAACCAATCGAAATTGCCTTGCGCGTATACTAAGGGTCTGTCTCAATTGGATAATTAAACTTAAAAGTGACATTTCAATAATTATCGAATAACCCTGCTCGCAGAGCAAGATTACTTTTGACAGATATCGAATCATTTTCCATCGATGTCCTATTGGAATTGCTGGGTTGCACCAGCTATTCTTATTACGGGGTAATTTTTTAATTTTCGAACTTTCACTTTTAAGTTTAATTCTCCAAATGAGACAGACCCTAAGGGTCTGTCTCATTTGGAGAATTAAACTTAAAAGTGACAGTTCGAAAATTAGCAAATAACCCGGTCATAAGAATGGCTGGTGCTACCCAGCAATTCCAATAAGACATCGATGCAAAATGATTCTGTATCTGTCAAAAGTAATCTTGCTCTGCCATCAGGGTTATTCGATAATTATTGAAGTGTCACTTTTAAGTTTAATTTTAGTTTAATTCTCCAAACGAGACAGACCCTAAGAGTCCCTAAGGGTCTGTCTCATTTGGAGAATTACACTTAATAGCCTATTCAGATTGGGCTATTTATGACTTTGTTAAGTGAGAGGGTATCCAATTATTACGAGGTGTTCAGACTGCAGCAAGATAATATATCTTGACGTTTCCATGCTTCCTCATTTGCACGCTAATACAGGGCTGAATTAAAGGAGAGCTTTAAAATTTAATTTGCGAAATCAAGCATTTGTGTGGCGACAATCGAACATTTTTTTCTGAACAAAGTTTCTACGAAAAAAAATATAAAAAAAAAAATATGAAAAGGGATTTTTGAAGAATATTTGAAGCTCTCATTAAGGATAATGAGCGAAGCTACATTCATTAGTTGGGTGCGCCGTTCTTCGGGGAATCAGACTATTCCTCAATTTATTTTTAAGTTTAAAAAGTATTTTGATTCTGTACTATGATCGAACGGAGATTTAGATACTTTTGGGAATTCTCACAAATAAATAAAAAAAAGGACGATTGGACCAATTTTCAAGAAATATTATCCAACTAAAATGTATTTCCACCAGTATCTCCATGTATGAAGGGCAACTCAACAATTTAATTTTTTTCAAAAATGGAAACTGAACCATTGCGTTCTACTCGACAATCAATGATACAGCTTCTAACAAAATCGAATCGTGTGAATGTGATATAATTTAAACTGGATTTTGGATGAATTAATGCATTACCAATCCATGTTTTATTTAAGGTTAATCTACTTTATATATACATCCCATTCAAATCGTACAGTTGTCCCACGTGAAAAATGTTGAAATCCAAAGTATATTAAGCCATTCAAGGAGCAGAATTGAAACAATTTATGAAATCATGTTTATTCATCAAATATATTCGTTTTACAACCATTCCTACGTTTTAAATTGTCTTCCGCATTGGCCCTTGAACTTTGAAAATTTAATCGATTTGTTCTATTAAATCTAGGTTTAAGTTAACCCTTAAAGGCGCAAGACGATTTTTTTAGAATTCGTCGGAAATATTTTTAACGTAAATAACCATTGAAATCATTAACATAAAACGTATTTTCGGTTTGTTGTTTTAAAACAACATTGCGATTTAAGGGTTAAATACTTCTTGTTAATTCTAGAGAGCATCTGTTTTTTATACAAATCATGTTGAATAAGTGAAGAATAAATAATTATCATCATTATTTTTCATCATATAAAATGCTTTCCACAAAACCATCACAATCCGAGTTATTCTTCAGCGCTCAGAAGATTTCCATCTAACATGCATTCGACCCTGCTGCGACAGAAAGAGCATGACTGTCAACTACGAAACGAAATGAAAACAGAGAGAATTTTCTCTCTGGCAAAGAGAGCGTGACGCTTGTCAGTTTTGTTTTGTCGAATTTCTCGCTGCATTCCAGTTAGAACGAAAGCTCTCTCGTAATAATTGTTCGTAATAAATTCTTCATGACTCTTTTTAGCGGGTATCTTTTGACAGCGCAAAATGTATGGAATATTACGTAAATAATGACATCATAAAGCGTATTTACCCTGAAACGCCAATTATTATGTCATTAATGGCGTAATCTGAATAGGCTATATAAATGGCATTTCAATAATTATCGCGTAACATTTGAAAAGGGCCTACAGCCAAAACGTAAACATTGAGAAAATGTCGTTCGAAAAAATGCATAACAATTTCTATTCCTATTTCCCAGGTTTATGAAATTTTGAGCATAAAAGCTCCTAAAAGCACTTAATCAACACTATCTATCCATCCATAACCTTAATTGCATCGAAAACATGCAAAAATGTGTCGAACTCGTTAAAATAAAATTTCAAGTCTATTTTCATTTCTTTCTCCGGAATAGGCCTTCTTGATAAGTCATTCTGCATTTGCTTGTCATTGATAGACCCTTTGTTTACGGCATTTTTCAAAAGTAAACACGGGTAGAGGTGTACGCCGCCGTCGCCGACAGTTTTTGACACGCCGCCGCCGCCGGCATTTTTGCATCGGCGCGCCGCCGTTTAAAATTTGTCACGCCGCTGATCTATAATTTTTTACGCCGATTCAAATTCATAGAAGTCCACATAATTTTCCGTGGAAGTTCTCAAGATTCAATGAAGTTTCTGTAGAGTTAATTGTCTATTTGATATATATACAATTTTTGTGGATATACAGCAGTAAAGCATATGTGACGATTAGGAAAAACAAACATAAGAGGATGGTTTGGATTCTGATGGCTTTTTCCGCAAAGTGGTCTTGTTGTTTAGGGGTTATCAAGCCAATCTAGAGAGTAGGAGGCTGAAGGTTCGAGTCCCTCCAAGACAGGTGGATTCGTTTTCGCAAAATTAATATCGAATTCTCCATTTCGAAAACATGCGCTGTGCATATGCACAGACAAGATATTCAACATAAAAAGGAAGAAAGATTGTTTGGCAGGAAGCCATTTAGCCGAAAGCCACAAAACCGAAAGTTGTTTGGCCGAATAGCTTATTAGGCAGAAAGAGCGAACGAAAGTGTCGTTCGACTGAACTGGTCATTTTGATGAAAAGTCGTTTAGCTGAAATGATCATTTTTGCTGAAAATGCCATTTGTCCGACTGGTCGTTTCGCAGAAAAAAATATTTACGGGCCAAATTACTCTTCCTAAATGGCCTGTGCTGTTTGCCCAGCTTTTACGGCCAAATTATCAGTTTAGTCGAATGTCGAATGTCCGGCTGTATGTCGCTTTCAGCCTAACCTTTAGGGACCTAATAAAAGTTTCGGGCAAATGGAATTCGGCTAGATGACTTCCGGCTGAACGTGCTATCGATCAAGTGGCATTCGAACAAATGGCTGTCTGTCTGACCTTCGGCCGAACGACAGGAAGGGACGTTTAGACGGAGGTCATATGGTCGAGAAGTTTTTCGAATTTATCATTTGGCCGCAACCTATCTGGTCGAAAATGTCGCTTAGCCGAAATGGACATACCAATTTCTCCGTATGTTCCTTCTGGAATTCCTCAGGATGTTGCTTCAGGAATTGTTCCGGAAGTTCCTTAAAAAATCCACCGAAGGTGCATTCAGGAATTCCTCCGGAAGTTCTTTAAAATATTCCCTCGAAAGCTCTTTCAGAATATCCTTCAGGAGTTTCTCCAGAAATTCCTCAAGGCATTCCTCCGGAAGTTCCCAAAGAAATCCCTCCGTAAGTTACTCAAGGAATTCTTCCGGAAGTTTTTCATGGGATTCCTCCAGAAGTTCTTCAGGGAATTGCTCCGGAAGTTCCTCAAGGAAATCCTCCGGAAGTTTCTCAAGGAATTCCTCCGGAAGTTCCTCAAGGAATTCCTCCGGAAGTTCCTCAAGGAATAACTCCGGAAGTTCCTGAAAGAATTCCTCCGGAAGTTACTCAAGGAATTCCTCCATAGTTTGCTCCAGATGTTTCTTCAGGAATTCCTCAGCATGTTCTTTCAGGAACTCCTCCGGTTGTTCCTTCAGGAATTGCTCCGGAAGTTCCTTAAAAAATCCTCCGAAGGTCCATTCAGTTCCCTCAATAAAATCTTCGGGAAATTCCTCCGGAAAGTCTTCCAGGAATTCCTTCGGAAGTTCCTCCATGAATTCTTTCGGAAATTCCTCCAGGAATTCCTCCGGAAGCTCTTCAAGGAATTCCTCCTGAAGTTCCTTCCGGAGTTCCTCCGAAAGTTCTTTAAAAAAAATCCCCCAAAAGTTCCTCCAGGAATTCCTGGAAGTTCTTTAAAATATTATCCCGAAAGCTCTTTCTTCAAAGAATTCTTCCGGAAGTTCCTCTAGGAAATCCTCCGGAAGTTCCTCAAAGAAATCCTCCGGAAATTCTTCAAGGAATTCCTCCGGAAGTTCCTCAAGGAATTCCTCCGGAAGTTCCTCAGGAAATTCATTCGGAAGTTCCTTCCTCCGGAAGCTCTATCCAGCTATCCAGCTTTCCACGCTCGCCATAATGGCGGATGCTATAAAAAGTTTGACATAAACTGCTTCCAGACACTGAACTGAAATCATCGTCTATGCATGCATTGATGTTCTTCGTCGTCAACGACAACCTAAAAGTTGTTATTTTTTCGTCAACAATCCACACGAGTGTCCAACTTCATAATTTTCCCATTTATCATATGATTACATTTTAATTTTTAATGCTTTATTTCAGAAATCTCAGTTCAGTCATCGCAGTGCCAGTGTGAGGTGATTCTTGAAATTAATTTCGGATACCCTTGCTTGTCATCACCAATCCATAGGGCAGTTCTGTAGGGCCTTCCGCGGTATTGGCATCGAATCGGTAGGAACTTGATAAGTAATCTGTCGTCGGAAACGTTAGATGCTGCATTAATGCAGTGACTAGAGTTGAAGTAGGGTTTAGAAGTCATCTAGCCTTCGCTAGAAGGTTATACCGTGGATAATCAAATTTCGGACACACTCAAACTTCGGACGCTTCAATTCGTATGGGAAATTTTCTGAAATATTTCAACGAAATGTTTCGGCAAGCTCGTTCGGAAGGACAAATAGTTTTAACTTGTTTTAGTATAGTTACATTCTAATAAGACATGTTAAAACAATGCGACGAAATGATTAAAAGACAGTCTGAGCTGTGCAGTGAGAATTGTTTTCATTTATTCTTCCCGGTACTGTGTAATCAGGTGTCCGAAGTTTGAATCTTTGTGTCCGAAATATGAATCCAACCACGCCGATGTCCGAGGTTTGAATCAAACAGAAGCCGGACATTTTCATTGATTGCAATCATTTTTCGCAATATCTCGCACATATTAAATACGTAGTTAAAAGATGAATACCATGCGTAGTGATTGCAATGGTGATTCGAACGGTGTGATTTAAAATGTGAGTAAACAGGATGATTGTATATCAGAAAGTGCTTAAGCGTCCGAAGTTTGAGTTTGCACGGTACTATATATGGTCAATACAAATGTCAACAATTTGTTTTTTAAATAAGCTTTATCCTCTGCTTTCTCACAGCAAGCAGTATCTGTCAGAAACTCAGCATGGATTCATAGCCGGTCGCTCCACTAGTACTAATTTATTGTGCCTTACATCTTTCATCACGAACAGCATGACGAAAAGAGCTCAAACAGATGTCATCTACACAGATCTGTCAGCTGCTTTTGATAAGTTAAACCACTGCATCGCTATCGCCAAATTAGACAAGTTAGGAGTAAATGGCACTCTATTGGAATGGTTCCGATCATATCTATCCGGCCGCCAACTAACGGTTGCTATCGGCGACTGCAGGTCTGATTCCTTCGTGGCTACATCAGGGAATACCCCAAGGAAGTCATTTGGGTCCGTTAGTCTTCCTACTATATTTCAATGACGTGAATTTTGTACTCGAAGTTCCCCGCCTATCGTATGCTGATGACCTGAAAATGTTCTTGCAAATCCAATCCATCGAAGATTGCTATTTCCTTCAACGTCAGTTAGAATCCTTTGCCAATTGGTGTAACGTCAACCGTATGATAGTCAATCCGGCAAAATGCTCGATGATCACTTTTTCTCGGATTAAAAATCCCGTTAGATTCGACTACACGCTTTTGAATACTAGCATAGAACGTCTGAGTCATGTCAAAGACTTGGGCGTAATTTTGGATTCCCAGCTGACGTACAAAATGCATATCTCATACGTTGTAGGTAAGGCTTCCAAAACCCTGGGCTTCATCTTTCGGATGGGTAAAGAATTTTCTGACATTTACTGTCTAAAGTCTTTGTATTGCTCACTGGTGCGGTCGATACTGGAGTATCGCTCCGCCGTTTGGAATCCCAATTATACGAACGGTGCCGAACTAATTGAGTCCGTGCAACGACGCTTCCTACGATTTGCTCTGCGTAGACTACCGTGGAGAGATCCATTACGCCTGCCAAGTTATGAAAGCCGCTGTCGGCTTATCGATCTGGAGCCGCTAAGAAAACGCCGTAGCACCGCTCGAACTGTACTTGTTGCAGACGTTTTGCAAGGCCGAATAGATTGTAGTGACATTTTGGAACAGATTAATATTAACGTACAGCCGAGAACACTAACGCTATGTTAAGAATGCCATTTCGTCGGACTAACTACAGTATGAACGGTAGTATTGAAGGATTACAGCGTATATTCAACAGGGTTTCTACATTATTCGACTTCAACCTGCCTCGTCAGACGCTGCGTCGAAGATTCAAAGAATTTTTCACTTCGCAATAGATAGCTGTTTTAGTGTTTGTGTCCATTTTTTTTTTTAATTTTTGACGATATGTATACTTATATCTTATATCTTTTTTTTTATTATCATCATTAGGACATAAGTAGTCTGTTGATGTAGGCCTTAAATAAATAAATAAATAAATAAATAAAGAGGACTTATCCTCAACTCAGTTTACGTAAGGTGCCGATGGATGGCTGTATGAACATGAAGTAATAAACTGAAGCTAACCGCAAGTCAGACTTATCTGTATATGGACGCCATATCGTATAGCTCCAGCAAATTCCCAGAGATTCTATGCTGACAAAATCAAACCACTGAAGGTCGCCAGCTGTTCGAGAATGACCCGAGAGCTTCCGTTGACTTAATTCCATAAGCTTGAGGCTTAGACACGACTCCTTCTGAGACGGAGCAGAACTTCCAGTGTCAAAGCAGCAAAGACCTTCTCCTTCAGATGAAATCTCGCGTAACATATGATTACGGCTTATAAACCAAAACCATGATTTTTAATTTTCTAGCATAAACGATTGCCTTGTAAATGGGGGGAAATGCTTATCTAATCTTCCGGTCAATGTCATCATATAGTGCATATACTCCTGTATATATACGATTGTGATGCATCACCAGTACTACGATGTGCACGTATTACCTGGCAATCTAACTGCATTGATTGTCTGCCTTTTCAGAATTCCCAATAATATTCCGTTTAAATATCACAAATGGTGGTTAATTGTTTGTGCTAAGGGAAAGAAAAGTGCAGTGGGTATCGGCCAAGTTCCCCCTGGCGGTGCTAAATGATAAGCGGGAACAATACCTAATTCCATTTAAATCTTTTAGTCTCATCACTGATTAGCACGCGTTATTATTCCATGTGCCGCCCCGCACGCAACATATTTTTCAACGCGGGTGTCAGGCGGATGACCCATGCTCGACCAAAATAGTAAAATTTAGCTAGAATATTTTAATTTTGTTTGATTATTTTTATTTTTGCCATCAAATGATTAGGAGCTTATTTTCAGCATCACATAACGCAAGAGAGGGTAAAACTCTGCGTTGCATAGAAAAGTTTAGGACGTCCCCGATTCGGTGCAATGTTGCACTGTCGTGTGGGGCATGGTTGTCCCGTGTCGTTTATGGCGATGTCGTTCTCGCATCTATGACGCCTTTGCTTGAACAAATCATTTTATGTAATGGCGGAACATGTTAATAATTCATTCTAGTTCTCAAATATTTTGGTAGATACTCCTGGAGGCTGTCAAGGCTGTGGGAGGGACATTGCCTATGAGTGGCAGAGGCGGCTGTGCTCTGGGCGGCAGCATGGTGAAAGCAGTTTCGGGATAGTTAGGATTCAGTTTTCATACTTAAGAGAATATCTAGAATAATATTATATTGTGATGAGCCAACCTCCATTTTTTAATCACGAGCTTTATTTAGTAGCATAGGTTATCAGTACTCGTAATATACTTAATTCGGTGGGCACGCTTGAAACACATTTTTTACTCAAGTTCGACCAAAATTGTAAAATTTAATTGATTTATTTTAATTCAGTTTAATTATTTTAATCTTTCTGCGTTAAATGGTTAGGTATTTGTTCCACCACCCCTTCTGCTCCCTCCTTTTCTATTTTATGTTTCCAAACTTAAACCAACGTGATCACACTAATCCCAAACTGCACGTACTTCTATCATATCAATCTACATACGAATCTACATACAAGAAGCGACAATCACCAGAAAACGGATTTCAATCATTTCCCTTTTACCATAAGTATAAATCATCTAAGTTATAATAAACTCTATCGTAGCGATCCCGAACTGTCTAAACATCTAAACACTGTCTATTATGAACATAAACACAACCGTTTCTATCTCTACAAACATTTCTCTAATAAAAAGGTTCCATAGCAGTCGCTAGAGCCGGAAGCGGTCAACAAGCCGCTCCATACTCTCCTTATCTATCTTCTATTATCTCACAATTTTACTACCCTGAAACTGAACTGTTTCGGACCCCTTATGGGTCTGAAGCAGAGGACAGGACACTCGAGCCTACCAGTCAGTGGATGGAAAGGTCCGTTGTGATAAAGGGTCTATCACAAGCGTCGGATAACCTGGAATAAGTTTTCCACGAGTCGAGTTCACATTGATTTCATGAGTTCTATAAATTAATCGTCACGTTGAAAATTTAACCCAGCAGTGTAAACGTATTGCCTAATGTCATACAACGTAGATTGGCCACGGCCCGGGGATACGTTGAGTATAACAAGAATAACAAGAATAAACGATTGCCTTGTAAATGATTCTTTATCGTAGGTAAAACTCCGTACTTAATATCTCTTAAGAAACACATTTATTGCTATTTTGAGTGAACGTCTCATGAACAATTTGCACCATAGTGGTTTTTAAGTCCTTTGCTGGCGCCCTTAATAACCACGCGGAATGTTTGCTTTAATTTTTAGGCCGTTCACTTTATATTGTTTATTTAGAAAAACTAGCTTCAAGTTACTTCAAAATGTATATTCTTACTAGGTTTTTGATATATCGCATAAAAGAACTACTCTGGCTAACAAATCTAAACAAATCCGATGGTGTTACTAGCTTTGAGCAAACGGCTTAAAAACCAGACGTGTTGCCGGTAATGCGAGTAAACGGCGCGAATTTTGTTTTAGCCGAAATTTTGAAGATTTCGAATAGTTTTTCAAATAATCTTTATCTGCTGTTATAATATAACCATTTACGTATGGCATTGACATGGTTTTTGCAATGAAATGAGCTTCTACTTCAATAAATGAATTAAATTACTTATAGAAAACTTGAACTTCATTTTTCTCGGTTCAGCATTGTTGGTTTTTCGGCCCTAATCATATGTTGCTCGAGAAATGTTGGTTCTCCACTTTACTGACAAGCTTCCAGTGAGAGTGAATTCAGAAGACTTTTTTCCATGGCAAGGGTATCCGAAATTAATTTCACCTTACATTGCTTTGTCAAACCTTTCCTATCTCTGAAATGAAGCATTGAAAATTAAAATGTAATCATGTAAAATGTGAAAAGTGTAAAGTTTGATACTCAATTAGATTGTTGACGAAAAAATAACAAATTTTGGGTTGTCGTTGGCGACGAAGAACATCAATGCATGCTTAGACGATGATTTCAGTTCAGTGTCTGGAAGCAGTTAGTGTCAAACTTTTTATCCAGCTTTTTATTATAGCCACGTATTATTACCATAGTTGATTTTGACACATGCCGTGTACAGATTTTATGGTATTTGCCATCCTAGCAATCTAGAAGACTTGCTGAACAATTGAGACGTCAAAATTTTCGCATTGTTTTGATATCCAATTAGCTATTTACTATTTCTTCAAGATAATTTAATTTGTATTTAATGCTTTTTATATTTTAGATGGAAATGCAAAAAAGGACAGGAACAGTCCTCTATCTTATTGGATGCTAAATATGAACCTATGTGCCATGTGTCGACCGCCAATTGGACCTTCATTCTCTGTGTGTTTTTTTTTTCCTGAGCAAGGGTAAACGGAAATCTGCAACCAGACACCTGAGGAGGTACTCAGGTAGTGTGGGGATGGGTATGTCATGTAACTCTTACCCGACCCACTAAAACCAAAACCCTTTCGCCAGTCCGGACCCCCGGCCCGCAATTAAGCAATACATCAGGGGGACATTCTCTTTATGTAGGGAATCACGAAGTTTCAAATGTTTGGGATTTTTGACAAGAAGTCTGTTTTCCCATACCAGCTTTACAAACCATGTACTGCCAAGTTCTGATGTCAACGAATTGCCACTTTAACTATAATTCGTTGAGGGCATATAATATCCTTGTGCACGGTTTTCCAAAAAGTTTATATATGGACAAATTATTGGCATATGGTGTGACGGCCGCTCTTGCGTGATTTTTTAGTAAACTTTAGGAGACTGAATTTTATTTCCAAGGATCGATTTGCCGACCGTGTAGAAATTCGTTGGGTGTGATCGTATTATGAAGTATGTTTAATATACAGAATGTCAGGGCATAAAGAATCCTGTATGTTTCACATTTTCTCACTCAAATCGTGTAATTCGAATGGGATTTTTAGAACCTGTTGAGAATCAGCAATTATTCAGAATTTGAAGAATTCGTGAACGTGAACGTTTTTCCAACAAAGGAAATATAAAAATCTACAAGCTAACCGACCTTCAATTGACAATCCGCCATAAAATACTGTAGCGATTGAAAAGCTGTGAGCGGGACTTATGTGTGAGATCAGAACCAGAACAACGTGTACAGTACTGCGTATCTATGAATATCTATGCTTTTATTCAATCGTATCTTTCATTTCTGAGATAAGGCTTCTGACAATTATGTCATAATTTTGGGTCACTCTTCGATTCCAATCCGTATTCTCGAAATAGGCTTCATCAATGCATATTCAAATATCAATTGTAAAGGTTTTGTTTTTCTATTGAATTATATTCAGTGCTCAACTGTAGAAAAAGCTTCGACTTAATAATCACCTAAAATAAAGACGTATTAAATATTCGTCAACACATCTGAAAGAAAATGAAAACAGTTATACTGAATCTGTTTGGATTCCAAAACAATGCAAAAAATTTTGACATAACTTTTTAGCACGCCTCTAGGGCTACTATGATTGCCCTATAAAATCTGTACACATCATGTGTCAAATTTGAACTACCACAGTTGATTTATGGCTAGCGTAAAAAGCTGGATAGCATCCGCCATTATGGCGAGCATGGAAAGCTGGATAGGAATTCCTCCAGGGATTTCACCGCAAGTTACTCCAGGAAATTTTTCTACGAGTTCCTCCAGTAATTCTTCTTGGAGTTTCAGCAAGAATTTCTGGAAAATTGCGTCTGGAGTTCCTCCGAGAACTTTTCCTAAAGTTGTTCAGGGAATTTTAATGGAAATTTTTGGAAGTTTTTTTTAAATTCCTGGAGTTTTCTTAGGAATGTCTACTTGCGTTTCTCCAGGAATCGCTATTAGAGTTCCACCAGGCTTTTCTATGGAGTTTCACAAAAGTTTCTTCAGAGGTTCCTCCAGGAGTTTCTTTTGTGGTTCCTCCTGGAGTTCCTTCAAATTTCTCATGAAGTTTCTCCAGGAATTCCATCAGAAGCTCCATCACAAATTTCTCTTGGAGTTCCTGTAGGAGCTTTACCAGAAATTTCTCCTGGAGTTTCTGCAAGAATTTCAACTGGAGTTTCTGCAAGAATTTCAACTGGAGTTTCTGCAAGAATTTCAACTGGAGTTTCTCCTAAGGTTTCCTCAGGAATTTCTTCTGGAGTTTCTCCAGGAATTCCTACTGGAGTTCCTCCAATAATTCCTTATGAAATTTCTTCAGAAGTTACACCAAAATTTCTCCTGAAGGAACTTCCGAAGAAATTGGGGGGAACATCCGGAGATATTCTTGAAGGAACTTCCGGAGAAATTCCTGGAGGAACTAACAGAGAAATTATTGGAGGACCTTCCGGAG
Organism: Armigeres subalbatus; assembly: GCF_024139115.2. Lineage (NCBI taxonomy): Eukaryota > Metazoa > Arthropoda > Insecta > Diptera > Culicidae > Armigeres > Armigeres subalbatus. The sequence continues at coordinate 223,983,566 of NC_085139.1, forward strand.
GAATTCCTTGAGGAACTTCCAGATGAATTCCTGGAGGAACTTGTGGAGGAATTTCTGAAGGAATTCTTGAAGAAACTCCTGGAGAAATTTCTGATGGAACTCCTAGGAAACTCCCGGAGAAATTCTTGAAGGATCTTCCGGAGGTATTTCTGAAGGAACTTCCAGAGAAATTCCTGGAGGAACTTTCGAAGAACTTCGGGAGGAATTCCTGATGAACTTACAGAGGAGTTCCTGCATGGAGAAGTTTTTGAAGAAGTTCCTGGAGGAACTACGGAAGAATTTCTGAAGGAACTGCCGGATGAAGGCCTGGCGGAACTTCCAAAGCTATTCATGGAGGAAGGTATTCCTGAAGGAATTTCCGAAGGAATTCCTGGAGGAATTTCTAGATAAACTCCCGAATTTCCTGAAGGAACTGTTTGAGGAATTCTTAGAAGATCTCCCGAAAGTATTCCTGGAGGAACATCCGGAAGTATTCCTGAAGGAACTTCCGGAGAAATTCCTGGAGGAACTGAGAGAGAAATTCTTGGAGGAATTGCAGGATGAACTTCCGGCGGAATTCCTGGAGGAACTTCCGAAGGAATTCCTGGAGGAACTTCCGGAGGAATTCCTGGAGGAACTTCCAGAGGAATTCCTGGACGAACTTCCAGAGGAATTCCTGGAGGAACTTCCGGAGGAATTCCTGAAGGAATTTCCGAACGAATTTCTGAAGGAACTTCCGGAGGAATTCCTAAAGAAACTTCCGTGGGAAATCGAAGGCATTACTGAAGAAACTTCCGGAGGAATTCCTGAAGGCACTTCCGGAGGAATTCCTGAAGGCACTTCCGGAGTAATTCCTGAAGGAACTTCCGGAAGAATTCCTGAAGGATTTTCCGAAGGAACTTCCGGAGGAATTCCTAAAGGAACTTCCGTGGGAAATTCCTGAAGAAAAAAGAAAAACTTCCGGAGGAATTCCTGGAGGAACTTCTTGCATTAATTAGTGATGAACTTAAAATTATGTTAAAAAATCACTTTATTTTCATCACAGATTTGCTTCCAGGAGGAACTCTAGTAAAATTGCCTGAAGGAACTTCAGGACAAGTTCCAGTACTAACTCAAGTACGAATCGCTTGAGAAACTCAAGGACGAATTCCTGAAGAAATTTTAGGAGGAATTTCTTAAGGAATTATCGGGAGAATTCCTTGAAGAAGTTTTTGGAGGAATTGCTTGAGGAATTCCCGGAAGAATTTCGGAAGGAATTTCTGGATGTATTTCCTGAGTAATTTCTGATTTCCGAAGGAATTTTCTGATGAATTTCTGGAGGAATTTTTGTAGGAATTTCCGGGGAATCGATGAATGTCCACATGAATTTCTAAAGAAATTCCTGGAGTAAATCCTATACAAATTTTGGGAGGAACTCATGGAAGAAAAATTCCTCCAGGAATTCTTCCAAAAAATCCTCCAGAAATTCCTCAAGAAATGTCTGCAGAACTTCCATTGAAAGCTCCTCCAGGAATTCGTCCAAGAGTTTCTCCAGCAATTCCTCTGGAAGTCACAACTCACACTAGAAATTCCAGCGGAAGTTTCTTCAGGAAATTTATCGTACAATCCTCCAGGAATTCCATCGGTAGATCCTCCAGGAATTCCATCGGTAGATCCTCCAGGAATTCCATCGGTAGATCCTCCAGGAGTTCCATCAGAAGTGCCTCCAGGAATTCGTCCGGGAAATTTCCTAAAGGAATTCCTCCGGTAGTTTTCCAAAGAATTCTTCCGGAAGTTTCACCACCGAAATTCCTCCGGTAGCTCTTCCAAGAATTCCTTTTAAAGATCTTTTAGGAATTCTTTCGGAAGTTTCTCCCGAAATTCCTCGAGGGATTTCTCCTGAAGTTCCACCAGGATTTTTTTCCGGAAGTTCCTTCAGGAATTCTTCCATGCATTTCTCTGAACGTTCATCCAGAAACTTATTTGGAAGATTCTTCAGGAATTTTTCCGGAAGGTCCTACAGAATCTCCCCGGAAGTTCATCCAGGAATTTCGTCGGAAGTTCTTCCGGGAATTCCTCCAGAAGTTACTCTACACTAATAAAAATCCACACATTTTTAATGGCAAAAATCTAAAGAAATTTACAAATAAATTTTATGTGTGCGTTAATAACCACCCGCTATAGGAGAATACACATAAAAGTTATTAGTTAATAAAGGTTATGTGTGTTTCCACATATATGCTATGCGAATACACACAGCCGTTATGTGGGAAATGCTATAGTCAAAATTTATGTGTGCCACACATAATGAATATGATTGGATTTTTGTCAGTGTAGGAATTCCTGAAAAAATCGCTAAAGTATTACTTTAGAAATTCGCTCGGGAATTTCTAAAAAAATTAATGTTTAATCATTTATGCTGCTTTACAAATTCATTGCAGCATTCAAAATTTCTATTCATTTATGCAGCATTCAAAAGTTCATAAAAAAATCATTCAAAAAATTCAAACGCATCATTCAAATTCACTCAAAATGACTCTGAAAACGCCCTTATTGTTGAGGTCATAATGTGTATCTGTAAAGTTGCAATCAGGTAGTGAAATTTTATGATAAATTTCGTCGCCAGGAACATCCATTTGAACCATTTCAACCGACATGGAAAAGTTGAAACAGAATCGTAATGAATCGTTTCGTGTCAATTCGCGAGGTCAGAGCGTCGAATTGAAAGTAGTCAAAAATGTCCATTCGAATGAAAACGGGAATAGGGCAAACACTCGAACGAATGATGTTCGAAAAATCGAATGGTTAGAATTGGTTCGAACGAAAACGAGAATGCGAACTGCAGGCCTGGTAGCAGGTCACTTTTTAGTGACTTTGTCAATTTTCGGGCAAGTCACTAAAAAGTCTCTTTTATCGACCTTGAGTCACTAAAGTCACTTTTTCTCGCAAAAAGTCACTATTTTCAACTATTTAGAAACTATTGACTAAGATTTATGAATGAAGCTTTATGTATCCGTCGGATGATGCTTTGTTCATGGCGGAAATGAAATTACAGATCTTGGGAAAACTCTGATTGCTCCGAAACTTCGCCAGCCAGTTTACTCGCTGGTCTTATTGGCATTTCACCAGTAGCTAATTGAAGGTGTTTAACGTCAGAATTCATGAATTGGTATATGACCATGCAAGCAGGAGACCTGACTATTTGGATGTGGATTTGGACAGAAAGGGAAGGTGTGGAGACTTGATTCCTTGAGAGACTTGACCCCTTGGGAGACTACCGTATTTTTCTAATAAATCCTCTAGACCAGCGGTTCTCAACCTTTTTCTTGCGAGGTACCCCTTCGAACTTTTGCATATATTGAGGAACCCCCTATTTTGTTCGCTCTTCAACAGACAGAACTAACTGCTCTCCAAAAAAAATGTCTGAAATGTTCGTAATTTCGTGAAAGTTTCCAATTTAATTTACGTTTAGACATCATTACAACTTTTATGGCATTTGGAGTCTTCCAAGCCTCTTAAATAAAGGCTTCCGAGCCTCTAAAAAGGAAGCTCAATATCATCTTGAAAAAAAGCCTTCAAGCCTCTTGAAAGAATAATTTCTAACCTCTTGAAAGAATGTTTAAAAACCTTTTGAAAGGACGCTTCCAAACCTCTTGAGAGGAGGGCTTTCGAAATCCTTGAAAGGAAGCTTCTGAGAGAAGGCTTCCGAGTCTCTTGAAAGGAGGCTTCCGAGCCTCTTGAAAGGAGGCTTCCGAGCCTCTCGAAAAGAGGCTTCCGAGCCTTTCAGAAAAATGCCTTTCATGTCTTAGAATAAAAAATTATTGAAACTTTATCAACAAGTTTGTATTGAAATTGTTATACGTCCGCCATTACGCATCTTTTTCCGAGGTACCCCCTAGAGCCAGCGAAGGTACCCCCAGGGGTACATGTACCCCAGGTTGAGAACCGCTGCTCTAGACAAATGATCGTTATGTGGCGAGTTATTTTTTGGATTGACAATCTTATTTACTCTATTATTAACTGTCCCTCCTGAAGATTTTTTTAGCGGCTACGAAAAAATTTAACAACTCCTCCCAACAATGACCAAATGCTATCATTTTTTCACAGCACAAAGCCATCAGTATGCTAAATTGTTTTTACTGATAAAAATTCCTACATTCCATTACAATTTCAGGATATTTGGATTTTTAATTGTTGCCCGAGCAAGTTCTTGGAGAAGGAATATTTTCCGAATATTTTCAAATTCGACTTTTGACAGCAGCGCGTGATATTTTGGTAGAATAAAAATAATTATTTTTAAATCTAAATAATGATATTTGCATCTATGATTGTACTGCAATCGAATTGAGGGGAGGTACATTAAATATGTAAGGAATCCCCATAGTAGTATTGCTGCAAGAACATGAGAAAAAGCCGTTTTTTCTCCCAACATCCACTTCGATCAATATTTTAGAATTTTCCACTTATGATGATAATTTATACATTTTAAATGGCATAAATGTAAAAGATTCAAATATGAAAAATTGTGATTTTTTTAGATTTTGTTAGATTTGTTAGCTTTTGATAACTTTTGAATAAGTCGAGCCCGATGGTCCTGCATTATAAGCAGGAGGTCGAGCGTTTAATGCCAGGCTCGTTGTTTCGTTTTCTACCAAAACGATCCGTACTGTTGTTTCTTTTGCACCAACAATTCCAAAAAATTCCATGACAAATCTGCATCTTTCTTAAGTAGGTGTTCAGCTAATCCAATGATCGTAATTTCCACTCATTCTCACGAGAAGAGAATATTCCTTCACGCATTTTTGCCGAGAAATCATTTTTCGGGAAAGAAACACAGGTCTTATAAGTGATAACCTAGCTAGGTATATAGTGATTTGCTAGCAAGACTACTAATAATTTTGAGTAATCCTGCTTTTGACTGACTGACTGATATTTAGTTTCCGTGGGATAAAAAAAGAGCGGCCAATACAATTTTACTTATAGTAACTAAGTAGATAAAAGTTCGCTTGCACGATTTACGTTTCTCTTCTGAGTTCGTTATGAGATTGTGGTGAGTGAAAGTTGTTCTCCGCCACAAATTACGAAAAAAGATTCTCCTTCGACCCAAAAACGCTTGAATTCGTCTCATCAAACTTGCAACTGAAACTAAAAGTCACTATTTGGTCACTTTTTCTGCAACTGAAAGTCACTATTTGGTCCCTTTTTTCGTCAGCTTTGGTCACTAAAGACACTATTTTGAGCGGCATTGGTCGCTACCAGCCCTGGAACTGTTGATACGTTCTAACTATAGATAGTGGAATATATAGATGAGCGAAGATAAATCCTCTGTCTCCAAACGGGCTGTGACGTCATATGTGCGTGTGCACGGGCAAAAAAAATTGACTCAGCCATGCTTTCGCTCATCTATAGATTACATACATCTCGAGATAAAATAGAATACTGCGGCTTATAGCTGGTTGCTTCTCAGGTAATCGCAACGGTCACTAAACACAACAGTGTCAATGAAAATCTCACCCACCGTATGCACTTGCCATGATAGACACTCTCCATGTACTCAGTGACTCCGGTTGCCTCTCACTAATACAATCGAACACTGCTGTCATTTTGCGAAAAGCACGTGGTTTTGTTTTGAGCGGGAAATTTCTGCCTAACTTTTAACACTGCGACTATCTTGACGTTTACCTTCGCAGTCGAGCCTGCGAGTGTATGACCGCCGCAACATTCTAGAAAAAGATAAGCGCGACAATATTGCCTGATTTTCTCAAAATTGCACGCGGCGTACCCTTCGGGAAAGGTACCGCCGCTCTTTCCGCACCCCGTTTACTTGATTCTTATGGGTGAATAGCATTGCGGTGTATCGTTTGGCGCGGCCGTACTTGCATAATAAAAAACAACATGTTATATGGTCAGAATCATTATTACGATGTAAGATATAGCTTCACAGTTTACGTTGCGGTTATCGAATACTTTTCGATCGATTCAACCATAACTGCTCGACATCATCACTAATGGCGGTAAGCTCCAACGAGGATAATACGAGAATCTCGCATTATCCTCGATTTCAATAAGCACCAAGCGGTATTATCCTTCATTTTGATACCGGTATTAACTTTAATACGCCGATTTCGACGTATTAAAGATAATCCGAGATTTTCTAATTATGGCTGCGTGCGCATGAAATGATTGCACACACACCAATGCACAAAGATAAACGTCAAACGAAAACGAAGTCATAACAGAAACACAAAACAGCTGAAACAGTTCGGAGTCCTTGGACGTACTGGACATACTGGAACACGATCAGCCGGATCATGGAACATCGGAACCACTATCCACTAAGGAGGAACTTGCTGCTGCCGTCTGGCGTAAAAGGATTTTTCCACAAAAAGGTAAATATGTTTTCTGATTTTGCAAGAGGTGGAATGCTCATTCTGAACGCTTATTTTCAGAGGACAGCGACAATGCGTCGGGGGTATTTTGATTCATGAACGGATGATGGCCAAAAGGATTGAGCGAGGTCCAGAAGGAATAATGGTTGGGGTGTCGATGCGCGATCCCGTACAGAGTATCCACGGTAGTTTGAGTCGGGTAATCAAACATTTCTTCGCATCTTGTGAATGAATCATTCCTTGTATTTATATGCATGCTGTATATCGCAAATAACTTATATTAGTAATACAATCTTAATTCTTAAACTTAACTTAAAAACTACAATGGTTTCAATAGTAAAATGGAAGATTACCAAACGAATAACTCAAAATATAATGTTCAGAACTATAACCGAGTTTTACCAGATAAAAAGCTGTTAATGTTGGTGGGTAACCGGAATGACAAATGAATTCTGGAAATTCCATGGGCATTCTTGGGTAATTGATTGACTAATTCAAGTATAATGGCTGAATTAAACAGGTGTATTCTTCTTTTTTTGTGAAATATTTTATCTAAAATCTGTTCGAAACTTCTTAATATTTTCCAAGACTATTGTTTGAGTTTGAGAAACCATATACCTGTGGGATTCAGGTAATTTCTTGCTAATTTTGGTAATTGTGGGAAAATTTTGAGAATGCTAGAGATCTGGGGGCTTGCGATTAATTGCTTAGGAATTATGAAAGTTCCTGAAAAACATATTTCGGGAATTTCTGAAAAATTCCTTCATTCCTTAAGAGCGCCTTCGGGATATCCTAAAAGAAATCTGTTGGATTTCATGAAAGGTTATTGAGGGAACTTCTAGAGAATTCTTATGGGAATTCCTGGATAATTCTTTCGGGAATTTCTTCACAAATCTTGATAAATTGTTCTGGAAATAAATTCCTCGGAAGTTGCTGTAGAATCATGGAGAATTAATCGGGAAAATTCTGAAGAACGCCTTCAAAAATTCCTTCCAGAAATTCAGGAGAAGGCCTTTATGATATACAGGAGAATCCATAAGGAAATTCATGGAGAACTTCTTCAAAAAGATCTGGAAAATTCCTTCAAGACTCCCTGGAGAGTCTTTTCGTGATATCCCGAAGAATTCCTCTATCAATTTCTGACGAGCTTTATCGAGATATGCTGAAGAAGTCTTTTGGCAATTAAAGGAGAATTCTATTGTAAATCTCCGAAGGGTTACTACGTGATAGCCAGGAGAAATCACTCGAGCATTCCTTAGTAATTTTCTTCGGAACTGCTGGAATTAGGGAATTATTGAATATTTCGAACGTAAATTCCTAAAAAGTTTCCTTCCCTGAATTTCTCCAGGAATATCTTCCGGAAAATGTTGAAGATTTCTTCAATTATATCTGGAGAATACCTTCCAGACTTTCTGGAGTGTCTCTTCGTCATATTCGTAAGAACTACTGCGGTAATTCCTGAAGAATTATTTCGAGATTATCTGGAAAGTTCCTTTGGGATATCCTGGAGAATTCCTCCGAAAGTTCCACCAGGAATTCCTCAGGAAATTCTGCCAGGAATTCCTCAGAATGTCCCTTCAGGAATTCCTCCGGATGTTACTCTAATTTTTTCGGATGTTCCTCCAGGAATTCCCCGGGCAGTTCTTCCAGGATTTCTCATGAAGTTCCTTCAGGAATTCTTTAGGAATTTTAGGAAGTTTCTCCAAGAAAAAATCCGGAAGTTCCTCCAAGAAATCCTCCAGAATTTCCTCCAGGAAATCCTCCAGAAGTTCCTCCAGGAAATTGCTCCGAAAGTTCCTCCAGCAGTTCCTCTAGGAATTGCTCCGGAAGTTCCTACAGCATTTCATCCGGAAGTTCCTACAGCATTTCATCCGGAAGTTCCTCCGCAAGTTCCTCCAGGGATTCCTCCGGAAGTTCCTCCAGGGATTCCTCTGGAAGTTCCTCCAGGGATTCCTCCAGAAGTTCCTCCGGAAGTTCCTCCACGGATTGCTCCGGAAGTTCCTCCAGGGATTTTTCCGGAAGTTCCTCCAGAAACTCCTCCGGAAGTTCATCCAGAAACTCCTCCCGAAGTTCCTCCAGGAACTCCTCCGGAAGTTCCTTCAGGAATTCCTCCGGAAGTTCCTCCTGAAGTTCCTCCAGAAGTTCCTCCAGGAATTCCTCCAGGAATTCCTCCGGAAGTTCCTCCAGGAATTCCTCCGGAAGTTTCTCCAGGAATTCCTCCGGAAGTTCCTCCAGGAATTCCTCCGTAAGTTCCTCCAAGAATTCATCCGGAAGTTCCTCCAGGAGTTCCTCCGGAAGTTCCTCCAGGAATTCCTCCGGAAGTTCCTCCAGGAATTCCTCCGGAAGTTCCTCCAGGAATTCCTCCGGAAGTTCCTCCAGGAATTCCTCCGGAAGTTCCTCCAGGAATTCCTCCGGAAGTTCCTCCAGGAATTCCTCCGAAAGTTCCTCCGGAAGTTCCTCCAGGAATTCCTCCGGAAGTTCCTCCAGGAATTCCTCCGGAAGTTCCTCCAGGAATTCCTCCGGAAGTTCCTCCAGGAATTCCTCCGGAAGTTCCTCCAGGAATTCCTCCGACAATTCCTCCAGGAATTCCTCCGGAAGTTCCTCCAGAAATTCCTCCTAAAGTTCCTTCAGGAATTCCTCCGGAAGTTCCTCCAGGAATTCTTCCGGAAATTCCTCCAGGAATTCCGCCGGAAGTTCCTCCAAGAATTCCTCCGAAAGTTCCTCCAGGAATTCCTCCGGAAGTTCCTCCAAGAATTCCTCCGAAAGTTCCTCCAGGAATTCCTCCGGAAGTTCCTCCAGAAATTCCTCCGAAAGTTCCTTCAGGAATTCCTCCGGAAGTTCCTCCAGGAATTCCTCCGGAAGTTCCTCCAGGAATTCCTCCGGAAGTTCCTCCAGAAATTCCTCCGGAAGTTCCTCCAGGAATTCCCTGAAGTTCCTCCGAGAATTCCTCCGGAAGTTCCTTCGGGAATTCCTCCGGAAGTTCCTTCTGGAATTCCTCCGAAGTTCCTTCGAATTCCTCCGGAAGTTCCTTCTGGAATTCCTCCGGAAGTTCCTTCTGGAATTCCTCCGGAAGTTCCTTCAGGAATTCCTCCGAAGTTCCTTCTGGAATTCCTCCGAAGTTCCTTCGAATTCCTCCGGAAGTTCCTTCGGGAATTCCTCCGGAAGTTCCTTCGGAATTCCTCCGAAGTTCCTTCGAATTCCTCCGAAGTTCCTTCGGTATTCCTCCGGAAGTTCCTTCGAATTCCTCCGGAAGTTCCTTCTGGAATTCCTCCGATGTTCTTTCGGTAATTCCTCCGGAAGTTCCTTCGAATTCCTCCGGAAGTTCCTTCGGGAATTCCTCCGGAAGTTCCTTCGGGAATTCCTCGGAGGTTCCTTCAGGAATTCCTCCGGAAGTTCCTTCTGGAATTCCTCCGGAAGTTCCTTCGAATTCCTCCGAAGTTCCTTCAGGGAATTCCTCCGAAGTTCCTTCAGGAATTCCTCCGAAGTTCCTTCGAATTCCTCCGGAAGTTCCATCAGGCATTCCTCCGGAAGTTTCTTCGGGAATTCCTCCGAAGTTCCTTCGAATTCCTCCGAAGTTCCTTCGGGAATTCCTCCGGAAGTTCCTTCAGGAATTCCTCCGAAGTTCCTTCGAATTCCTCCGGAAGTTCCTTCGGAATTCCTCCGGAAGTTCCTTCGAATTCCTCCGGAAGTTCCTTCAGGAATTCCTCCGGAAGTTCCTTCGAATTCCTCCGGAAGTTCCTTCGGGAATTCCTCCGGAAGTTCCTTCAGGTATTCCTCCGAAGTTCCTTCGAATTCCTCCGGAAGTTCCTTCAGGAATTCCTCCGGATGTTCTTTCGGTAATTCCTCCGAAGTTCCTTCTGGAATTCCTCCGGAAGTTCCTTCGGGAATTCCTCCGGAAGTTCCTTCGAATTCCTCCGAGGTTCCTTCTGAATTCCTCCGAAGTTCCTTCGGGAATTCCTCCGGAAGTTCTTCTGGAATTCCTCCGAAGTTCCTTCTGGAATTCCTCCGGAAGTTCCTTCGAATTCCTCCGAAGTTCCTTCTGGCATTCCTCCGGAAGTTCCTTCGGGCATTCCTCCGAAGTTTCTTCGAATTCCTCCGGAAGTTCCTTCGAATTCCTCCGGAAGTTCCTTCGAATTCCTCCGGAAGTTCCTTCGGAATTCCTCCGAAGTTCCTTCGGGAATTCCTCCGGAAGTTCCTTCTGGAATTCCTCCGGAAGTTCCTTCTGAATTCCTCCGAAGTTCCTTCGGAATTCCTCCGGAAGCTCCTTCGGGAATTCCTCCGCAAGCTCCTCCGGGAATTCCTCCGGAAGCCCTTTCGGGCATTCCTCCGAAGTTCTTCGAATTCCTCCGAAGTTCCTGCGGGCATTCCTCCGGAAGTTCCTTCCGGAATTCCTCCTGGTAGTTCCTTCGGGAATTCCTCCTGGAAGTTCCTTCGAATTCCTCCGGAAGTTCCTTCGGGAATTCCTCCGAAGTTCCTTCGGGAATTCCTCCGAAGTTCCTTCGGGAATTCCTCCGAAGTTCCTTCGAATTCCTCCGGAAGTTCCTTCGAATTCCTCCGAAGTTCCTTCGAATTCCTCCGAAGTTCCTTCGAATTCCTCCGAAGTTCCTTCGGGTATTCCTCCGGAAGTTCCTTCGGAATTCCTCCGGAAGTTCCTTCTGGAATTCCTCCGGATGTTCTTTCGGTAATTCCTCCGGAAGTTCCTTCTGAATTCCTCCGAAGTTCCTTCGGGAATTCCTCCGGAAGTTCCTTCTGGAATTCCTCCGAGGTTCCTTCGAATTCCTCCGAAGTTCCTTCTGGAATTCCTCCGGAAGTTCCTTCGAATTCCTCCGGAAGTTCCTTCGGAATTCCTCCGAAGTTCCTTCTGGAATTCCTCCGAAGTTCCTTGGGAATTCCTCCGGAAGTTCCTTCGGGCATTCCTCCGGAAGTTTCTTCGAATTCCTCCGGAAGTTCCTTCGAATTCCTCCGGAAGTTCCTTCGAATTCCTCCGGAAGTTCCTTCTGGAATTCCTCCGAAGTTCCTTCTGGAATTCCTCCGAAGTTCCTTCGAATTCCTCCGGAAGTTCCTTCTGGGAATTCCTCCGGAAGTTCCTTCAGGAATTCCTCCGAAGTTCCTTCGAATTCCTCCGAAGTTCTTCTGGGAATTCCTCCGGAAGTTCCTTCGGGAATTCCTCCGAAGTTCCTTCGAATTCCTCCGAAGTTCTTCGAATTCTCCCGGAAGTTCCTTCGAATTCCTCCGAAGTTCCTTCGGGAATTCCTCCGAAGTTCCTTCGAATTCCTCCGAAGTTCCTTCGAATTCCTCCGGAAGTTCCTTCGAATTCCTCCGAAGTTCCTTCTGGGAATTCCTCCGGAAGTTCCTTCTGGAATTCCTCCGAAGTTCCTTCTGGAATTCCTCCGAAGTTCTTTCTGGAATTCCTCCGGAAGTTCCTTCGGGAATTCCTCCGAAGTTCCTTCTGGAATGCCTCCGGAAGTTCCTTCGAATTCCTCCGAAGTTCCTTCTGGAATGCCTCCGGAAGTTCCTTCGAATTCCTCCGAAGTTCCTTCAGGAATGCCTCCGAAGTTCCTTCTGGAATTCCTCCGGAAGTTCCTTCTGGAATTCCTCCGGAAGTTCCTTCTGGAATTCCTCCGAAGTTCCTTCGGGAATTCCTCCGAAGTTCCTTCTGGAATTCCTCCGAAGTTCCTTCGAATTCCTCCGAAGTTCCTTCTGGGGAATTCCTCCGAAGTTCCTTCGAATTCCTCCGAAGTTCCTTCTGGAATTCCTCCGAAGTTCCTTCGAATTCCTCCGAAGTTCCTTCGAATTCCTCCGAAGTTCCTTCGAATTCCTCCGGAAGTTCCTTCTGGAATTCCTCCGGAAGTTCCTTCTGGAATTCCTCCGAAGTTCCTTCGAATTCCTCCGAAGTTCCTTCGAATTCCTCCGAAGTTCCTTCGAATTCCTCCGAAGTTCCTTCGGGAATTCCTCCGGAAGTTCCTTCGAATTCCTCCGGAAGTTCCTTCGAATTCCTCCGAAGTTCCTTCGAATTCCTCCGGAAGTTCCTTCAGGAATTCCTCCGAAGTTCCTTCGGGAATTCCTCCGAAGTTCCTTCGGGAATTCCTCCGGAAGTTCCTTCTGGAATTCCTCCGGAAGTTCCTTCTGGAATTCCTCCGAAGTTCCTTCTGGGAATTCCTCTGGAAGTTCCTTCGGGAATTCCTCCTGAAGTTCCTTCGAATTCCTCCGAAGTTCCTTCGAATTCCTCCGAAGTTCCTTCGAATTCCTCCGAAGTTCCTTCTGGAATTCCTCCGGAAGTTCCTTCGAATTCCTCCGAAGTTCTTTCTGGAATTCCTCCGAAGTTCCTTCGAATTCCTCCGGAAGTTCCTTCGAATTCCTCCGAAGTTCCTTCTGGAATTCCTCCGGAAGTTCCTTCGGAATTCCTCCGAAGTTCCTTCGAATTCCTCCGGAAGTTCCTTCGAAATTCCTCCGAAGTTCCTTCAGGAATTCCTCCGAAGTTCCTCCGGAAGTTCCTCCGAAGTTCCTTCTGGAATTCCTCCGGAAGTTCCTTCGGGAATTCCTCCGGAAGTTCCTTCGGGAATTCCTCCGGAAGTTCCTCCAGGAATTCCTCCGGAAGTTCCTCCAGGAATTCCTCCGGAAGTTCCTCCAGGATTTCGTACGGAAGTTCCCTCGGGAATTCCTCCGGAAGCTCATTTGGGAATTCCTCCGGAAGTTCCTTTGGGAATTCTTCCGGAAGTTCCTTTAGGAATTCTTCCGGAAGTTCCTTCTTCCTCCATTCTTGGGATTTTTTTGAGGAATCTCTGGTGAGTTCCACGAGAGCTTTCTGCGAAGTTCCTGGGGGGTACGTGTATGGTTCTAGACAGATTTTCCTATGAATTTCTGGTGAATTTTTAGTAGGATTCCTGGTTTATTCCTGAAGAAGCTCTTGGAGATCTTTCGAACCCTTGGGGAATTCTTTGAGAAATTCTTGGGTGAGTTCCTGAAAGATGTCTTTGCTTCTGGCAAAATACCTGGAAAAATTTCAAGGGAATATCTGGAAGAATTCTCCTGATTCTAGGGTTCCTCAAAGGAACACTCAAAATGCCTAAGAGGATTTCTCAGAACTCCTCCGGGGAACTCCTAGAATTCCTCCAGAAAAATCTCAAAATTTTAAGGAAATTATTAGTGAACTCCTAGAATTCCTCAATGGAACTGCCATTATTCCTGAAGGGAACTCCCAGGATTCCCTAAGCGAACTAAGAACTCCTTTAAAGAACTCCAGAATTCTTCCAGGAACTTCCTAGAATTCCTCAAGGGAACTCCTAATTCTTCCATAGACCATAGAACTTCCAGAATTCCTCCAAAGAACTTTCAAAGTTCCTTATGGAATTTCAGAACTCCGGGAACTACTAGAAATCCCCAAGGATCTCCCAAAATTCCTTCTGAGAAATCCAAATATTCCTCAAAGAAATTACCAGAATTCCTCCAAAGAACTCTTAGATTTCCTTCAGGGATTTCCCAGACTTCCCACAGAGAACTCCAGGAATTCCTCAAGGTAACTCCCATTATTCGTAATGGGAACACCCAGTATTTCTTCAGAGAACTCCCAGAATTCTTCAAGAAACTTTCCAGGATTTTTCGAGAGAACTCCCAAAATTCCTCCGAAGAATCCTCAAAATTCTTTAGGCGTTTTCTCAGAACTCCTCCGGGAGTTCAAGTAAGTTCCAGTATTCCTCCAAGGAACTCTCAGTGTTTCCTCAGAGATTTTCCAGAATTCCCACATAGATCTCCCAGAATTCCTCCAGGGAACTCTCTTAATTCCTCCAGAGAACTCCCTGAATACCTGCAGAGATAACCAAGATTTCCACTCAGAATTCTACCAAGGAAGTTCTAGAATGCCTCCAGGCAACTCCCTGGATTTTTCAAGGAAACTCCTAGAATTCCTCCAAAGGACTTCTAGTATTCCTCTAGGGACCCAGATTTCGCTCAGGGAACTCCCAGAATTGCTAAAGGGAACTTCATCGCATAATGCCTGATGAAATTCCTGTTAGATTCTCTTTCTTCTAAATAAATTCTGAAACCATTTCCAGAGGGATTGAAATTATAAGCAATTTCTGGCAGGATTTCCGGAATATTGAAATAAATAACTCTTATAGGAATTCCTTTTAGGAGTTCTGAAGGATGGCTTCCAGGAATTCCGGAAAATTCGTTTCAGCAATTAGGGAGAACCACAGACAAATGGGAAAGTACTAGGATTCCTTCCAAAATTTTCGATGAAATTCTTCCAGGAATGTTTAACAATTTCTTCTAAAAACCCCGGGGGGTTCCTGGTGAGCTTCGTAATAAATTTCTAAAGGAATTTGTGATTTCTGGGAATCCTGTCAGTAATTGCCAAAGTACTTCTGGAATTGATCTCGGAATTTATTTATAAAGAGTACAAGAAATCCTGAAGGAATTATTTCGGATATTTTGCGACGAAATTTCTGAAAAAATTCTTGAAAGACATTTTGTTTCACCATACTTATGAATAAAGTAGTGGATTTTTTGAAGTAATAATTTGAGTAAATCTTGGGCAAATTACAGACTGGGATCCCGAAAAAAAATCATGGGGAAATACCTGAAGCAAGTCCTGTAAGAGTTTTCTTAGGAACTCCTGGAGTAATACCCAAAGCTATTCTGGAAGAATACCTGTAATTACTGGAGGAACTCGAAGGAATTTCATTCAGCATTCCCGGAAAAAATATAATGAAATTGCAGTAGGAATCCCCTATGGAATTTCAAACTGGTTCCCGGAGATTTTCTGGAAGATTTGCACTAAAGAGTCCCAGTTACTGATCTCGCAAATAAATCTTCTGGAACTGCAAATGCTGGAATCTCAAAGAATTTGAAAATGAAAATTTTCAGGAGGAATTTATATTCTAATTCTTCGAGAACTGCCCGGAAGAGAATTCCTGAATGTGGTATTTAGTTGTTTGAAGTTGTTTTAGGTATTTCAACCCGCAGATCCGGCAAGGCAAGCTGCCTCAGGAGTTTCAGGAACTGGCTAAAAAAACTATCAGCCCAACGTCGAATCCAGACGATTTTGTATTCTGTTGAGCAAGCGCTACATCACTGACTATCCAACTGTTTTTAAAGCGAAGAAATTTTGATTTAACTCAATGGAAAATCAATATTCCATTGATATGTCGTACGAAATATCACAATGAATTGAAACCTGTTTAAGAAAATTCTAACGAAACGGGAAACATAAACAAAACAGAAGTCATCGTTGATTATTTATGATTCTATCATTCTCATACGCACACTTTCTCATCACAGTGCATAGCGAAAAGTGGCTGCGTACTTAATACCGGTTTGGTGCTTACCGTACGAGGTATTAAATTTAATCCTGGATTTTCTTAAATCCGTATTAAATCTAGTATTATCCTCGTTGGAGCTTACCGCCATAAATGTCAACATATAACATGCTGTCTCTAAAATGTTCTTTATTTCCTGCATTATATGTCAACATTTTATCATACTGTTGAGCGAAAATTTTGCACGCGAAAACAGACAATTTTTTATGGTGACAACTTAACAACCCATTCAACATATTGTTATTTGTCAAATAACCGTACCACAAACTGTTAAAACTTTATATGAGATTGTTCATTTACAGTTGTCAACAGTAAAGAATACTGTTGTCGACCGCACGGGAAAATATCCATGTACAGTTTGTAATTATGCGGGTACCTTTCGACAGTCATTCGCCGCGTGAAGTTTTGTGCAAGTACCCATTTGGGAACATTACAAACGCCGCGCAGTGTATCATATCCAGAAAATAAGACAATATCTATAGTTCTAACGTATCCGATACGAACGTAAACAAGAATGACGGTGAATGACAACTGCATTGCGCTGCACATTTAGATTCAAATTTTGGGTTGATTTATTTCTCCGTGTAGGTTTATGTCTTTGCTAAGAACAATATCCCACTTTCCAAGAAATCGAGCATCTCACAAGAATCTACCTCATTAGGACGCCAACCATACGAATGTGTCATGGGTTTCATCCTAGCAACTGCACATTTGGTCCATTTGATCAGATCCACCATTTTGTTTTCGAACCGATAACCCTTCGTCTATACTCTCGACTAATAAATTTGATTTCGACGAGAAAATAATGTCGTTGCTCACCGGTTGAAAAAAAAGGAAAAAATCAAAAATAGATTAATTTGCAGAGAGTGCTAAAGGATTTGGCTGCTCATGGCCTCTTGGCCATAGATACCAGTGGATCCGTCCGAAATTCAAGATTGCTGGACAGTTACCTTGAGCCAATTGGACGAAACCGATCCGTTGTACTTGCGGAAAAAGTAAGGCTACCTTCATAAATACAATTCCATCGAATCTTCCTGCACATCCCCTTATTTCAGGTTTTTCAATAAAGTTTGGTGTTTGGTGGTGGAGATCTTCTGTACTCGAGTACACACCGGAGAAAAGTATTTCACGATTATACATTTCGAAATTGCCTTTGCATAATCCATCCCTTCCCAAATCATCAACAGGCCATACAAATACATTTGCTCGAACGAGCGACCATTCGCACAGCTCAAATAGATATTTTACGCTGCACATCCGGCGGCACACGGAGAAAACGCCGTACGTAACGCCGTAACGAACGATTCATCCAGGGGACGGCCTTGCGGCCCATCAGTGAACCGCAGGTCACTATATGAAAGACGTAGATATGAACGGTACACGATGGCGTCACAATAGTTCGATTCAGTGTTTGTGTATTTTTCCTCAAAGCATGATGTGTTTTTCGGTGATTGGAGAGTTCTGCAGGAGGATGTTTGGCTGGCACGGATGATGAACTGCAGCTCGATAAGCAATTGTATAGAAATTCTATTTGGAATCCGTTCTAAATTCTACCAAAAAATACTTTAGCTTTTCGATCTTTCTGGGATTTTATGTTCCCTTCGGAATCCTTTCAAGATTCCATTTGAAATTATGTCGCGATTCTATTCGCTATATCCTTTCGGAATTCTATTCGGTATTTCGAGATTCCATTCGGGAATCCTCAGAGGATTGGAATGGAGAATTCTCAAAGAACTTCGAATGGTATCAAAAGATTTCAAACGTTATCCAGAAATAATTCCGAATGGAATCCAGAAAAATCCTGCTGCAATTAATAGAATGTCGCAACACTTAATAATCTAAAACATAATCCTGAAAGCCCCGTTCCTTAAAATAGCTAATTCCAATGCCATGGTCATCGACTATTCAGCACCAGCGGGTTCCATTTGTTGCCTCTCGTCGATTCCATGGAGCTCGTATCTCGCAAACAATCAATAATCAATTTACGGACGTTTCAATACTGGAATAGAACATATTCCTTAAATATTGTACAAAAATGTAAAAAAGAATTCTAATAAAATATTTGAAATGGTTCTGAATTTTACAATGTAAACAAAAAGAAGCATACAAAGAACAAAAAGAAGAATCAATAGGTACCCATGTCTCCATCATATCTAGCAAAAATCTAGAAGAACTGTGGTATTCATGTCTAGGAGATATCTCTGCGTTTTCTGAGAGAACCGATATGTCAAATTTCTTTCGGTTTAAACGGTTCAAACGGTCTATTCGTCTAAAATGTTGAGGTAGACACCGGTTTAAACGGTTGTTGCATTTGAGGCGGATTTGAGGTCTGACAGGTTCTAGACTGAGACGAGACCTGCAAAGACGCTGCTTCTTTTCTCTTGTTTTGACACTTGTTCTTCTGTTCATCACAGTTGACTATCGAGTTTCAACTGTTTACTTGACTGTTTCACCTAAGCCCCAGGTGGACCCTTCTGAGCACAATAAAAGTGTATCCAATTCACGAAATATGTTAATTCATTTTCATAAGGATTTTTATACCGGGAACAAAACACAGGTTTATTACTGATTATTAACAAGCTAAACGGAAGGTTTGGAATACTCGTTAAAGTAAAAAAGTCCTGGTAAAGCAAAAATGATGTGGAATATTTTATTTGGGATACCAATACTTTCACTCAAAAAGCTGCTGGTTGCACCTGACAGTTCGTGACAGCAGTTGACTGGCAGCAGCTGAAGTTACATTTTTTCCTCTTTGCAGGTCTCGTCTCAGGTTCTAGACATCGAAGAAAAATATCTAGTAGACTATTTTTTTTGTCTCAGAGATATCACGGTAGAAGTCTAGAAGATCTTTCCGAGCGGGATTGTTTGAACACATTGATTTAGCACTGGGCTTCACATTGTGACGTAATAAACTATTAAACGTCAAATATCCCCCATCAGCAGGCACCAGCAGTAAGATTATAATCTTTTCTTTTCAATGAGTTTTTAGACTCCGATAAAATTCGTGAACTTAAATAAAAATTAACTCTCAACGGTTAGGACCCCTCCCACGCCATGGCCGCTCAAGTTACCATTGATCAGTTGGACAAAGATCAGATCAAATCGGTGAGTTACAGAGCACATCATTTCATCAGCACTGCAACTGAACTATAACCTTGCTTCCTTGTCTTGCAGTTCTCCGATTTCCTGCTGTCCTACAACAAACTCTCGGAGCTGTGTTTCATCGATTGCGTGAATGAGTTTACCGGCCGTAGCATTTCCGACAAGGAGGACAAGTGCTCCTTGAACTGTATGGAGAAGTTCCTCAAGATGAACCAGCGAGTTTCACAGCGGTTTCAGGAATTCCAAATGTTGGCCAACGAGAACGCCCTGGCGGCAGCCCAGAAACTTGGTGGCGGTAAATGAAGATCTGCGGCACTTTCACAGAATGTAGTTGTGTACAAATCTGTTTTGTTTCCTTAGCATTAATTTTATTTTTTTATTCGCGAATAAACACCGATTTATTGATTTATTCATAAGATAATTATTAATACTTAAATTTAGTGCTCAACTTCGAAAATGTAAAAGTATGAATCCGTCTTTTAGACTTGTAAAGAATGTCCACTAAGACGCGATCCATGCAAATTAGATCACAAAAAAAGATTTAGCGTTAAATAATCCTATTGTGGCTGAAGCTGTTATATGATTATGAACATCTTTTGTTATTCTATCAGATCATTAACAGTAATTTTGTTTCAGAATTCGACAGAGTCGATTAGGAAAGGTCACACTTCTGGGAATCCCTCAGACTCGGTAATCAAAGCGTGTTCCAATATTACTTTGCCTTCTTTATATCTGCAATAAAAACGATTTTTTCATTAAATTATTTTGCCTCAGAAATTAGGAATGACAATTGATATTTTTCTACAGTTTGAGAATATTCACCCCATGCCTGGCATCCCTGAATGTAACTACGTCAATAATGGAACAAAAAGACTTACTTCTGAGATTCCTCCGTCGCAAATTCGTACATCCATCCGAGCTTGGCTTTGCAGTTCTTGCACATCACGTCCCGAACCATGTGGCGTCCGGTCAGCATGACTCGATCCTGCACCGAAGAAAAGGTCAAATTGACGACGCGTTTAAAAAGAAAGGCCCTTCCAGTGGCCCCCGTGAAACGAGTGCTGATCAGTTCTCGTTTGTTGGTCAGATTGGTTTCGCAGGCTTTGCACGAGTACAGCTTTAGGCCTCCGATGTGATCAAGGAATATCTTACCCATGGCGAGACTTCGGTTTGAAATTGGTTGATTTTTGGAGAATTTTTGGGAAGTTTGATAACAGCTCAGTCAGACTTCTCTGGCTTTCCTTTGTTTTGATTTTGATAAAGAAATGCATTTGAAAAATATTTTTACGCACGCAGCCACTACCCCACTGTTAAAGACTGTAGGGATCGTTCAAAAATTACGTCCATCGTTTTTCGGCATTTTCAACCCCCCTCCCCCTCCTGTCACAAACTGTCACAAATCATTGACTCCCCCCCTCCCTGTACGTACATGTCTCATTTATATTTTAGCGATTACTGTGGTTTATCTTTTTCGTACACTATTTTCACAATAACATAGTGAGTTATGTCCCTTACTAACAGTTTGAATGTTTTTAAAATGCAAGTTGTTTCTAAAATGCTTTCAGTATTTTTTTCTTGTGAACGGACGTCACATAAGACGAACCCCCCTCCCTCCCCCTGTCACAAACTGTCACAAAACTCTGACCCCCCCCCCTCAAACCTTGGACGTAATTTTTGAACGGCCCCTAAACGCTGACCCATAAGTCTACTCTGATCCTGAGACGAGACCTGCAAAGAGGAAAAAATGTAACTTCAGCTGCTGCCAGTCAACTGCTGTCACGAACTGTCAGGTGCAACCAGCAGCTTTTTGAGTGAAAGTATTGGTATCCCAAATAAAATATTCCACATCATTTTTGTTTTACCAAGACTTTTTTACTTTAACGAGTATTCCAAACCTTCCGTTTAGCTTGTTAATAATCAGTAATAAACCTGTGTTTTGTCCCCGGTATAAAAATCCTTATGAAAATGAATTTACTATTTCGTGAATTGGATACACTTTTATTGTGCTCAGAAGGGTCCACCTGGGGCTTAGGTGAAACAATCAAGTAAACAGTTGAAACTCGATGGTCAACTGTGATGAAAAGAAGAACAAAAGTGTCAAAACCTGAGACGTCAAAACAAGAGAAAAGAAGCAGCGTCTTTGCAGGTCTCGTCTCACACGGAAGAAATAAACTACCCAATAGTGAGTTTAATTCACCCAACCTCGAACATCCGCACGGGAAGCCAAAATTGAGTAAGTAGGGTCGAAGTAGTTTGCCTTTACTCCCATGTTAAAAAAGTACCCAACGGAAAATTTATTGACCCAAATTTAAGTTTAATTCACTCAATTTCGACCTCAGGTAATAAAACTCAACATTGGCTTCCCGTATTGAACTGGCGTCGTTGGATTGTTTGGCTCTTTTGTTTTTGACAACAAAAGAAAGAGTGGATGAAAGCGAAGAGAAAAAATAACTCAAAAGTAAGTTTAAAAGTACTCAATTTTGGGTACTTTTTTTCTTCCGTGCAGGTTCTAACTATAGATAGTGGAATATATAGATGAGCGAATATAAATCGACTGTCTCCAAACGAACTGTCAAACGTGTCTCCAAACGAGCATGACGTCATGATTTCAATGGAAACGTTAAGGGCTGTGACGTCATATGCGCGTGTGCACGGGCAAAAAAATCGACTCAGCCATGCTTTCGCTCATCTATAGATTCTACTATCTATAGTTCTAACGTATCCGATACGAACGTAAACAAGAATGATGCTACGTTTTGACAGGGCAAGTGAGTTGAACAACTCAGTTGAATTCAATTGACTTGCCAAAAGTTGAACATGTTCAACTTTCTTTTTGTTCAAGTGAATTGAATTAAGATGTTTACACGTTCCATTCGCGTGCGATTCAAGCGACTTGCTCAATTCACTTGCCTTGTCTAAACGTAGCATGACGGTGAATGACAACTGCATTGCGCCATATTATTGCGCCACACTGTGCCACCAAAGTACTCTTTAATGGGTAAAAAAGTACCCATTATGAAGTTAAATAGTTCAACTCATTAAAAGAGTAAACAGCGTTTACTCATTAATGAGTAAAGGCCCTTTACGTCAAATTCAGGGGTGTTTTTTACCCATTATCCAAGGAATAATTTTTGAAAAAACGGGTATATTTTACTCTTTATTATTTTGAAAAGCTGGTTGAAATTTAGTATAAATATTATGCAAACAATTAGGCGGTTTATTATTTTTAATGAAAAAATCTTTTGTGCAATAAACATGATAAAAACATATTTAACAATCAATTAAATGTAAATGTTCGGGCAAAAGTGCCAATGCTTCTCTTGTTCTGTCTTGTATATATTTATGGTCATTGAAGTCGAAGCCGTTTCCGAATGCCGATAAACTTATTCGGCGTCTCGATGTTCAGAGCAATAGCAGCAGCTGCGTCCAGAGCCAATCGCGAAATCTAAGGCATCCCATAACCGACAACCGTCGACGGCTTCCCGATATCCGGTAGAATACCAATAGTTGCTCCAGGACCAACGCTGGAAGGCTTTCCTTATTGCCGAGAAACGTCTTTGTCTTCCCTATCAGCGAAACACCACCAGCAGCTGCACCAAGAACTACTGCATTTATGCCGGATGTCGGAATTAGGGCTTGTTGAAGGCTACTTTATTGTTTGCGGATAACATTATAGATCCCTGGGCTGCAATAGACAAAATTTATAAGATATTTACTAAAAATAACAGCAATAAATAGAAGAATTGTTACCTCCTCCGCCATCAGCATCTTCGAATATTTGTTCATTATTATTTCAACTTGATTTTCACTCATTAATGAGTAAAAACATGGAACTTGAAAATGGGCACTAAATACACATTATCCTAAAAAAATAATTACCCATTATTTTGACAGTTTCATACATACAAAAAAAATGGATGAATTTTACTCTTTAAAGAGTATTGTCGGGTTTACAGTGCATACGATCACCCATATTTCTAGATTGATTTTTGAATAGGTCGGATGTGCAATTTTGCTCAATCGGAGAAAACGGATAACGAAGTTTTCAAAGATAAAATTAAATGTTATTTTATCAATATGTGCCAATTTTGTACAATTTCGACACCTAAAATTTTAATTTTAATCATTTCTATAAATTATTGTGAAACAATCATGATTTTTTCGCTAGAAACTCATTTTCTCCACAAAAAAAAGATTCGCGTCGTTTTGAAAGTGTGTGCTATACATTCGACCTAAACGATGCGACCTTATGCAAAGCACCATGTTACTTTCGACTGAACTGCTCCGTCGGTTTT